>NC_091810.1:98160000-98465000 GCF_041296235.1 Equus asinus
AGTGAAGTCAGAAGAGAAATGGAAAGTACCCAGAGGTGTCAACAGCCCCCACAGGGAAGAGGATGCCACCTCCTCTCCAGGTAGGGCGGTTTAGGAGGGCTGGGCCCCTTCACCAGAAAGTACTTGCAACTGTGTGTAGACAAGACATGTGGTGAAGAACACAGGGGTCACCCAGGGATGGTGTCAATTAAATACTTGAATTTAGAGCATTTGTCATAATTTAGAACTGGACTGAGAAGTATCCAGCTTCAGAAATGACACAGTTCAGGAGCCTGTCGTGAACCAAATGACTGTAGGTAGAAAGTGCCCTCAGGGACCATCTAGTCCTGCCTGCCCAGGTCTCAGTTGGACTCCAAGCCCAAGGGGCTGAGAGAGAATCCCAGCCTTGCCACCCAGCCCTGCTGACTCAGCATTCTTCTCTTATACCCTGAGGATATTATGTCACCGGGATGCACAGCCCCCCTGCCCCGCCCAAAACCTTGAGGCTGCCTAAGAAATGGTGTTCCTGTGCATCCCCTAAGCAGTGGGGAAGTTCCATCGCCAGTTCCCAATGAAGCCATCAAAACTTCTTGAGTGGTGCCTAAAATAAGACTATCCCTCCCCTACAAGTGAGTTTAGAAGCAGATTTAATTTCACGTCTCCTATATAACGAATATTATGCTAGCTGCTATAGGATGATATAAATAGAGAAAATAAACTGTCTAGAAATAACCAGGTCTTGCAGTGGATACAAGCAAATAAAACCAATTAGGAATGACAAGATACTGCAGTGCTGCATTTTGTTAATATTAAATTTGTCTTGCAGATTTTTCTCAACTCTCTTCAAACATGGATTTATGAAAATCTAAAGAGAAAGTCAAGAAAAGAAGAAAACATTTGACTATGTACTAATATCAAATATAAACAAAAATATGAAAATATTTCTAAGATTACACCTGCTGGATACCAGTGTGCTGTCATCACAGTCTATATGTAGGAGGACATGACCACGTTCTCTTCATCCCTCAGGGATCCAGAAATTAGCTGAAATAGAGGGAATTGCCCTCCAATCAAGTTTCTGAGGTGAGCATGGAAAAGCATGGCTACCCAGGGCCAGGACTCATGAGACAGAAGGTGTTGGTTCTTAAAAAGAGGGTTAACAGGGTGGGAAGCCCCTGCCTGAAGAAATGAACTCAAGTTCCATGACACTGAGTAGTAACCTGTCATCGCTACATCTAAAAACGAAAGCTGTGGACAAGAAAATAAACACAAGGAGGTAACACATGCAGGGGTCACACAGAGAGACAGGATAATCAAATCAAAAACTGAGTCCTTGTAGTAACTGTGGAGCAGTCCCAAGTCCTTCAAAATAACAACACATATTATCCTATAGGTCTAAGTGACATTTAAAAACCTGGTTATTTCTGAATAATCAGATTATTAATAAGTAATGACAGCAAAGAATAGTGACAGGCACCCAAATGTGGATATTCCGGTCAAGTTTTCCAGGAAAAATTAATAGAAATTATCCACACCTTTGAAAATGTGCAATATGTAGCACTCAGGTGTCAGCCCTTCGGCTGCCATCGGGAAATTACTTTGTCTGTCTTATCTTTTTCCAAATGTGTAGGTGCATGACTTCACTGCATCTTCTGTCTGGGTGTTGCCTCTACCACACACATTCTGCCACAAATCAGAAGTTTTCACTATTGGCAAAGCTATTCAAACACAGCAAACCAATTTAAAACACACTACCTCGCAGCAGGGTAGTCTAGACAAATGCTTACAATTATTTTTCAAAATGGAAAATCAAATATAAGTTAAACTTGCAATCGCCTGAACTGAACTGGGAAATAAAATAAATTACTTACCCTTGCAAGGCTGATTGCAGTAAACTTACTTCTTCAGATCTTCATGGTCCACCAGCTTTTATGTTTATATTCCTGACTTTAAGCTGAGTTATCACAGAGATTCCATAGATGGTTTTGTTGGTGTGCTTGGAGATGCGTGGGGTGGCCCTTTAAGAATCATGATTTTCAAAATGTGTTCTTCAAATTGCTATACAAGACTCATGTTGGGTCATTAAAAATTATTAATAATAAATAAATAATTAAATTATTTGTCTGAATGAGTAAAAGAAATATTATATTCCAGAAAAATGTCAGCCCCATGAGGGAAAAATCAAGAAACCTTATTTTTGACTGCCAAACTCTAAAAATCTAGAGTAAAGTACACAATTTTATGTACAGCAGGACTAACAACATAAATCAGGGTGAGATTAGAGGTTAAACATTTCATATGTGCTATTCAGAAGCTTCTGACAAATTGAAGAGTTTGAGAAAATCATACTGGCCAAGCATCCGAATTTACGTTCAGAGACAGCAGAGGACTCTCAGGCCCAAGGCGGGCACTGCTTCCTTCCCTGAGAACATCTTGCCATGAATAATACTCAACTGAACTAAACAGTGTGATGAGAATGCACTTGATGCATACTCGGCCACAAGTCCGTCATTTTGCTGCAGACTAACAGCGTGTAGGCTGCGACACTTGAAGCGGTACTGCCGAGGGAGGCCAACGGAAGACACACCCTGGAACCATTTCTTAGAGCTGATCGCCAGTCCAGCCACAGCCACACTAGACTGTTGCAGGAACATGAAATCATCCTTATTATTTCAGTGAAGCCACTGCCATTAACAATATGGATTGTTAGAAAGAAAAAGAGACTCTAACCTACAAATAGAATACATGGTGTTTTCACACGATCTTATGAAGTTGATAAACTGTTATGAAATCCACAAAGTAGAAATTGAGCAGATTGCATGTTCTAATCATAGAAAATAAACTAGTAATTAATAAAAAAGATATTTTTAAAAAGCTAATTAAATGAAAGGTAAAAAAAGTATTATTTTCATTGACTCTTTGGACAAAGAGAAAATTCAAAACTTTAAATATCACCTATTTACAAAATACCAACAATAAGGTCATTACATATCAAAACTCAGGAGATTGAGGGCAGAGCTGTTCTGAAGTGCATTTATAGCCCTTAACGAAATGTGCATAGAACTGAAGAAGTTAGAAAGAAGAGCAAACAAGCACAGGGAAAGAAGGAGGGACAAAAGAACATAGATAAAAGGAGAAAAATATTTACTATAATACATTTTTAAAAGAAAAGCTGTAGACTTGATAAGCAAATCTTGGAATCAGATTTCTATGGTAAAAAAATAGTAAAAGCAGTAAAATAGACCCCTAAACAAATCTAGTTTTAAAAAAAGACCCTAAAAATACATGAAGTACAGAAGGAAATATTAGGAAATTGTTTAATTTGGGAAAAAGTATAGATTACCAACATTGACTCAAAAAAAGTCTATACCTACGAGAAAAGTAGTTGTGGATGTATAAAAATTGTGACACTATAACCTCTACAAGATGTACAGAGAGACAATACATTGAGTTTTTTAATCTTCTAATTTAGAAATATGAGTATGCATTTATTATTGAAATATATAAAAATATAGTATATATTCCTTCTAAATTATATGAGTGAAGAAATTAAAATAAATAAAATTTATATATCAACAAAACAGCAGTGAATTTAAAAAATAATGGCTGGGAATTTGCCACAATTAATAAAAGATATGAATCCTAAAATTAAAGGAGCTGAAGAAGTTCTGAGTATAATAATTAAAAACAAATTTCACTTTGACCATATTGTAGTGGAATTACATGTAACGAGAAGATAGAGTTAAGAGAAAAACATAAATGCTAGCAGAAAGAAAAGTCCAACAAAGAAAAAAAAAATTGGTTGGCAGCAGCCTCTCAATAATCAAAATAAAACCACAAAGACTGTAATACGATGTCCCCACAGTGAGGAAGGTAAATGTCTCTTGACCAAGATTTCTGTGACAGTAAAACATATGACAAAGAGAAGGATGAAAGGAGGGTATTCTCAGTCAAAGATTAAGAGAATTTGCCACTCACAGATGTTCACTGTCAGTATTATTAAACGATGTACTTCAGGAGGAAATTTTTAAAAGCTCAGGTAGCTTTTTGAATGAAAAATCAGCACAAAAATATAAATAGAAATCCCCATAAAAATGAAATAGAGGGGCCCACCCAGTGGCGCAGCAGTTAAGTGCACACATTCTGCTTCGGCTGCTTGGGGTTCACTGGTTCGGATCCCTGGTGCGGATGTGGCACTGCTTGGCACGCCATGCTGTGGTAGGCATCCCACATAGAAAGTAGAGGAAGATGGGCATGGATGTTAGCTCAGAGCCGGTCTTCCTCAGCAAAAAGAGGAGGATTGGTAGCAGTTAGCTCAGGGCTAATCTTCCTCAAAAAAAAAAAAAAAGAAAGAAATAGAAACAACATGCCATTCACAAGAGCAATAGAATATATAAAGAATCCAGGAATATATTTAGTATAAGATACTCAAGAACTTAATGGAGAAACAGGCAATTTATATGTGAGAATTTGCTATATAAATGAAATAGCACCTTACGTCAGCAGAGATGTATAATGATAAACTACTTTACTAATAGTGTTGGAACAATTGACTATCTTTGTGGAAAAATTAAAAGGAATACTTGATTCATAATATATGCAAAAATCAAATCAAGATGGATTAATAACCCAAACATAAAATAAAATCTTTCAAAGTTTTAGAAAAATATATGATAATATTTTTAAGACATTGGAATAGGGGAGGGTTTCAAACTATGACACAAAAAGCATAAATCATAACGGAAAGAACTGATAAATTAAACTAAATCAAAATTTAAAGCATCTCTTTGAAAAGTATAGCATAAAAATCAAAATGCAGGTATGAGTAATGCATGCAACTGATAATGCATTAATATCCCGGATATATTAAAAATTGTAACAAATCTATAAGAAGTCACCAATAGAAAAAAACAAGAAACAATGGTTAAATAATATGAACAGAAATTTCACAGAAAAGTGAAGAAATAAATATGAAGACCAATCTTATAAATAGAGAAGTTCAAATTATAATTTGATGAGATATCAATTTACACCCATCTCTCTGGCAAAACAAAATGTTGATGAACAAGTAAGATCATCTTGACTCATACTTTGTTGGTTGGATATAAATTATTACAACAGAGCAATTTGGCAATTTATAGTGATGTTATCATAAGTATATTCTTTAATCTAACAATTTTACTTCCAGGTAGTACGTACTAAAAAGTTTCCTTTTGTGCATTCAGAGACACATGCAAAGATATACATTGAAGCATTATTTATAAAAGCAAAAAAAGTTGAAAGCAACCTAATTTTACTTTTGTAGAAAAACAAAAATATAAACTAATTTATTTACATAATTGAACACATTACAGAAGTGAAAATAAGTAGATCTACATGTCAGCATGACTAAATCTAAAAAACATTAATATTAAGAAAAATCATATGACAAATGTTAGGTACATGATATTTATGTACATGTTTTAAACAATTGAGGATTTTTACCTATGTGATAAAATTATTTTAAATGTATGTGGAAATGATACAGACCACATTCGTGATTGGTGTGTACTTTGAGTGAAAAGAAAAGCAAGAAAAGATGGATCTTAAGTCACATATTACTTTCTAAAAGAGTAAAGGAATAGTGCAGAATATGTAAATATGTTAAAACTCTGTCGTGTGTACATAGTTGTATACTATATTATTTTTTGGATTTTTCTGAATGTTTAAAATAGTTCACATATGACCCCAAAAGTACAATAAACAAAGAAAAACATAGATAATTTTAACTTCATCAAAATTAAAAACTTCTGTGCTTCACAGGAAACCACCAGAAAGTGAAAAGACAACCCACACAATGGGGGAAAATATTTGCAAATCATACATGTGATATCAGTCTAGTATCCAGAAAATATGAAGAACTCTTACAACTCAACAATAAAATGACAAATAACCCAATTTCAAGATAGGAAAAGGATTTGAATAGACATTTGTCCAAAGAAGATACACAAATGGCCAATAAGAATATGAAAAGCTGTTCAACGTCAACAGTTACGAGTGAAATGCAAATCAGAACCACAATAAGATGCATTTTCACACCCACTACGTTGGCTATAATAAAAAAAAAAGGGGGAAACAATGAGTGTTGGTGAGGATGTTGAGAAATTGGAACCCTCCTCATTGCTGATGGGGGTGTAAAATGGTGCATCCCTGTGGAAAACAGTTGGGCAGTTCCTCAAGAAATTAAATGTAGAGTTACCATATGACACAGCAGTTCCATTCCTAGTTATATTCCAAAAAAACCTGAAAACATGGTGTTCACAGAAAAACTTGTACCTGAATCTTCATAGCATTATTCATAATAGCCAAAAAGAGGAAATAACCCAAATGTCCATTGACAGATAAATTCATAAGGAAAACGTGGTATGTCCATACAATGGAATATTATTCAGCAATGAAAAGAAAGGAAGTACTGATACTTGCTGTGGAATGGATGACCCTGGAAAACACTGTGCTAAAGGAAGAAGCCCAACACAGAAGCCACTGCCAATGGTTCCCATGACCATCCTCAGGCTCGACGATTCACTAGGAAAACTCACGGGAACCAGAAGCTGCTGTATTCGTGGTGATGGTTTACTACAGCAAAGGATGCAGATTAAAATCAGTAAAGGAAAAAGTGCTGGGGGCGGCTGAGAGAAACCAGGTGTCCTCTCCTAGAGAAGGCACACGGAGGACGTAATCCTCACGGCAGCAACTGTGACAACGCTTGCCGAGGGTCCCCAGTTGGGAAAGCTGATGTGAGCCTTGGAATCTGGGAGTGTTACTGGAGTCAGTCACAGGGGTACTCACACTTGGCTGCTGAGACTCCTGACCCCCAGCAGCAAAAAAGAGCTGTTCACCATAATGCACGCTGTTGGATAAAGCATCTGGGCAAGCGGACACAGCATGGCCCAAGCCTCCAGCACTCATCAAGCTGAGCATTTCAAGGGCTCAGAATCCAGCTCCCGGGAGCTGGCCCAAGGCCAGCTCTGAAAATAGACCTTTCCTGGGACTATGTGGGGTTGCAGTAACCTAAGCCTGGCGTGCTAGTCTTTTCCTGCAAAGCCACATACTGTGTGACTCCATTTCTGTGGATGCCCAGAACAGGCCACACCACAGAGGCAGAAAGCAGATTGGTCACTGATAGTGGTGATGGTTACGCAACCTGATGATCACACTAAATACCACTGGATTGTACGTTTTAAAATGGCAAATTATATGATATGTAAGTTGTATCTAAGTAAGAATGTTTAAAATATTTTATAGTTTAAAATTTAAAAGTTGCTGCTTGGAGAATTTATTGATAGTAAGTGAAAAAAGGGAAGATAATTTAGGAAGCTAGTGCAGTAGTTCACGTAAATTATTTAAATCAACTAAGATACCAATGTAATACAAAAAAAATACATGATACTCAGTTTGGGCGAGGCTCCCTGTGGGAAATGAGCCTCTTTCACTGGAAGATTGATGATGAAGCAGCAAGTGAGGACAGCTCGGGAGCGTGTCACAAAGTCTTCAAACTTTAATGTTTGACCAAAGAGAATCAGTTACATAAATTGCATACTATACGATGAGGTAGTTTGCAGTCATTAAATCACTTAAAGTATAGTTAAGGATGTGGAAAATATTCACAGTGTAATACCAAATAAAATATAATAAAATGCTATAAAAATATTATTTAATAATAAGCATTTTTTTAAAGTCTACAATTACCAATAATAACTAGTTGGAAATATAATGAAATATTTATCATTTTTTGAAAGGATTTAATTATTTGTATATTTGCTTACAGAAAATATGGCTTTTATGTTCAGGAAAAAATCCCGAGGATCATAATCATTAAAAAATAAACACAAGGGAAGCGCTACGTAGAGCTCAGGAGTCAGACTCGTTTAGCTACTGCTTACCAGATGCGTGTTCTTGGTTCTGTGATTTGATCTCTTATGCTTAATTTCCTCACTTGGAAATAATGTACTAAACCTAACTCAAACGGCCTTGGTATGAAAATCATGAAGTACACAGTCGGCAAAGAGTAAGTGTTTAAAAAGTGGCAGACATTAAGGAATCATTTACAATATCTTAAACTTTTCAGACCATAAACAGAAGTAAATTTTATATGACATCTTGCATTAATCCTGGGTATTTTGACTCTGAGTAATTCTGACTCTTGAGGTTTCAGAAGCTGGAGAGGCAGTTTACGACGAGCCTTCTAAAGAGTCTGGATTTTATCTTCTATGCAAACAGAAGTTAATAGACATTTATAAACATGGGACTACCTGATCACATTTAGGGAGGTCTCTCTGGTGGCAGAGAGGAGAGCAGAGGAGGAGGCGCACAGACTGGAGGCCAGATGAGGAGAGATGCCTACTGGGCGATGCTGGAGAGACCGGGTCAGACCAGGTTGTAGTGAAGACAGTAAGAGGAAGCTGAGTTCTCAAGTCATCGTCATCTTCTTCGTGAAAAACCCAGATGCCCTCATCTATCAATTAGATTGCACGTTAAAAATACTAAACCAGACTTTCTTCCATCTTCCCCTTCAATTTTTATGGAAGGGGAAAGCAATATGGCGTTCCTCATTCATACAGTAAATAGGAAGCCTCACATGGGAGAGAAGGTAGACTTTCCTTAGTCCACGGGTGGAAAATGGTGCGACGATGATTGAAAGTACAGTGATACACTTGTGTAGAACTTCACAGTTTACAATCTGCTTTTACAAACATTACCTTATTTTGACGTCTCATCAATCTTATGTGAGAGGTAGAGGCATAACTGTGTTCCCACTTTAGCTGTGAGTAACCTCGGGTTTAGAAATTTTTAAATGACTTACTCAGAATTTTTCCACTTGTTAATAACAAATCCAAGACTCAAAATTATGTGTTCTGATTGCATGTCCAGTGCTGCTACACCTCAGGTAAAACACACTCACAAAACAAATCACCCCGTCACCATAGAGGATGGAAAAACATACCTTCCACCCCACGGTAATGCCATCCCCTCCTCTAACTCGTAACGTGTGGATGGGTTTCCAGCATGAGTTAAATTCAGTTCAAAAATTACTTCTCTCTTTCTCCACCTATAGGAAGAACCTCAATCTGTCAAAACGCAGCTCACTTTGTGAAATACCAGTTGTTCACCTAAGACTATAAATAGCTCAAATGATAAATACTGAATTACTTTCCTACTTCTTCCTCCAGACTGAATATGGAGAGAGCCTGTGATATGCTAATGGAGTTAAATAGCATCAGAAATAATTCTCAGATGTCTGGGGGAGTTTATCATATGTTTAGCCTGTTTTCAACATTTTTCTCTGTAGAACTTCTCTTACTCTTTGAAGTTATACATTTGTGAACAGAAAACAACTTTATATGATCAACATCATTCCATACTTTTAAAATTCTCACTGAATATATGTAAGAAAAATTTGGCAATAAAGAAATTGTTAGAAAATATGTACTACTTTGAAACCTTTCCACTTATGTAGTCATAATAAAACTGGTTGATCTAATTTTCTTTGATCTTTTTTCTTCTGTTTTGACTTCCTTTGCCCCTCTCAGAAATGTCTCGGTAGTTTCTTAGTCAGAATATATTCAATCAGTGGGTTTTCAAGAAATAGCTAATATTTGGTACACAGGAAGACAAAAACACACTAATCTGGAAAAAAATTAAGAGATCAAACATAAAATTTTGTTGTCTCTTTTCTTTATAATGAGTAACATGCTATAATATAAGATAAGGAAGAAAAGGGTAAGATTGCCTTAAAGAGTAAATTCAACCTTTGTTGAAATTGAATATGGTTTTCTCCTTTTAAATTCTTGTTTTTTGATAATACTAAAACATGCTTGTTACAAAAAGTGAAACACTACAGTACAGAGATTTTAATAGGAAAGCTAACCAGCTCACCTCCCTCCACTACACTGTCAGATAAACAAAACTTGAAGGACTTTGTCACCAGTAGACCTGTACAACAAAAATATTAAAGGAAGATCTTAGAGCTGGAGGAAAAATGTTAACAAATAGAAATTAAATTCTACTCATAGAAATGAAGAGAACTGGAATATTGAATATGTAGGTAAACATAAAATGCTTTTCTTCACTATTTAATTTCTTTAAAAATAAATGATTGATTCAACTTCATCAAAATTAAAGACTTTTGTGCACCAAAAGGCACTCAAGAAAATGAAAAGACAACCCACACAATGGGAGAAAATATTTGTAAATAAGATATCTGATAAGGGTCTAGTATCTAGAATATATAAGGAATACTTAAAACTCAACAAAAAGAAGACAAAGAACCCGATTTGAAGAAGGGCAAAGAAATTGGATAGACCTTTCTCCAAAGAAGATATACAAATGTCCAATAAGCACATAAGAAGATGGGCAGTGTCCTTAGGGAAATGTCAATTAAAACCACAATGAGATACCACTTCACACCCATTAGAATGGGTATAATAAAAAAAAAAAAAAAAAGGAAAAAAGTATTGGTGAGGGTGTGGAGAAATAGGAACAGTCATACCTAGCAGGCAGGGATGTAAAATGGTGCAGTCACTGTAGAAAATAGTGTGGCAATTCCTCAAAAAGTTAAGCATAGAGTTTACCATGTGACCAGAAATTCCATTCCTAGGTATATACCCAAGAGAACAGAAAATATGTTCATGACAAACTTGTATAGAGATGTTCATAGCAGCATATTCATAATATCCCAAAAGCGGAAACAACCCAAATGTCCATCAACTGATGAACAGACAAGCAAAATGTGCTATATCCATACAATAGCATATTATTAAGCCATAAAAAGGGATGACTATTAGAAATGACCTAAGTGTCCATCAAATATCATGTATAAATGACTTATCTGTAGGACTATTCCTACAATGGGATTCTGCTCAGGAAGAATGAACTTGATACAAGCTACAATATGGATGAACCTTGGAACCATTATGTAAGTGCAGGTAACTAAACACAAAAGGTTAAATATCATATGATTCTGTCAAGGAGGAAGACATTTCCTCTACCCGCTCTGGGTTCTTCTGGCCAGAGAACAAATTAAATTCACATGAGACAGAATAACAGGAGAAAATTAAACAAAGCTTTATAACATGTATACATGGGAGGGGTTCAGGCAACCTGAGCAACTCACCAAAATGGCTGAAGCCACCACCTTAAATATCATCTTCAGCTAAAGACAAAGGAGGATGTTGGTGGTGGGGGGAGTCAGTTATAGGAGATTACCAGACAAGTACAGTAAGCAAGATGCAGATTTAAGTCCTTGCCTTTGGCATTGATTAAGAGTTTCTAGAGATAAAGTCATCCCCCCTTCTTCCTGGTACAGAGAGGGAGACACCTTTACAGATGGATATCTCCTTTACAATGTAAATGTCTCTTAACAAAGGGTAAGTAAACTCTGCTTTTCAGAGCTTCTTTCCTGTCTGCAGTTTAAGTAACCAGCCCAAAATAATCCTCATGCCACAGAGACATATCTTGGGGTGGCCAATTCCAGTCCCCCGTGATTCCATTTATATAAAATCTCCAGAATAGGTAACTCTACAGAGACAGACAGTAGATTAGTGGTTTCCAGGGAACAGAGTGAGGGAATTGGGAGTGACTGCTAACAGGCACTGGGTTATTTTGCGGATGATGGAAATATTCTGAAATTACATAGTAGTGCTGGTTGCACAACGTTGTAAACATATGCTAAAAGCCACTGAATTTTATACTTGACAATGTTGAATTTTATGTTATGTGAATTATATCTCAACAAAAATTTTATATAACTAAATAAATACCTGTTTAAAGCAATTAGAATAACAATATATTGTGAGGCCTATAACATAAGTAGAAATAGGAGAGAGAAGAAAAGTATACAGCTGAATGATTCTTACATGATATACAAAGTGGAATAATATTATTTGAAGACAAACTGTGATAACTTAAATATTCATATTGTAAGCCATAGAGGAAACAATAAAAAATAGAACAAGGAGATACAAATAATAAGCCAAGAGTAGAGATAAAACACTCAATTAATCCAAAAGAAGTCAGGAAAAATGTTTCTATAGTATTGAAGAGCAGCTGGAAGAAAGAGAAAACAGCATGATGAGACATTTAAATTCAACGATATTGATAATAACATTCAATGTAAATATTTTAAACATTCTAGTTAAAAGGCAGATATTGACAGACTAGATAACCCAACCAAGACTCAACTATATATTGTTTATAAGAAACACACTTAATACAAAGATACAGACAGGATAAACATAAAAAGTATGAAAAAGGGGGCTGGCCCCATGGCCGAGTGGTTGAGTTCGCGCGCTCCGCTGCAGGCGGCCCAGTGTTTCGTTGGTTCAAATCCTGGGTGCAGACATGGCACTGCTCATCAAACCACGTTGAGGCAGCACCCCACATGCCACAACCAGAAGGACCCACAACGAAGAATAAGAATATACAACTATGTACCAGGGGCTTTGGGGAGAAAAAGGAAAAAATAAAATCTTTAAAAGAAAAAAGTATGAAAAAGATATATCATACTAACACTAATGATAATAAAGCAAAAATGGCTATATTAATATCAGACAAATTTTAGGACATTGAAAAGCACATTGACTATTACCTTGAATATTACCAGAAACACAGAGGGGATTTTCATAATGGTAAGAGGGAAAATTCATTGAAAGGGCATAGTAATAGCAAATGTGCTTGTACCTAATAACAAAGCTTTGAAATTCATAAAGCAGACACTGATAGAACTGAAAGGAGAAGTAGACAAACTTACAATGACGGTTGAGAGTTTCTACGCTCTCCTATCAGAAACTGATAGAACGAGGAGATAGAAAGTCAATAAGGATACAGAAGGTTTGAATAATACCATCAAGCAACTTGACTCCATTTGTATTTACAAAACCTTCCAGCTAACAACAGCATATTCTGTGCCCATAGGACCTTCCGTAAGATCAAGCAATATTCTTGGCCATAAGAAGTCACAACATATTTAAAAGAATCAAACTATTTAAAGCATATCTCAGAAATAAATTAGAAATCAATAATGAATATTTCTGAAAAATCTCCAAATATTTGAAAATCAAGTAATGCCCTTGTAAATAATGTATGGACCAAAAAAACAATAGTGAGGAAAATAAAAACATTTGGCATTGAATGAAAAAGAATCAACAACATATCAAAAAGCATGGAGGGTGCAGTTAAAGAAGTACTTAGATGGCAATTGAGATCTATAAATGCTATGTTAGAAAATAAAAGCTTAAAATCTGTTATTCAAACTGTATATATATTTGACCTTCTAAGTGTATCATATAAAAGAGACATAAAATGCAAATACAATTTTGTATACAAATACAAAACACTCTTTTGCATTTTCCTTGACTGCTTTTTGGATATCTTTTCCAATTTATCTTCCAGGTCACTAATTCTCTCTTCTGGTATATTTAAGCATCTATCAAACCCATCTATAGAGTTCTTATATTCAGTTGCTTTTTTTTTAGCTTGAGGATTTCTATTAACGCTTTTTTTCAAATCTGTTATGCCATTTTTTATAGTTTCCAATTCTCTGCCAAAATTGGCAATCTTGTCTGTTATCTATTCATACACAGTAAATATAATCACTTTAAATTCTATATCTGATCTTCCAATATCTGGAGCTACTATTTCTAAGGTCTTTTTTTTTCAGATTCTTCACTTCTTGAACTCTTGTAGGCCTGGTATATTATATCCTAGAAAAGGTACTTGTAAAGAACATTTTTAGAAATATTTGAGGCCTAGGATGATCCTCTCTTTTTCCAGGTATCTGATTGCACTGATAGCAATCTGGAGCCAGCTTCATGCAGTCTGAAGAAGTGAGATTGTTCTAGAACACACAGTGACTTGAGTCCTCGCTCCTCCTGCCCCTCCTCTCTCATTCCTAGCACAAAGTCCTCTAGATACGCAGAACTCCTCTCACAAGAGAGCTCCTCAGGCCCTCGCCCTTTATTTCCTGTTTTCAAAAGCCTCCCGCTTCTGCTACCCTCGGCCCTCAACACTGTGGTCAGTGCCGCTCGGCTCTCAGCTGCCTCATTTATTTGCCAAACCTCAAGGGCAAGGCGGCTATAATGCTTGGCTGTCTCTCAGGACCTCTTTCTTCTCTCACATCTTGACATGTGTTTCCTCCTGATCTTGACAGCTCTGTAATCCCCTCAAGCAGAGCTTTCCACTCCTTTTTTTTTAAAACAGAGATTTTTTTTTTTTTAAAGATTGGCCCTGAGCTAACATCTGTTGCCAATTGATTTTTTCTTCTTCTTCTCCCCAAAGCCCCCCAGTACATAGTTGTATATTCTAGTTGTGAGTGCCTCTGGTTGTGGCACATGGGGCGCCACCTCGGCATGGCCTGATGAGCGGTGCTGAGTCTGCGCCCAGCATCCCAACCAGCGAAACCCTGGGCAGCCAACGCGGAGCACATGAACTTAACCACTCGGCCACAGGGCAGCCCCTCCTCTCCTTTTACAGCAAGTTCAATGTTTCTCCCTAGTCTCAGTGGGAGGCGTCCGTCGGAAGCCACCTGCTTGCGTTTTAAGTACTGTGTCTTTAGTTCTGCCACCTGTAAAATGGTGATGCTGACGATTGTGGTCTTCAAATTGATTAGCATGTGTCTAAAATGGTGCTTAGCATTGAGGAAGCACCGTGGACAGCATTAACTCTCACTCACTGATTAAATCAATGTTTCCAGTGCTTTGGTGTTTGGTGGGTGCTTGTTGGGTATTAATAAGCGTGTTCCACAAAGTGAAGATGAAAATCAACAGGAACAGAGAAAGCAGGGACGTGGCTCTGGGGCATTCCTGACCTCTCATCCTCAGGGGCCCTGACCTTGCCTCCTGTCCTCCTTCAGGTCATGGGTGTGCCCCGCAGGTACAGTGCCTACAAAGTGACCGTAGTGGCCCCACCCACACGAGGCAAGAGCTGGAAATGTCAGAGAGGCAGAGAGGTGGAAGGCTTGGACCCCCCTTCACCAGCAAGCACTGAGGGGTTCCAGACATTAACGCTGGGTGCACAGCTGCAGAGGGGTGGGAATTTACTCCTTCAACTCTGTCTGTCTGATACTCAAAGTGCTCCTTCACTTTCAATTTAATTTGCAGTTTTCTGACCAGCAGTGAATCCGAGCTCCTTTTCACATGCCTGTTGTTATTTGTATTCGTTCTTCTGTGAATTACTCATTCATGCACTTTGCCTAAGTTTCTATGGGTTGTATCATTTTCCTACATGTTTATGCAAGTGCTTCAAATATATCTTAGGTATTCGTCCTTCATTTGTTGTAGATAATGCATCTACTTTACAACAATTGTTTTTATATTAGCTTTTTCACAGGTAATTTCTGCCTTAAAAACTTACATTTTTAGTATTAAATATCTGTATTTTCCTTTAAAGCTTTTGATTTTGCTGATCTTGGTTAAAAAGCTTGTCCTCATCCATAGGTTGTACATGTATTTGCAAAGAATTCCTTGCAAGATGTTTCCTGTTTTACATTTAGGTCATTATGTCATCTGGGATTTATTTTAGTATAATGTGTGAGACAAGGACGTCATCTTAAAAAGAAACCTTCCATTCTCCACTGAATTGAAAGGCCACATTAGCCATACATTAAATCCTCGTGTAAACTGAGTTCTGGATTCTCGGTTCTGTTCCACCAAAATGTTTATCTAAGTCTTTGCCAATATTTTATTGATCTCGTAAGATTCTAATAGAATTTATTACTTGCTTGTATTAATTTGGGGGGAATTGACATTTTAAGAACATTAAATATTCTCGTGTAAGAACACGATATGTCATTCCTTTTATTCAGAGTTTGTTTCAGGAATTTCAATAAAATGCTACTGAATTTTCATGCAAATTTGTGCTTTTCTTTTGGAACTTATTTATGGATTTTTTGGTTTTGAATGGAATTTTTTCATTAAGACTTTTTTTAGAGTAATTTTAAGGTTCACAGTAAAATTGAGGGGAAAGCACAGAGATTTCCCATATACCCTCTGCCCCAACGCATGCACAGCCTTGCCCATTATCAACGTCCCCCACTGAAGTGGTGCGTTTGTTACGATTGATGGACCTACACTGACGCATCACAGTCACCCAAAGTCCAGAGTTTACATTAGGGTTCACTCTTGGTGTCATACATTGTGTGTGTTTGGGCAAACGTGTAATGACATGTATTTATCATTACTGTATCATTTCGAGTATTTTCACTGCCCTAAAAATCTTCTGTGCTCCTCATTCATCTCCACCCCCCACAGCAACCCATGGAAACCACTGGTTTACTCTCTCCACAGTTTTGCTTTTCCAGAATGTCACAGCATCGGAATCACACAGGATGGTGCCTTTCAGATTGGCTTCTTTCACTTAGTGATATGCATTTAAGTTTCCTCCATGTCTTTTCATGAATGGAATAATTTTAATTTTTATGTACTTATTACTAGTATAGAAAGAAACTATCAATCATTGTATAAAATCAACTAGTATACCTCACTGCTCCTGGTCTTCTTATGCATTCTATAAGTTAGTTTTACTAGAGTTCCTTGAATTTATTATTATATAATCATGTCATTTACAAAATAAGATAATCCTATTTCTTCTTTTTAAATATGTACATTGGTTATTTCATTTCCCTACCTTATTACCTCTTAGTACCTCTAAAAATGTGATGCTCAAACATATTATTTAAAATGTAAGGTATCTTAATGAATTTCTTTATGTGTTGATTAAACTAACAGAGGTAGTAGGATCTGAAAAAGGAACCCTTTACCCAAACAATTGTTGCTCATTAAAATGACCACAGAATAAGAAAATGCTCTCTGAGTTGCTTTCTGTCCTAAACTAAGGTGTGTCAAAGATTCATTTAAAAATTTACATTTCTCCTATAAATTCACTCCAATGTTGGACTCTGAAGTGAGGATAACGTAGTTGGAGGTATCAGTTTTTAGGGAAAAAAACTACATAACCCATACTTTTTGTGAGCTATCAAATTATATCTGTAAAGGTAGACTTTTTTCCTTAAAATTAATCTTTTTTCTAAGTTAAATGTGTCTTTCTGGATAACCCTATAACGTGGTCCTAATAAACACTTTTAAATTTTGACAAAAGGTAAGAAGTTAGCATGCTGTTTCATATTTATTAAGGGATGTCCCAAACTTTTCCACTGCAGAGACTGTATTTCCAGCATGTAAGGAAGAAACTTTGTTTAATTTTACTACACGAAGAGAAAGAAGATAATAGTTAATTAAGTTACATAAAAATCCGGTTCTCATTACAGCAGGCTCGGGCACTGAGGATCCTGCTGGGAAGTCGTGAAGATGTTACGTCGTTGCCTCCAGTTTTCTCTCACAATAAAATGATTTCCTTCAGAGTGAGAGGAATATGTGAAACAGAAGATAAAAAAACTCAGCCAATATTAGCATAAGATTTAAGTTGAAGTTATAGCGTACTGGAGTCTCTTGATCACATGACGGTAAAATACAATATGACATCTTCATTGTGCTAGATGCCTTTTTGGATAACATTTATGACTCATTAATGTGAAACTCAAGGGGAGTGTATCCCATATTAAAACTTGATGGCAGAGATGGGGAAAAATCTATACCGTATTCTAAAGCAGCTGTTATATGATTATCTGCTTCACTGGTCAGAGAAATAGTTAATTCCCAGGTACAAATAACACCATGAAACACAACATTCTTCCTTAGAGATAGCTTAACTCAATATTACTACACTCTTAATCCAGTCATTGACCCAAACCAACTTCAACAGGGAGCAACATACAGCAGGAAACCACCACAGTGGATCAAGTGTCCCTTGTTGGTATAAATCATTCCCATCTATTCAGAAGAAACCCTCGGCCGTCACATTTCTGCCATATCACCTTTCCACAAATCAAAATAAAACGGAGTATAGAGTTTGATATCTCAGCTACTTGGAAAAGCGGGGAGTGCAAGTCAGGTCTAGCAGTTTTAAATTCCACAGGCAATGAGATCAAGATGTTACAAGGCTAGCAAAGGCAATTTTTTCCTAGCTTCTGTCTAACAATATTCATGTACCTGGAGGAACATAGAAGGGGACGAGAGATTTACCCGTTACTTTTACCTCCTACGGCCGTGGATTCTTAATAAGTAGTCATGCTCCCTAAAATCAACATCAGTAGGCTAAATTAAATTAGAGCTCAAATGCTTGAAATAAGTTTGCCAACATCAAACAATCCTCCCACCCATAAGACCAGCGGGTTGAATCGGGTGTCAATTGGCAAGCAGGGACAAGAGGTTCAGTTTCCGGGGACCGGCCGAAGGTGAGTGTTCAGCCCAAAACTATCCAGAGAGCCAGCAGCACAATTCTAAAACCTCTGAGAATGAGCTTCATCAGTGTGGGAATAATTGGGGAAAAAGAGATGAGTTTCATATAATTACCTTGAACCACTGGAAATCCACAGGTTGGAAGATGCGTGATTCAATGGCAAGTCAGAATGCAGACGTAGGTCAAGCACCTATTAAGAGGCTAAATGATCATCTCTAAATCTTTTCCATATTATTTTGTTATTTACTCATTAATCAGAAAGCATTTATCGGAAACATGCCTTTCCTATGGTACATAGTAATTTGGAGTACAAAAGAATATCAACATCTGTCCCCCCAAAATTTATGATCATCCCAGATGTAGAAAGGTAATCTTTCAGATTAGTGGTATCCTAAGTTAATCATATTTCCACCTGTCCATGAATATGTCCAACAACCGAGTAGGGCATCTGGAACAGCTTAGTTAGGTGCAATATGTAGAAGAAATTAATGAGAGTTCACTTCATTTGATAAGTCAGATTCAAAAGGTGTTTATCCCACTAAGTTTCATCTCAATCACTTACAAGAAATTTGGGTGTATAAGTGATAAATAAACTACTTGCACTGACCCATTCATCATATTGCAATAATGCCCTGAGTTTAATCCCACTTGATTGACTTTTCTGAGGATCTATCCCATTATTATTCACCCACATCTTCCCTAGCTTCCCCTTCTATTCTCTTCACTTCATAAATTCCCCTCCTCTCTTTTTTTTTAGAATAAATCAAAGTAATTTTTTAGCCTGAAGATGAGCTGAACTATATGAAGAATGTAACAAATGAAATGTGTTGCAAGCTGGATAGGACAACAGAGATGTCATAAAAAACATTTTTTATTGTGGATAAAGTTCAGAGTTAACTCACTGGCCAAAGGTAATGTTTATCATGCTATTAGTAACCACCAACATCACATTAATTTTTTTTTTTTTAAAGATTTTATTTTTTCCTTTTTCTCCCCAAAGCCCCCCGGTACATAGTTGTATATTCTTCGTTGTGGGTACTTCTAGTTGTGGCATGTGGGACGCCGCCTCAGCATGGTTTGATGAGCAGTGCCATGTCCGCGCCTAGGATTCGAACCAACGAAACACTGGGCCGCCTGCAGCGGAGCGCGCAAACTTAACCACTCGGCCACGGGGCCAGCCCCAACATCACATTAATTTTTAAGAGATAGAGAATATCTCTTCCTTAGACTATGCTTAATGTTATTTTTATAATAAGACTGAAGCTGACTTTAATCTTTTTTGCCTCAACACGTTTTTGGTTTATTATAGGGATGCTTGGGATATTTCTCTTGCTTTGTCTTCTATAATACGTTGATTTCTGCTATTTCTCAGAGCACTTGAGGCTTTGAAATGTTCTTGCCCCAAATTCACATTCACTGTGAGCTGTCAAGAGACGTTAAGACAAAGCAGCTTCTGTCCTGATGCCTCTTTGAGGGGGTAAGACAGAACTTCGGGTGAATTACTCATCCTCAGTGTCACCTGAGCTCCTGAATTGCAGCACTGGAGTATTACAGAAGTGAGCCTCAGACTTGTATGTGCTTGCTGATCTCCTTAGGGTCTTGTTAAAATGCAGATTCCGATTCAGTAGGCCCATGTGAGGTCTAAGACTCAACACACATAAGACAGCCCCTAGAGCATCACACCCTGGGTAGCACGGATTCATAGCATCTACTGCATGAGTTTATCCAACAGACTATGTGCTTGGAGTGTTGTTGATGCCCACAAATGCTTATTGAGTGAATGAACATCTAAAACTTAACCTGACATAAAATTCACCATCTTGGCAGCACCATCAACTCTTTTCAACCCTCAAGGCTTCCAAGACTCCTGTGAAATTTCCCTTATGAGAAAAGCTCATGACCTGAAAATCCATCTTCCTCACTAACGAACCTACCACGGGAGACGTCAGCTTGAACAAAGGCAGCAGAGTGCACTTCTGGCACCTGAACCTCAGGGGCACGTCAGAAATACCTGTGGAGCTTTTTAAAAGTACAGGGTCCTGAGGATGGTATTTGAAGCTGGAGTCTTTTATTCTTTTCTATTGCTGCATAACAAATTGCCATAAGCCCAGTGTCTTAAAACACACTCATTTATTAGCTCCAGATTCTGTAGGTCTGAAGTCCAGGCGCCACGTGGCTGGGTTTTCCGCTCACAGCTCAAAAACTGAAATCAAGATCAGCTGTTTGCAGAATTCCATTCCTCGTGATCATAGGACCTCAGACCCTGTTTCCTGGGTGACCTTCAGCTGGGGCCACTCTCTTCTCCTAGAGGTCACCTGCACTCCTTGCCACACGGCCGCCTCAGATCCTTCCTGTGCTTCAAGTCTCTGGCCTCCTCCATCTCTGACCTCTAGACTCAGATTAAAGGGCAGGAGTGATCAGACGAGGCCCATCCAGATAATCTTAAAGTCAGCTGATTTGGGATTTTATTCATATCTGCAAAGTCACTTCCACAACGCCTAGATTAGTGTTGACTGAATAACTGGCAGAAGAAGTGTGTACCCCAGGGCCGGGAATTTGGGGGCCACCTGAGAATCCTGCCTACCACAGCTCCCAAATGAAAGAGTAGGGAAACTTGTTCACCTCCCCGCCCTCGATTCCCAGTAAATGAGAACAGTGCGCCACTGACGCTGAACCCACAGCAACTCTGAAAACGGGAAGGAGTGAAGTTAGCACACTGGTCATTTGGGGAGGTTCTGGAGACCAGGCTGAGGCTGGAGACTGAAGGAGCAGAGAGAGGCCACCTCAGGGCACGCAGGAGGCCTGCAGCCAGGAAGCCCACAGGCTCTAAGTCTGCAGGTTGGGGGATGGGCTGCATACAGTGAGTGGAACAGGCCTGGTGGCCCTGCCTCATTTGTATACCCATGCCACCACACAGTTTTATGAAATAAACTGTATATTTCACCATATATTTTGGTATAATTACCAGAATAGTACAGAGAGAAAAAGGTTAAAAATGCATATCTTTGGAGAATGAGACTGGAGGTGAGGTCAGCAGAGGACTTGACTTTTCATTTAACTCTTTTTTGTACTCATTAGCTTCTTTAAAAAAATTTTTGTGTATATATACCAATTTCACTGTAAATATAAATGCATTGAACTTTTTGGCATTATCTATTGATTTGTAAGAATTCTTTATATAGTCTGAATACTAATCCTTCAGTTTTATGTTATTTTTTTTTTGCTGCTTGACACTTATTTTCCAATTTTTGATGACTTTTCACATACAGAAGTTCTTAATTTTAGTGTAGTCTAGTTTACCAATTATTGATTTTATGGTTAGCGATTTTTGAGTAGAATTAAAATTTTTAGGATTAAAAATTTCAGGATTTCTTCACTTGCAAACAATAGAAAATTCAACTTAAATTTCCATAAAAAAAAAAGAAAACCATTGTCTCACACAATTGTAGAGTTCTTCAGTGATGATATCTTCAGGTATGGCTTGAGTATGAGCAAATGACCACCAGGATTCATCTCTGTGTGAACTCACGAGGGTAGCTCCATTCTTCACGTCCATCCTCCAGGTGGTGTTACCAGCAGCCTTAGATGCATTCGGATGAGCACAAAAAAAGAGCAGCCCCAGACCTCGACCCTCGTGCCATCACGTCCACAGGAAACAAGGAAAGTTCCTCTCCCCAGAAGCTCAAGCTCAGGTTTCATCAGCTCTTGTTTGCATACACGCCCAACCTGAACCCACATGGCCAAGAAGATGGGGCAAGCTGATGGGTTTACAACAATCTGAAAATGGCATCAACCACTGAAAAATACATGGGCTGAGAGTGAGGAAATGAGGGCAAGTTTACCAGAAACACTAATCCTTTGGGGCTGGTGGCCAAGAACCCAATAAATGTCCAGACAATTTTTTTATTATTTTATTGAGGTCATAGTATTTTATAACCTTGTGAAATTTAAGTTGTACATTATTATTTGTCACCATATATATGTGCCCCTTTACCCTTTATGCCCACTTCCCAACCCACTTCCCCTCTGGTAACCACTAATCTGTTCTCTTTGTCCATATGTTTGTTTATCTTCCACACATGAGGGAAATCATATGGTGTTTGTCTTTCTCTGTCTGGCTTATTTCGCTTAACACACTACCCTCAAGTTCCATCCATGTTGTTGCAAATGGGACCATTTTGTATTTTTTATGACTAAGTAGCATTCCATTGTATGTATACAACATCTTTATCCATTCATCAGTTTATGGGTACTTGGGTTGCTTCCATGTCTTGACTATTGTGAATAATGCTGCACTGAACACAGGGGTGCACAGTCTCTTTAAATTGTTGATTTCACGTTCTTTAGATAAACATCCAGTAGTGGGATAGCTGGGTTGTATGGTATTTCTATTTTTAATTTTTTGAGAAATCTCCATACTGTTTTCTGTAGTGGCTGCACCAGTTTGCATTTCCACCAGCAGTGAATGAGGGTTCCCTTTTCTCCAGATCCTCTCCAACATTTGTTGCTTTTTGTCTTGACATTAGTAGCCATTCTAACAGATACGAGGTGATATCTCAATGTAGTTTTGATTTGCATTTCCGTGATGATTAGTGATGCTGAATATCTTTTCATGTGCCTGTTGGCTGTTTGTATATCTTCTTTGGAAAAATGTCTGTTCATATGCTCTGCTTGTTTTTTTATTGGGTTGTTTGTTTTTCTGTTGTTGAGTTGTGGTGAGTTCTTCATCTATTTGGAGATTAATTCCTTGTCGGATATATGATTTACAAATATTTTCTCCCAATTGGTGGGTTGTCTTTTCATTTTGTCCCTGGTTTCCTTTGCCTTGCAGAAGCTCTTTAGTCTCATGTAGTCCTGTTTGTTTATTTTTTCTTTTGTTTCCCTTGCCTGAATAGATATGGTATTTGAAAAGATGCTTCTAAGCCCAATGCCAAAGAATGTACTGCCTATATTTTCTTCTAGGAGTTTTATGGCTTCACATCTTACCTTCAAGTCTTTAATCCATTTTTATTTAATTTTTATATATGGTAAAAGACAGTGGTCTACTTTTATTCTTTTGCATGTGGCTGTCCAGTTTTCACAACACCATTTATTGAAGAGACTTTCCTTTCTCCATTGTATGTTCTTGGCTCCTTTGTATGAAGGATTAGCTGTCTGCAGATGTGTGAGTTTATTTCTAGGCTTTCAATTCTGTCCCATTGATCTGTGTGCCTGTTTTTCTACCAGTACCATGCTGTTTTGATTACTATAGGTTTGTAATAGGTTTTGAAGTCAGGGATTGTGATGCCTCGAGCTATGTTCTTTTTTCTCAGGATTGCTTTAGCTATTCAGGGTCTTTTCTTGCCTCAGATGAATTTTAGGATTATTTGTTCAATATCTGTGAAGAATGTCATTGGGATACTAATTGAGATTGTGTTGAATCTTTAGATTGCTTTAGGTAGTATGGACATTTTAACTATATTTATTCTTCCAGTCCATGTGCCTGGAATATCATTCCATTTCTTTATGTCGTCCTTGATTTGTTTCAGTAATGTCTTACGGATTTCATTGTCTAGGTCTTTCACCTCCTTGGTTAAATTTATTCCTAAATGTTTTGTTCTTTTTGTTGCAGTTTTAAATAGGATTGTATTCTTGAGTTCTGTTTCTGTTAGTTCATTAATAGAGTATAGAAATGAATCTGATTTTTAAGTTGATTTTGTACCCTGCAACTTTGCTGTAGTTGTTGATTATTTCTAATAGTTTTCTGGTGGATTGTTTGGGGTTTTCTATATATAAGATCATGTCATCTGCAAACAGAGAGAGTTCACTTCTTCAGTGTTTATTTGGATTCCTTTTATTTCTTTTTCTTGCCTAATTGCTCTCGCCAAAACCTCTACGACTATGTTGAATAAGAGTGGCAAGAATGGACACTCTTGTCTTGTTCCCATTCTCAGAGGGATGGCTTTCAGTTTTTCCCCATTAAGTATGATGTTGGCTGAAGGTTTCTTATATATGGCCTTTATTATGTTATACCCATTTTATTGAGAGTTTTTATCATAAATGGATGTTGGGTCTTGTCAAATGCTTTCTCTGCATCTATTGAGATGATCATGTGGTTCTTATTCTTCATTTTTGTTAATGTAGTGTATCACATTGATTCATTTGTGGATGCTGAACCATCCCTGTGTCCCTGGTATAAATCCCACTTGATCATGGTGTATGATCCTTTTAATGTGTTGCTGTATTCAGTTTGCCAATATTTGGTTGAGGATTTTTGCATCTATGTTCATCAGTGATATTGGCCTGTAATTTTCCTTCTTTATGTTTTGCTTATCTGGCTGTAGGATGAGGGTGGTGTTGCCCTTGTAGTCTGAGTTAGGAAGTGTTCTGTCTTCTTCAATTCTTTGGAATAGTTTGAGAAGGATAAGCATTAAATCTTCTTTCAGTGTTAGGTAGAATTCTCCAGAGAAGTCATCTGGTGATGGACTTTTATTTTGGGGGAGGTTTTTGATTACTGTTTCAATCTCTTTACTTGTGATTGGTCTATTCAGATTCTCTATTTCTTCCTGCTTCAGTTTTGGGAGTTTGTATGAGTCTAAGAATTTATCCATTTCTTCTAGATTGTCCAATTTGTTGGCATATAGTTTTTTGTAGTGTTCTCTTATAATCTTTTGTATTTATATGGTATCCATTGTAATTTCTCCTCTCTCATTTGTAATTTTATTTATTTGAGCCTTCTTTCTTTTTTTTCTTAGTGAGCCTGGCTAAGGATTTGTCAATTTTGTTTATCTTCTCAAAGAACCAGCTCTGAGTTTCGTTGATCCTTTCTACTGTTTTTTTTGGTTTCTGTTTCATTTACTTCTGCTCTAATTTTTATTATTTCCTTCCTTCTGCTGACTTTGGGCTTTGTTTGTTTTTCTTCTTCTAGTTCCATTAGGTCTAGTTTAAGATTACTTGCTTGAGATTTTTCTTGTGTGTTAAGATGGGCCTGTATTGCTATGAATTTCCCTCTTAGGATGCCTTTTGCTGCATCCCATATGAGTTGCCATGTGGTATTTTCATTTCTATTTGTCTCCAGATATTTTTTGATTTCTTCTTTAATTTCTTCATTGATTCATTGGTTGTTCAGTAGCATGCTGTTTAGTATCCTCATACTCGTCTCTTTCCCAAATTTTTTCTTGTGGTTGATTTCTAGTTTCATAGCATTGTGGTCAGAAAAGATGCTTGATATAATTTCAATTTTCTTACATTTATTGAGGCTTGCCTTGTTTCCCAACATATGGTCTATCTTTGAGAATGTCCGATGTGCACTTGAGAAGAATGTGTATTGTGACTGTTTTTGGATGGACTGTTCCCTCTATATATATGTATTAAGTCCATATAGTCTAGTTTTTCATTTAATTCCACTACTTGCTTGTTGACTTTCTGTCTGGATGATCTATCCATTGATGTAAGTGGGTGCTGAGGTACCCTACTATTATTGTGCTGCTGTTAATTTCTCCCTTTAGGTCTGTTAATAGTTGCTTTATGTGCTTTGATGTTTCCGTGTTAGGTGCACATATATTTATAAGTGTTATATCCTCTTGGTGGAATGTCTCTTTTATCATCATATATTGCTCCTCTTTGTCTCTCATTGCCTTTTTTATCTTGAAGTCTACTTTGTCTGATATACGTAAAGCAACTCCTGCTTTCTTTTGTTTTCCATTAGCTTGGCATATTGTCTTCCATCTCTTCACTTGGAGCCTGTGTTTGTCTTTATGGCTGAGATGTGTTTCCTGGAGGCAGCATATTGTGGGGTCTTGTTTCTTAATGCATCAAGCCACTCTGTGTCTTTTGATCGGAGAATTCAGTCCACTTACATTTAGAGTGATTATTGATATATGAGGGCTTAATGTTGCCATTTTAACACTTGTTTTCTGGTTGTTCTGCATTTCCCTTGTTCTTCGTCCACTGTATTTCTGATTGCCAGTTCTGTTTGGTGATTGTCTATGATGATTTTCTCAGTTTTCTCTTTATTTATCATTTGTGTCTCTGTTCTGATTTTCTGTTTAGTATTTACTGTAAGGTTTCATAGATCTCTTAGATGAGATAGTCCATTTTCTGATAGCCCCTCATTTCCTTAGTCTGAGCGGGTTCCGTCCCCCTCCTCTTCCCCATCTAAGTTACCGTTGTTACAACTTATTCCGTTTTGTGTTTTGAAAATGTAATTCAAGTGAAATGACTATAGTTTTTTTGATGCTTTCTTTCCCTTCATCTTTAATGTCATAATTAATTATTTGCTGACCTGTTCTGATAGAGAGTTGAAATTTTCTGATTCTGTCTGTCTATTGATCTCCTTGCTCAAGGATTTGTAAACGCTTTCTCTTTTTATTTCAGGTATGAGGGCCTCCTTGATCATTTCTTGTAGGGGGAGTCTTGTGGCCATGAACTCCTTCAGCTTTTATTTATCTGGGAAAGCTTTTCTCTTCCATCCTATCTGATAGATAGTTTCACTGGATAGAGTATTGCTGACTGAAAGATTTTGTCTTTCAGCATTTTGAATATATCATTTCACTCCCTCCTCATCTGTAAGGTTTTTGCTGAAAGCCTGATGGGAGTTCCTTTGTAGGTTATTTTCTTCTGCCTTTGCTGTCCTCAATGTTTTTTCTTTGTTGTTGACTTTTGCCAGTTTTACTATTATATGCCTTGGAGAAGGTCTTTTTACATTGATGTAGTTAGGAGTTTTTTTGGTTTGTTTTTTTTTTTTTTTAGATTTTATTTT
Source organism: Equus asinus (assembly GCF_041296235.1). Classification (NCBI taxonomy): domain Eukaryota; kingdom Metazoa; phylum Chordata; class Mammalia; order Perissodactyla; family Equidae; genus Equus; species Equus asinus. The sequence goes on from NC_091810.1 coordinate 98,187,050, forward strand.
TCCTTTTTCTCCCCAAAGGCCCCTGATACATAGTTGTGTATATTTTTAGTTGTGGGTCCTTCTACTTGTGGCATGTGGCATGCTGCCTCAGCATGGCCTGATGAGTGGTGCCATGTCCGCACCCAGGATCCAAACCGGCGAAACCCTGGGCTGTCACAGTGGAATGCGCGAACTTAACCACTTCGCCATGGGGCCGGCTTAGTTAGGAGTTTTATTGGCTTCATTTACATATAATTCCAGCTCATTCCCCAGGTTTGGGGCATTTTCAGCTACTATTTCTTTGAACAAGCTCTCTGCTCTTTTCTCCCTTCTTCTCCCTCTGGAATACTTATAATCGTTATGTCGCTTCTCCTAATTGATAGCTGAATATTTCTCAGAGAAGTTCTTCATTTCTCTTTAGTCTTAGTTCTCTCTCCTCCTCCATTTGAAGCATTTCTATATTTCTGTCCTCCAGACTTCTAATCCTGTCCTCCACAATATCAGCTCTGTTTTAAGGACTCCAGATTTGTCTTTATCTCATTCATTGTGTTGTTCATCTCCAACATTTCTGATTGGTTTTGTTTTTTTATAGTTTCAATCTCTTTTGTGAAGAATTCCCTCTGTTCATTAAATTTATTCCTGAGATCATTAAACTCTCTTTCTGAGTTTACTTGTAACTCTTTGAGTTTCTTTATGATAACTATTTTGAATTTTCTGTTGTTTAGATTGTAAATTTTTGTGATTTCAGGATTGATCTAGGTACTTGTCATTTTCCTTCTGGTCTGGAGTTTTAACACACCTCTTCATGCTATTTGAAGGTGTGGATTTTTGCCATCACATAGTCGTAGTATCTGGTTGCAGATTCCATCTGCCGCCACTTGTTGGGGCAGGAGCAGTGTTTTCTGTGCCTACTTGTTGGAAGCTGTGCCTACAAAGTCTGTCTGTGTTTGCCCACTGGTCGCTCTTGCTTTACACACATAGAAGCAAGTGTCTGGCAGGGAGCCCCTGCTCTGGCCAACCGTCAGAGCTGGTGCACCAGGTGGGGGAGTGGCAGTTTATTTCACATGAGTGATCCTATGTGCCCCCACTCTGCAGTCACTGCCCACCTGGGCTGCTCAGCTTGGTGTCTACCCCTCTGTGATTGCTTAGCTGCCTCAGTGTGGAGTGTTCCCACAGCTTGGGAGGAAACTCCCAGAGCAAAAGCATTCCCACAGAAGACCGCCTTTTCACACTTCTCCTCTCAGAATCACACCAATCAGCACGTGAGGTCCTGCACCCTAGATGCTGTCACTGAGGGGGGTGAAGAGATCCACTCACCTCCTTCCACTGCCTCTCGGGGGGATCCAGCACCCCCACCTTCAGACGTATGGCTGTGTGGATCTCTCAGATGTCTATTGTGTAGTGAGAATGTTCTCTGTCGGTTTACAAATGTCCCTTTCATTGTGTCATAGTGGGGAGAGACTAAGGGAAGAGCTCACTCAACCATGATGCTGATGTCACTTCCCAATTATAATTATTTTTAATTTCACATGTGACACTGATACATGGTTCCTACTAGATTTAAAAATAGAGACTTTATACCAAATACTGGCCCTTCTATTCACTATGTGATCATTATTTACCCTCCAAAGTTATAATTGTTTCATATTTTAAATGGAAACAATAATATTTTTAAGGTTATTGTGGATCAAATAGAAATTATATGTAAAGTGCTTGACATTTATTTTATAACTGTAGCAACATAATTGTTGTCAATATTTGAATGTCAATTGAGAGCTGTGTGCTGCCTTTCCGGGGGTATTTCCATGTGGAGCTTTCTCTCTGAATGTGGTACTAATGATATAATCCCTTATTAATTAGACAGCAGCTAAGGGAGATGAAGATGGAGTGCAGGCCTGGCCCGGAGGAATGCCGCTCGGTGAGCTGCTCTGCAGGTTGATGAAGAGAAGCAAACAGCCCTGCTTCTCAACAGACTGACGTTTCTGTTTCAATCTGTTAACCTCAAGCTCTTCCTTTTGATTAAAACAAATGTGAATTTAGGCCATTTACTTAACCTTTCAGTGATTTCTTCAACTACAAAATGGGCAATAGTACACCTAATAGACTAAAGTCCTGTCAGATGTCAGCACGTGGCCAAAATAGGGACCTAACAAGCGTGAGCCCTCCCTGCTCCCTCCCCTGTACGGAACACAGGGCCTTCTAGTCCTTCACAGGCCTTTCATCTTCCTCCTAAATCCTCCTTCACCAGCAAAAGCACACATCCTTTCAAGGAAAGAAATGTTCTTGTGATTTCTGTAGGAAAACATATCCCCAAGAAAAGCCATCAGCCAGTGAATCGTTAAGGGAGAGACCCAGCACTTCCCATTTACTGTAAGAGCACTGTAAGCTGGAGTGAAGCCACATTTCTACTTTACTCTGCTTTGGCTCATTTGTGGTCAGTTTTGAACTCTTGCACATTTTTAGGGAAGCCCCACTTACAACACCCGGACTGAGAGGGATTTTCAGGGCAATTAAGAAACAGATGCCTTTAATGTGTTTGAGGCTTTTAAAATGGCCCATTATTTGCTTATTTTTGAGAAAGCCCATCACAAACCAAGTCTTACTGTTACTGTTCCATGATCATACATCATGCTATTATTACTAGTAGGCAGTAAGAGAAGCTGGTATTTATTTAATCCACCTAGTAGAATATCATACTTTTTAAACCAATCTCCAGTACATTTTGACTGAGTGCCACAGACATGCCCACCACTGTGCTAAGAAGATAACAATAATCAAAGAAATGATCATGTCTAAAAACATAAGTCATTACAGGCATAGAAGGATATTAGCTGATCTTATGCAAAAACACGTGCTAACACAGTCCAGTGAGGACGGGCTGAACTGCTCCAGACGACAGCGAGCCCTTTTCTCTTCATTCCATATATTCCCGGGAGGAGCTTGAAATTCACTTAGTGCAGGATGTCAGATCAAATACTTCTATGTTGGACCTATTACATTTAAAAATTTAGGCAATCCCTACTCACCCAAAATTACTTGAGCCAAGGATTCATATAATTGAAGTTATAAAAAGAAAACCTAGGTGCCCATCGAGGGAGGAATGGATAAAGAAGATGTGGTATTTATACACAATGGAATACTACTCAGCCATAAGAAAGGATGAAATCCAGCCATTTGTGACAACATGGATGGACCTTGAGGGAATTATGCATACCACTTGAGGGTACTATGCTAAGTGGAATAAGTCAGAGGGAGAAAGTCAAATACCATATGATCTCACTCACAAGTAGAAGATAAAAACAACAACAAACACACACATAGCAACAGAGATTGGATTGATGGTTACCAGAGGGGAAGGGGGGAGGGTGGAGGGCAAAAGGGGTGATTAGGCTCACACGTGTGGTGATGGATTATAATTAGTCTTTGGGTGGTGAACATGACGTAATCTACACAGAATTCAAAATATATTATGATGTACTTCTGAAAGTTAAATAATGTTATAATCCAATGTTACTGCCATAAAAACAAAAATTAAAAAAAAAACATTGAATGCAAAGCATTTGGATAATTCGGATGAAAGTAAATTATTCACTTTATATGAGTAATTGGTCTAATTATTTAATTACAAAATCTTGAGGTAGTTGTTTCTTATTCTACATGCCTCTTGCTCTTGGAGGCCTCTGAGCCCAGAGGGCTGGGAGGAAGGGGAGGGAGGGTGGAGGGGAGCAACACAGGCGCTCCCTTGGGAGGAGCTCAGACCAGAAGGCCACCTCAGACAGTTTGGTAAACTAGAGCCTTCCGTGCACCACTCCAGGAGCAGCCCTGCACAGCATGGAAAGCTTTGTGCAACTTTCTACCGACTTCTCAGGGAACAGCACGTCTGCTCCTGCCTGGGTAGCTTTTGTCTCCCTGTCGAGGAGACTCCGCGGCCATTTGTTTGATATGTGTGATTCATTGGTGAACTTTACAGAAATAGCCTCAAAGGGAGAAGCCGGCCTTTCCGGTCAATCAGCACCAGTGAGTTAGTGGGAGCTGAGATGGCTCAGAGGTTTCATCACCCCGGGTTCCAGCAGGTTTCTGGCGATGGATGGAGGAGGAGGTCTAGGCCATGAGGAAACGGGGCACTGTAAGACGAGAAAGAAGTAATGACACGAGGACACAGGGAAAAGGACTTTTCCAGCATCTTTTTTCCTTGACTAACTGCTATTTAAATTCTTAATTTGGTCCCCAGTAGGGGGTCCAAGTAGAGAGTTCTCACCCACTGAGACAGGGCCGTTTCTGAGCAACAAAAGAGGTTCTTCCGATAGCAACTTGATGGTGTATTTTGGAGACAATCAAGGAGGCAGACAAGCTGCACCATGAGAATAATAAATGCCAACAGTGTGTAGCACCCATCACCTCACAGCACTTGAAGTCAATGTTCGTGCAGACTTCTGAGTTCACAGGGTCAGAGGGAACAGAAATAACGACCATTCGATACGAGCTTTGCAGGCCTCACCCTGACGTCTGTGTTTACAGAAGCAGTCGTAAGCACCTCTCTGAAGAGCCATTAGCCAAATCGACCGAAGAGGAGGACGCTCTCTGCCAGCACCACAATCCAGCAGCCGCGGCAGCGTCCTGGTGCGATGGACGTGGGGCAGCCCTGGAACGAGACGTGCTGGGCTGCAGCCTCACAGTCCGCGCTTTGCCACCAAAGATGTGAGGGGTGCATGAATCTTTATTAAGTGACCATTTCTATATTGATAAAATGGGGATAATAATGGCATTCTACCAAGGTTGCTATGAGAATTAAGAACAGCATATGTAAATTCATAACAAAGTTCCAGCACATCTTAGAGTCACAATAAATTGCAGCCATTACAATAGCAGTCACAGGTGTGCCACAAAAGTCCCCATCTTCCAGCCACTCTGTGCTCTCTCACCTTTCCTTCTAAGCCTGTCGGTTCTGTCCTAATCTTCCAGTCTACCTTTTTTCTTGTACTTAGTTTTTACTTCTCACCATCTGAATAACTGGGCTCAGTTGTCTGCTTGGTGTTTTCTCCCCAGCTTCACCGCTCAGTGCTGTAAACTGAGTCTCCCCTTGACTCCGTGATCTGCACCTGGTGGGCAAGTCCCACCCAGTGCCTGCATCTAGTGTGGAAGCGGGCAGTCAGGGGCACCGGTGAGGACCCTACAGTGAACCAGGTATGAGCTTCACCCCAGAGGACAGGCACAACTAAAACTGAAGACCGTACGTCTGCCTTTTAATATTCCACATAGACCACCAGGTTCTCTTGTGCATTTACTGCTACAACGCTGTTCCTCCTGGCTTCAGCATTGATACAGCATTTCAGTGTCCCAAGAAGGGATGACATCATTGTCAGGGACAAAAGAAGTTGGCTGAATTTTTATTGATAACCAGCTGGCTTGACCATTTGCTGATGATGTGATAGCACATTAAAACGTGGTTTGATTGCCAGGTTCAGAGGCTCCTGAGCTGGTGGGATCATGAGTCCAGTTGTTTTCAAATTGGGATTGGTGGAGCCTTGAAGTTCCGAGGAGATATCCCAGGGCTCCTCCCAAGGAATCTGGGAGCCCAAGTCAGAATGCAGGCCTCTTGGGTCCAACCTGAGCATTCCCCTTCGATTGCTTCATACTAGGTTCTAGATAAGACTTTATTTAGAAAATAAAAACAAATTACACAGCTTGAAAAACAACAAACCAACTTTAGGGACTCTATTTCGTAAGTGAGGAATCACAATCTCGTCTATCAGTGTGCCCAACACTACACTCTTCATCTTTAAACCATTTCTGTGTTTAGCTCAGCAAATACTGAACATCCACTCAGCCTGTGGTGTGGTGCTCAGGCCTGAGGATGCTATAAGGAGACCGTCCTGCCCTGTAAGAGGAGGGAACCCAGGGTAGCCGTGACTGCTGGCCGTCTACTCAACATCCCCCTCCCTCCCTCATTTCTAACAGAACCACAACGTAAAGGCACGCATCAATGTGCCCAGTGAAAAGAGAACATTTCCCCGCCCCCCTGTAGCTTGGGGTCGCCAATAGAAAGTAAGCTAAGATGTTGGGTGAGACTCTCAGGGAAGCACCTTAGACAGGGCCCGAACAGCTTCCATGCACCTTTGATCTGTTGCTCTCTCTTCCTTCCTGCTGTCTGATGTGCAGGCCTGATTGCTGGAGTTCTCCTGGATCTGTGGCAACCTCAGGGATGGAAACCATGTGCTAAGCATGTCAGTTCAGAAAAACAGAAGCATCCTAGAAACTGGTGACCTTGAAGTTGCCACCCCAGCCCAGGACTGCTCACTTCTGGATTTCCTTTACATAAGATAAAAATAAGCCTCCAACTTCTTTAAGTTGCTGTTAATATTATTTTTTAGTATCAGGTCAAACCCAATCCTAACGGGTACAGACAAGTAAAGAGGCAAATTCAGGAGGACAGTAAATTAGGGTGGGGATAGAATTTTTAGGGAACTATGAGGCTCGAATGTAACTCAGGCACTGGGGTTAGGGAAGGTTTCTTAGAAGAAGTGATGTCCAGACTGAGCCCTGTAAGGAGTTGGAACTAGCCAAGCAGAGAGTGTGGGAAGGGCTTCAGGGATGCAGAGAGTGTGTGCAGAGACCCGGGGGGGAGGGGAGAAGGGAGACGACCCCATGCATTCTGGGAATTTAGAGCATTTCAAAGAAGAAAGAGCAAAGAGTGCATGGGAGGAGGGGGCGGGGGTGGTGTTAAGGCCTGAGAAGGATCATAAAGCATCTTGTCCGGCTGAAAGGGGCGGCCACAAAAGGATTTTAAGCAGGAGAGTAACATGATAATACTGGGATTTTAGACATTTCATTCTAAATTGAAGTGATGGAAACCAATTAGGAGGCTGTTTTAATAATAAAAGTAGAGCAAAAATAAAAATTAAAAGATTAAGAAAAGGGAAATTTTAAGAATATGGTTGTTGGTCAAATTGGATGGAGAAGATGAATCCATGAGGAAAAGGGAGGAGTCAACGTTGGTGTCCAGGTTCCTGGGTGGATGGTTTTGTTCATGGATGGAAGGAGCCCGGGCAGAAGAGCAGGCTTGCAGTCTTCAACGGTCACTAACAGACGCGTTACATCCGCACGTGGGAGCACTTGCAATCGCCAATTACGGGGTAAGCCTTCAGAGCCTGCCAGCTCATTCCTCCCACCATCTAGCTGCCTTATTTCCGCTCCTTTCATCTTATTTCGCGGTCTCTATCCACTGATCTTCATATGGGATAGAACATAACGGATAATTCTCTAAATCTAAATACGTTTTATCCTTTAACATAAAACATCTGTCCAAATTTGTCCAATATGAAAGGCATATGATACCATGGAGGAAAACACGTTTCAGTAATAATTCTGCTCTTTCCTGACATTAACCTTTCTTCCTTTGTCTAGTTGGATTTCAGAAAACCCAAAGAAGACTTTGTGGAGCAGAGACACGTTAGTCTAATTGCCCAAATCTCATACCACATTCCTTCTGCTCAACTATTTACACGCTTCCTCTGGAATGTACATTCTCTTAGATGCAAGCAGATGATGGGGAAACTTGGTTCAACCTGTCATTGTAATGAGATCAGATTCAAGAAGGAACTTCAGTGGGGCCCGTATTGCTAAGGCAAAACTGTGCTCGATTGCCTTGGATGGATGCAGAATGAATGATGAGGACAGTCACTAACTAACAGTAGTTATATCCGGACAACTGATATATCTGCAGTTCTGGAACCTCAGGAAAGTAGTAATCAGGAAGTAAATAAAAAAGAATCTTAATAATTTTGCTTTTTTATTAGTTTCTTCAACAATGAAGTGTTAGCACCTACTAGATTCTCGTGAGTCTGAGACAGACAGACACACGAGCAACTACATAACTGCAAATTAGAACAGTTCTCTGAAAGAAACTTCAAGTGTTATAAAGACTGTAACAGAGGGCGGGGTTCAGACAGAGGAGGGGCTGTGTGCCAGTCTGGGTTCAGCCACAGATAGAGGATCGATGCCGGCAGCTTAAGCGGAAAGCTACTCACTGCAGAGTATTAAACAGCTTCCAGAAAGAGTGGTGAAGCCATAGCCCCTAGAGTGAGCTGCTGTGAACCATCCCCAAACTACAGCACCAAAGTGGACCGTGGGAGGAGCCACCACTGCTGCCAGGATCAGAGCTGATGTTTTTGCTGCCGGCCGACCCCAGAACCACATCCCCTCTGCTAAGATCTGCACATAAAACAGAGGCCCCGCACCTGCTTCTGTCTCTAGTTAACTCAGTTCTGAGTTCAAGCCTTCCACAAGAGCTTCTATTTGGTCAACAAAAGTCACATTCAGAACTCAGGCAGCAAGGGAGCATGGGTAATGCAATTTTGGGCTTTTCGGTCCCACCGGTTCAGGGGGCGACAGCAAAGGAGGTTGGAAGAGCAATGAGCAAGAGAACTGCTGTGTCTGAGAGCACATGGTAGGGGAAGCCTTGCTGGGGAAGCAGGGGAGATGGGAGGCAGAGTGTCTGGCCAGGTGAGGAGTAGGAAGAAGACAGCCACAGGTAGAGATCGGCATCCATGAGGGTCCTGAGGCAGAAAGTACTTGGCCATCTAGACCTTAAAAGAAAGCCAGGGAGTCTGGAGGTCAGAAAGTGAGGACGCAGTGTGGAGGGGGAGCCACGGAAGCTGACCCAGGCCAGGTCCTGCATGACCTCAGAGGCCATGTTCACAGTGTTAACAATCTAAATGTTCTCCTAAGTAATGCTGGAAGCCATTTAAGGGTTTTAAGCTGAGGATTACTATGACTGTGTTAATATTTTTACAGATCATTCTGGCTGCTGTGTGTAGAATGGACTTTAGAGGGGATCCGATTAAAGATGGGGAGGCTGTTGGAAGGCTTCTGATAGACCCAGTGAGTGGTGATGGTGGAGACGGAACAAAGTGAAAAGATCCAAAGCATCACTGGGTTTACTACAGACAAGAAGGAATTACTGCCATATAATGCAAACGCAATCCCCCCAGCACGGTCACTCTGACATCACTGTTACTGTAGAAGGACAAGCCCCTGGCTGGATTCCCAGTGTACGCCCGCCATTTGTTTATCAGGTGCATTGACTCTGTGTGGGCTTGTTTCTTTAGTTCATCCTTTGCGTTCTGTTTCTGATGTGCTGTGTTTACTACAAATAAAAAGTAATTACTGTATTGTACCGAACACCCTTTGCACTCAGAAGAACAACTCTAGGTTCCAGTTTTACTATGTAACGTAGGTGCAAAAGAAGGAAGCAACGATGGGAAGAGTGAAAACAGCTGGGTGAGTGTACAGATGGATGAGACTGCGGGTCAGAGAGGAGTCAGCGAACGCGGCCAAAACCAGCAGAAGGACGACATAAAGGCTGATGAGCCAGGGCTGGGTTTCGAAAAGGGACCGAAAAGCAGCATTGAAATGAGCACATTTCCCGCCCCAGTGCAGGTGCTTCTGTCCAAGACCCTGTCTGTCAGCACGTTTAAGTTCCATGGGAAGCACCTCCTCTGCCTGCCTCCTGCCTGTGATCGCTGAGTGAGATGTGAGCGAGGACACAGGGAGCTCAAACCACACGCGCCATCTCTGAGGCGAGGACGAGGGGAGATTGGCATGGAAGCACGGAGCAGACAGGAGCAAACTGGAGCAAGACAAGGAGGTCACGCCAGAGCAGGGAAGGAAACCATCTGACCACTCCCAAATCCCTCTCTCCTCTCTCCTCACTTACTCTTTTCTCAAAGTCCTACAACCTGGCTTCCTCTCTCTGTTTTCTGAAACGAGTCTAGGCTCTGGTGACCTCCCGATTTCTCAATAGAAAGGCCTTTTCCATAATTATTTTCTGTCTGCTCTGCTTAAAAATGAAGCTAGACAGGTATACCTCTTTTCCCCAAATTTAAATACCTCATTATTTTACTAACTATAAGTAATAAACAGTAATTGTAAATTTAAAGAAATCAAATAATACAAAGAAGAAATAAAAATCACTTCAAATTCCACAGTTTAGGGCAAAAACCTGCACATTGTTAGATGAGCATGCTTCCTGGTGTTTCTCTCTTCATGGAGATGCACTCAGGCCTGGAGAAGAGACACAGCTCCATGTAAATACGCTGTATGTACTGCGTCTCTAACATGCTTTTGTTTTCATTCAACAATGTCAGTGAATATTGACACCATCGATTTTAACGATAGAGTAGCTTTCATTTGCTTCTCTTGATAAACATTTCAGTTGCTTCTACTTCTTTACTAAAATGCTTCAGAACATAAAGAAAGAAGGAAATCTGAATTCTTTGAAGATATCAGAACATGAATGTCAAAACCGACAGAGCACGCCAGGCAAAACCACACTGCCCTCGCTTATGAGCGTTGGCCAATTTGCAGAATTATTTCCTTGGTGTCATCCGTAGTAGTTGGGTGGCTAGACCAGAAAAGATGTGTTTTACATTTTGGTAACTATTTTAAATGCTGTTGGAAAAGTTACTCAGATGTATATTTCGGCTAAGAGCGTCCCTCGGTCTCCAGCACCTCCTAAATACTGTGTTGTCATGTTTCACTCCTCAAAATACTCACTGCTATTTTCATTTCTCTCACTACTGACGAGGTGGAATATCCTTTCAATGTTCGTTGCTCATTTGCACTTTCCTCTCTGAAATGCCTTTCAACTCCTCTGCCCTTTCTCTAATCATGGTGTGTCTATTTTTAATCTATCTGTTAGAATTAGGGAAATTAACACTCCATCCGTCACAGATGTTGCAGGTGTCTTTCCTAGCTCCTGAGGTTATCTTCAAACTCATTTATTGTATTTCTGCAGGTCAAAAGTTCTCCATCCTAGCGTACTTATCTTCCCTTTCTGTTTTCCTTCTTTCTCTCTCTCTCTCTTTTTTTGTGTGTGTGCAATATGCTTGGAAGCTTAGAAAGAACTTCAACAAGATATTGTAGAAAATTGGACTTATGCATTATTCTAATAATTTTAGGATTTAATGTCTACAAATATTTGATCAACCTAGAATTTGTTTTGGATGTTTTGTTTTTCTAAATGGCTACTCAGTCATCATACCACCATCGCTTTTGCATAATGAATCTTTCCCCTCCACCTGACGTCAGGAGTCATGTTTATCACACTAAATTCTCATGCATGCAGGTTTATTCCACGATTTCTCTGATCTTTCCCATTAATGTCAGTCTATTCCTACACCCTACAGCTATATTTGTAACTGTTATTTTGTAATATACTTTCCTAAAGGAAAGCATATATCTCTGTACTTCTCTTTTTCATCAGAATTCCATGGGTGTTTTCCCACATTTATACTTCCAGTAAAAATGTAGAATCATTTTTTTAAATCAAGAAAAAATCCAATTAGTATTTTAATTGAGATTTAATACATTTATAGATTCTTTTAGGGAGAATTGACATTTAACAAATATTTAGCATTAACTATAAGCGCAAGAACTGTCTTTTTATTTATTTAAATCTTCTTTTATGGTCTTTGGTAGTTTTAGACTTTTCCTCATATGAGTTCTACATATTTCTTTCTAAATTTATTATCTAGATAATTTAATATTTTCTTTTTTTATATCATAAATTATATCTTTATTTGTATTATATTTTCTAATTAATCGTTTATAGAGAAACCTAATTTTTGTATGTTAATTTTGTTATTGGACACCTTTATAGATTCTTATTTTACCTCATATTTTTCAATGTTTTCTTGAAAATGCCACACAGAAAATTATATTACCTACAAAACATGGTAATTTCACCTCTCTCTTTTTGATATCAAGATATTGTATTTTATTCTATTACCTAATTGCAACGACTAGCACGGTAATGATGCTCTTGACTTTAATGGAACTTTTCCAGCACAGAAATTGAAACCTGATAACAAGAGAAAGTCTTCCAGAGCATATTAATAGGTGCACTGAGAGAAAAGGTCTCAGATTTGTTAGTTTATCCATTAAATAAACTTAAATTTCTTTTATACAGTGTCTTAGACCTTTTATTATGTTTTTTATACTTTATGAACTTTTAAGAAGGACTTTTTTAATGGAGAAATTCCTAAGCTTATTTAACCATCTTTACCAGGATTTGCCTTTTCAGATATGCAATTAAGCCCAACAAACACTTTTAATTTTATGCATAGAATATGTGCTACGCGTGTGTGTGTGTGTGTGTGTGTGCATGTGTGGATGTACAACCCACATAATCCTTTAAAACAAAAAAACAGAAATGAATAGTTTTACCAAATACTTCCTGGGAAATCTATGAGCGCAGTAAGAGTTCCTCCTTTACGCATTATAATAATGGCTATCTATAGCAATAGATTGTCTAATAATGAATCACCTACCCTTCTCGGAATGAGTCCTTGTTGATCGTAGATCTGGAAGACTCCATTTTGCAGTCAGCCTTCCGTATCCGCGGGTTATGAGTCCGCGGATTCAGCCAACCGCGAACGGTAAACATAATCATGGGGGACTGACTGAGAGAGGAGCATCTGCGGATGTTGGAACCAGCCCTCCGCGGATGCTGAGGGACAACTGTGTTCCTGTATTCCAATTGCTAATATTTTATTTAGGACACTTATGTATGTATATTTATAAGTGGGGCTGGACTGAAATTTTACCATTTTTTGTTTTCATTGCAAAATTTTAGATTTTAGCTGACTTCATTTAAAGCATTATGGAGATTGCTTTCTTTACGCTCTGGAACAGTTTAAGCCACTTAGCAGCTATCTGTGGCTTGGGAGTGTGAAAGAAATTCAAGAACAGAAGCTCCAATCCGAGAGTAAGTCTCGTTGACTCTAGCTCTACACAAGTGTCAAATCCGCCCACTTCCCACTCTGCAACACCAGCCCGGTCGGGCCAGCCATCCTGCCTGGATTCCTGAAGTCAGCTCTCAAGTTATCTGACTCCATTCTTGATCCTCACACAGAAGTCAGAATGGTCTTAAAACTGCTCCCCTTCTTAAAACCTCCCAACAGCTTCCCGTCCCAACCGCCTAGGAATAACTGCGTACTTTAGCCCTGCTCACACAGTACACAGATGTGGCTGCTGCCTGCCCCTCGCTGACCTCATCCTTGCCTTCCCACACCCCTGGCCACAGTGCCTTCTGTCTCCTCCTCAGACAGGACAAGCTCATTCTCTCATGAGAGTGTCTGCACTGGCTGTTCCCACTTTCCCAAACACTCCTCCTCCTGTTTGTGCCTGGTGGCTTCCTTCTTCAGATCTTAGCTGAAATGGCAATGTTTCAGAAATCTCTGATCTGATAGAGTCTTGTTATGTCACTCTACTTTTCTCTGCTGCACTCATTATCGATCCTTTTATTTTGGACATTTATTTTATTAATGCTTGTCTTTGTTCCATTAGAAGCTTTTTGAGAGCAGGAAAATTTACTCTCTTTTTAAATTGTCCAGTAACAGAAAAGTTCCTGTCACATGGTAGACTGTCACATTTTGTGAGATGGATGAAAGAATTAATTTTGTGCAAAATGTATAAGACAGTTACATTTTCATTGTGGATTATAATGATAATCAATAAAAAATAACTCTCCACTGGAATGCTTTTTGCTGTGAATTCAAATTTGTCTGATTTTAACATGAGGACATCTGCTTGTGTACATGTTGGAATAATAGGCATGGGGATTTTCTCCCAGGTTACACAACTAGGAAACTGTACGAGATAAATGAAACAATGGTTTTCAGTCATTGAACGGCAGCCAGCACAGGACTGATTCCTCAGAAAAGGAATGTAAGTGAATTTAGACCTGAGAGCGCTCCGGCCTCAGAGCCAGAAAGAACGGAAATCCAGAGCCTGGCAGTGTTGCAGAGTTGGAGAAACAGAGACAGAAGTTCAGGAAAGCCAAGACGAACGGAATTTGCAGGGCAGAAGACCAAGGAGGAAAGAGCTGCTCAGAGAGCCTGGGAGGTCTGCTGAAGGGTCCTCAGGCTTTGGCTCACTGTTGGTCTGCACCTGTGTGCAGGGAAACAGCCCAGGCTGAGGACTATCCCCAGAGCTCACACAGGCCAAGCGCAGTCTGTGCTCCCACCAGCCAGCGCGGACAGGCCTCCTGATACACAGAGCAGTCGTCAGTCCTCAAGAGAGCTTTGCCTCAGCGGGGAGGCTGGGTTAGCCCTAGACTCGAGGCTGACCTAACAAATCTTAAAAGCGAGATTTGAAAGGATCAAATTGTTTCCAGGTAACTTATTATGTCCCAGAAGAAGGTCAAAAATAGTTAAAGGAGCGCAAAAAATCCAACACCAAATGGTGTAAAAAAAACAAAAATGACACTTAGCACAGGAGACAGAAAGGAAACACCCAGCATCCAATCCAAACACACCAGGCATGCAAAGAGGCAAGAAAATATGCTTCTAATCAGGGGGGAAAAATCAATAGAAATGGGCCCCCAAATGACACAGGAAATAAAACCAAATAAGGGCATCAAAACAGATATTTTTAAAATTCTCCATATGTTTAAGAAGGTAGAGACAAGCATGAACATGATGAGGAGAGAAATTAAGAGTATAAAAAGGACTCAAATAAAAATTCTAGAGATGAAAACTATGCTGTGATCACAGGTTAGACGCCGCAGAAGGAAAGACTTGAAGACATGGCAATAGAAAGCACCAAAATGAAACAGAGAAAAAGAGTCAACAAAATGAGAGCCTCAGTGAGCTGTGTGGGTCAGTATGATACAGCCCAACATATGTGTATTCTCAGTCCTGGAAAAAGGGAAACAGAATAAATCATTTGGTGAAATAATGGCCAGAAAAGTCCCAAATTTGATGAAAACTGCAAACCCAAGATTGGAGAAGCTCAATGAACACCAAGCAGAAGCAGCATGAAGAACACCACATCTAGGATTGTTATGAGAAACTGTCACATTAACATGAATCCTACTCATTTTTTGTTTGATTTTGTTTGACCCATTCTTTCACTTTCAAATTTTCTGGTATCTCCTTTGCAGATTGCATGTAATTAAGTTTTATTTTTTGAATGAGAATCACTTTCTTTTAAAAGATGATTATTTCATTCATAGCTATTTTTATATAGGTGCATTTGGTTTTATACCCTCCGTCTTCTGTGCCCTTTGTTTTCTGTAGTTTGGTGTATAATTTGTGTTTATTTATTTTTCTACCACTGTGACTGCAGCACTGACCACATCCGCACAGGGTCCCCTCAGCAATCTGCAAGATAGAAACTCTCTAATGCTTTCCACTTGTGGCTGCCTTTACAACCTTTAATAAACACGAGAGAAAGATATATTTATGGTTTCTTACTGTAAAGACAAATTAAAGCAATTTTATCACCTGGGACTCATCATTGGTCATTTGTTTTGTCCCTTAGCTTGCCCATGTGTGAATTCTTTATTTTTGTTTTCAATTACTTTACTGAAATCATAAAGATTTATAACATTGTGTAATTTCAGGTGTACATTATTATTTATCATTTTCTGTATAGAGTGCATCATGCTCACCAGCGGTAGTCTAATTTTTACCATTACCATACATATGTGCCCCCTTATCCTTTTCGCCCACCCCTCAGCCCACTTACCCTCTGGTAACTACTAATCTATTCTCTTTGTCCATGTGCTTGTTTACCGTCCACATAATGAGTGAACTCATGCTATATTTGCCTTTCTCTATCTGGCTTATTTCACTTAAAATCATACCCTCAAAGTCCATCCATATTGTTACAAATCGGACGATTTTATCTTTTTATGGCTGAGTAGTATTCTATTGTGTGTGTGTGTGTGTGTGTATACCACATCTTCTTTATCCATTCATCCATAGCAGGGCATTTGGGTTGCTTCCACCTCTTGGCTATTGTGAATAATGCTGCAGTGAACATAGGGATGCATAAAGCTTGTATTGTTGATTTAAGGTTCTTTGGATAAATATGCAGTAATGAGATACCTGGGTTGTATGGTATTTCTATTTTAATCGTTTGAGAAATGTCTATACTGTTTTCCATAGTGGCTGCATCAGTTTGCATTCCCACCAGTAGTGTATGAGGGTTCCCTTTTCTCCACATCCTCTCCAAAACTTATTATTTCTCATCTTGTTAATTACAGCCCTTCTGACAAGTGTAAGGTAGTATCTTAGTGTAGTTTTGATTTGCATTTCCCTGATAATTAGTGATGTTGAATATCTTTTCATGTGTCTGCTGGTCATCTGTATATCTTCTTTGGAAAAATGTCTGTTCATGTCCTCTGCCCATTTTTTGATTGGGTTGTCTTTTTTGTTGTTGTTGAATTGTGTGAGTTCTTTATATGTTTTGGAAATTAATGTCCTGTCAGACATATGATTTGCAAATATTTTCTCCCAGTAGTGGGGTATCTTTTTGTTTTATTCATGGTTTCCTTTGTTGTGCGAAGCTTTTTAGTCTGATGTAGTCCCATTTGTTAATTTTTTCTTTTGTTTCCCTTGCCTGAGTAGACATGGTATTTGAAAAGATGTTTCTAAGACCAATGTCAAAGAGTGTACTACCTATATTTCTTCTAGGAGTTTTATGATTTTGGGTCTTACATTCAAGTCATTAATCCATTTTGAGTTAAATTTTTTTTTTTTTTGAGGAAGATTAGCCCTGAGCTAACATCTGCCACCAATCCTCCTCTTTTCGCTGAGGAAGACTGGCCCTGAGCTAACATCCGTGCCCATCTTCCTCTACTTTAATGTGGGACGCCTACCACAGCATGGCATGACAAGCAGTGCCACATCCACACCCGGGATCTGAACCGGCGAACCCCGGCCGCAGAAGTGGAACGTGCGAACTTAACCGCTGCGCCACCGGGCCAGCCCCCAATTTTGAGTTAATTTTTGTATATGGTGCAAGATAATGGTCTGCTTTTGTTCTTTTGCATGTGGCTGTCCAGTTTTCCCAACATCATTTATTGAAGAGACTTTCCTTTCTCCATTGTATGTTCTTAGCTCCTTTGTTGAAGATTAATTGACCATAGTTGTGATTTTATTTCTGAAATTTCAATTCTGCTCCCTTGGTCTATGTGTCTGTTTTTGTGCCAGTACCATGCTGTTTTGATTACTACAGCTTTGTAGTATATTTTGAAGTCAGGGATTGTGATGCCTCCAGCTTTGTTCTTTTTTCTAAGGATTCCTTTAGCTATTTGAGGTCTTTGGTTTTTCCATATAAATTTTAGGATTCTTTGTTCTGCCTCTGTGAAGAATGTCATTGGGATTCTGATTGGGATTGCATTGAATCTGTAGATTGCTTTAGGTGATATGGACATTTTAACTATGTTTATTCTTCCAATCCATGTGCATGGAATATTTTTCCATTTCTTTGCATCTTCTTCAATTTCTTTCAATAATATCTTTTAGTTTTAATTGTATAGGTCTTTTGCCTCTTTTGTAAAATTGATTCCTATATATTTTAATCTTTTCGTTATGATTGTAAATGGGATTGTATTCTTCAGTTCTCTTTCTATTAGTTCTTTATTAGAGTATAGAAATGCAGCTGATTTTTGCAAGTTGAATTTGTACCCTGCAACTTTGTTGTAGTTGTTATTTATTTCTAATACTTTTCTGATGGATTCTTTAGGGTTTTCTATATATAGAACCATGTTGTCTGCAAACAGCAAAAGTTTGTTCTTCCTGTCCAATTTGGATTCCTTTTATTTGTTTTTCTTGCCTATTTGCTTTGGCCAAAACCTCCAGTACTATGCTGAATAGGAGTGTTGAGAGTGGGCACCCTGGTCTTGTTCCTGTTCTCAAAGGAATGGCTTTCAGGTTTTCCCCATTGAGTATGACATTGGCTGTGGGTTTCTAATGTTGAGGTACTTTCCTTCTATACCCATTTAATTGAGAGTTTTTAATTATAAATGGATGTTGGATCTTGTCAAATGTTTTTTCTGCATCTATTGAGATGATCCTGTAGTTTTTATTCCTCATCTTGTTAATGTGGTGTATCATATTTATTCATATGTGTATGTTGAATCATCCCTGGGTCCCTGGTATAAATCCTGCTTGATCCTGGTGTATGATCCTTTTAATGTATTGCCGTATTCAGTTGGCCAATACTTTGTTGAGGATTTTGCATCTATGTTCATCAGTGATATAGGCCTGTAATTCTACTTCTTTGTGCTGTCCTTGGCTGCCCCTGGGATCGGGGTGGTGTTGGCCTTGTAGAATGAGTTAGGAAGTATTCTGTCTTCTTCAATTTTTTGGAATAGTTTGAGAAGGATAGGTGTTAAATCTTCCTTAAATGTTAGGTAGACGTCTCCAAAGAAGCCATCTGGTTCCAGATTTTTATTTTGGCTGGGGGGAGGGGGGGGGAGGGGCGGGTGTTATTATTGTTTCTTGTTTCTGTCTCTTCACTTGTGATTGGTCTATTCAGATTCTCCATTTATTCTTGATTCAGTTTTGGGAGGTTGTGTGAGTCTAAGATTTATCCATTTCTTCTAGGTTGTCCAGTTTCTTGGTATATAGTTTTTCATAATACTCTCTTATATCCTTTGTATATCTGTAGTATCCATTTCTTCTCTCTCATTTTAAATTTTATTTATTTGAGCCTTCTGTCTTTTGTTCTTAGTGAATCTGGCTGACGGTTTGTCAATTTTTATTATCTTCTCAAAGAACCAGCTCAGAGTTTCATTGATCCTTTCTGCTGTTTTGTCTTTTTGTTTGTTTGTTTCTATTTCATTTATTTCTGTTCTAATTTTTATTATTTCCTTCCTTCTGCTGACTTTGAGCTTTTTAAATTCTTTTTCTAGTTCTTTCAGTATAATTTAAGATCACTTACTTCAGATTTTTCTTCTTTGTTGAGGTGGGCCTATATTACTATGAATTCCCCTCTTAGTACCACTTTTACTGCATTCCATAAGAGTTAGTATGTTGTGTTTTCATTTTCATTTGTCTCCAGGTATTTTTAAATTTTTACTTTTATTTTTTCATTGAACCAATGGAGGTTCAGTAGCATATTGTTTAGTTTCCAGATATTTGTTTCTTTCCCAGCTTTTTTCTTGTACTTGCTTTCTAGTTCCGTAGCATTGTGGTCAGAAAAGATGCTTGATATGATTTCCATCTTTTTTTTTTAAAGATTTTATTTTTCCTCTTTCTCCCCAGAACCCCCCAGTACATAGTTGTATATCTTCAACTGTGGGTCCCTCCAGCCGTGGCATGCGGGATGCCACCCAAGCATGGCTTGATGAGCAGCGCCACATCCGTGCTCGGGATCCAAACTGGTGAAACCCCAGGCCGCCGAAGCGGAGTGTGTGAACTCAACCACTCATCCATGGGGCTGGCCCCTGATTTCAATCTTACTAAATTTATTGAGGCTTGCCTTGTTTCCCAACATATGGTCTTTGTGAATATTCTATGTGCACTTGAGAAGAATGTGTATTCTGCTGTTTTTAAGTGGAATGTCCTTTATATATCTATTAAGTCCATCTGATCAAGCGTTTCATTTAAATCTACTATTTCTTTGTTGATTTTCTGTCTAGATGATCTACCCATTGATGAAAGTAGGATGCTGAGGTCCCCTACTATTACAGTGTTGCTTTTAATTTCTCCCTTTAGGTCTCTATATGTTCTTTAGCACTCCTGTTAGGTGCATATATATTCATATGTGTTATGTCTTCTTGGTAGAGTGTCCCTTTTATCATTATATACTGCCCCTGTTTGTCTCTTATTGTCTTTTTCATCTTGAAGTCTGCTTTGTATGATATAAGTATAGCAACACCTGCTTTCTTTTGTTTGCCGTTTACTTGGAGTATCATCCTCAAACCCTTCACTCTGAGCCTGTGTTTGTCTTTATGGCTGAGGTGTGTTTCCTGGAGGCAGCATATTGTTGGGTCTTGTTTCCTAATGCATCCAGCTCTTCTTTGTCTTTTGATTGGAGGATTCAATCCATTTACATTCACAGTGATTATCAATATATGAGGGCTCAATACTGCAATTTTACCTCTGTTCTCCAGTTGTTCTATGTTTCCATACTTCGTCTTTTTTTGATTTCTGTCTGCCATTTCATTTTGGCAGTTTTCTTTGGAGCTTTTCTCATTTTTTATGAATTGTGGTTCTGCTCTGATTTTTTGTTTAGTGGTTACCATGAGGCTTGTATAAAAGATCTTGTAGATGAGATAGTCCGTTTTCCTGATAGCTTCTTATCTTCATTAGCCTATGCAGGTTCCATTCCTTTCCTCTTCCCCTTCTGAGTTATTGTTATCACAAATTATTCCATTTTGTGTTGTGAGTTTGTGACTAAGTTGAAGCATTATAGTTACTTTTGATGCTTTCCTCCCCTTTATCTTTCAAGGTATAATTAAGTATTTGCTACTCTGTTCTTAAAGAGAGCTGAAGTTTTCTAGTTTTTCTGTCTATTTGTCTCCTTGCTCAATTCTTTGTAGACCTTTGCCTTTTTGTTTCTGGTATGAGGGCTTCCTCAATCATTTCTTGGGTGGGGGGGTGACATGGCTCTTTCAGCAATGAACTCCCCCAGCTTTTTTTGGTCTGGTAAAGCTTTTATTTCACCATCCTATGTGAAAGAGAGTTTCACTGGATAGAGTATTCTTGACTGAAAGTTTTTGTCTTTCAGTATTTTGAATGTATCATTCCATTCTCTCCTAGCCTGTAAGGTTTCTGCCAAGAAATCTGCTGAAAGCCTAATAGGGATACTTTTTTAGATTATTTTTTCCTACCTTGCTGCCCTTAATGTTTTTTCTTTGTCATTGACTTTTACCAATTTTCCTATGATATGACTTGGAGAAGTCTTTTTGCACTGATGTAATTAGGAGTTCTATGGGCTTCATATACTTGTAAGTTCAGATCTTTCCCCAGGTTTGGGAAGTTCTCAGCTACTATTTCTTTGAACAAGCTCTCTGCTCCTTGCTCCCTCTCTTCTCCCTTTGGAATACCTGTAATCCTTATGTTGCTTTTCCTAATTGAGTCAGATATTTCTTGAAGAATTCCTTTATTTTTTAAAAATCTTACTTCTCTCTTCTCCTCCTGAAGCATTTCTATATTTATATACTCTAAATCACTAATTCTGCCCTCCAGAACATTAGCTCTGTTTTTATGGATTCTAGATTATTTTTTATCTCATTAATTGTGTTCTTCATATCCAGAAATTCTGCTTTTTTTTTTTTATAGTTTCAATCTCTTTGGTGAAATATTCCTTCTTCTCATTAATTTTATTCCTGGGCTCATTTAACTGTCTTTCTGAGTTTTCTTGTAACTTGTTGAGTTGCCTTATGACAGCTATTTTGAATTCTCTCTCATTTAGCTTGTAAATTTATGTGACTTCAGGGTTGGTTTCTGGAAACTTGTCGTTCTCCTGCTGCTCTGAATTTTTGCTGTAGTTTCTCGTCATGTTTGATAACTAATCTTTTGCTGGCACATCTGTGGTAGTATCCAGTTTCAGATTCCACCTACTACCACTGGGGAGAAGCAGGAGCTGTGTTCTGATCCCACCCCATCTGCTGAAAGTTGTTTGGGTACAGTGTGTGCTCCTACCGGCTGAGAAAGCATTCACACGCTGGCTCAGGTCTGCCACCACACCAAGGCACATTCTCACTTGTGGGGCCACAGCAGGACTCCAGGCACTTGTGCCAGACAGGAAAGTGTCCGCATGTGCACGTATATCTGCTGCCACCTCTCACAGTTGCACCAGCCACTGGGCTTTGTGGGTAGGGCTTCTTCCCAGGGTCTGAGTGTAAGCCACATGTTGGGACCACAGTGGCAGGGTGGGCTCTCCTACTGGTTGGGAAGGCATTAGCGTGCAGGCCCAGTGCTGCTGCCACCCCTTCCCGCAGTCACACTGAGGCACTTTCAGGGCCACTGTGGTACTGTGGAAACTCGTGCTGGCCAAGAAAGCATTTGGATGTGTGCACACAGATGCCAGGAAAGGTTACAGGAGTGCTCACCTGTCTCCTCCACTTCCTGGGAGCCAGTCCATCCACCTTCAGAGGCATGGCTGCATGGGTGTCTCAAGTGTCCTGTTGTGCTGTGTGGTATCCTCCATTGGCCAATGAATGTCCATTTAGTTGTAGTTCAGAGTGGGAGAGATAAAGGGAACAGTTCACTCTGCCATGTTGCTGACATGACTGCTGTGAATTCCTTATTTTGATGGATTTTTTGTGTGGCTAGAGTACCTCTTCAAATAAATTTGTTTAGATCAGACACATATAGGCCTTTTTGAATCAGACACAAATAGACTAGTTGAGTCTATTTTCTAAACTTTGACATGTGAAGAACTTGATTGAATATTTAATTCTTGGTTCACAATTTTCTATTCAATATTTGTTAATAATGCTGTTCTATTGCTTTGTCTTATCCAAAATTATCAAAGAGAAGTTTGATATAAACCTATTTGTTTACCTTCGTGGTGATCTGCTTCTCCTGTGTGGTTGATGTGTGATCTTTTTAAATCATCAAGGACCAATAATTCACCAGGATAATCTCTCTCTCTCTCATATGGGCAGTGAGAGTTTCTGAATTATGCAACCAAGTCATTTCATTAAAGTATTTTCATTCTAACATTTCTATGAATATATTTTTCCTTGTTCTGTTTTTCAGAAATTCAGCTGTCCATGTGTTGGGTTCTAATGTCTAGTTCACAACTCCCATTTAATAAAGTTTTCTTTGGTATTTTTTCAGTTAACATCTCAAGTCTGTTACTGATTCCATTTTTTAGATTGCTGATATGTGTCCTGGTTTGAAATTCATTTTTATATTTTGTAACAACATTAATTTTCCCCATTATTTCTTTTATTAGTACTGCTATTTTTAGTTGATACAACTAATCATTTTATATCAAAAAATTATATTTTTTATAAAAAATTCCGTACTTTCTTGATGATGCAATACTGTTATAGTCTGAATTTGTTGGCCATCTTATGCTGTACTGTATTCATTTTAGGTGTTTTGTTTTGTTTTTGCTGTAGCAGTTTTTCTTTTCTGTTTGAGTGTTTTGGCTCATAGCAGTCACAGTAGCAGTTAACGCTCTTCTTATGTCTTCTCCTACTCTGATGACCACTGCCATGACCTCTAATAGACTGCTCCTGCCAACACCACCACCAAAAGTTAATCCTTTTTCATTTGCTCCTTTCCAGGCCCCCGTATCACTCAAAATCCTGGCAGGAAACAAAATCCAATTCAGAAGATTCAAGAAACTTTAATGTAAGTGGTACTCACAGAGCTGTGGTTGGGATTAAGGAAGCTGATAGGGATGTCGAGGGGCCCAGAGATCAGCAGTGATGGGAAACTGTGACCACTCCACAGGCCTGAAGATGGAAGAGGAGGACCTGAAATTACTGCAGAACCACACTGGGGATCAACGAGAGGACAGTCAGTAGAGTCATGTGCTCAACACTCTAAATATCCCACAAGATACGTGTTACTATTGCCTGCATTTTACATATGAGGGCACAAACAGTTATATAACTTTCCAAGGACACAGCTCAAAAGCTGCAGATCTAGCCCTCTTAACCGTCTCTCTGAGTGCAAAGTCCCTGCTCCTACCTCTGCAACCACAGTTTGTCCATCAAATCCTGTAGAGGCCCTTAAATGCAGGCATAGCCAGAGGTATTGTCCAGAGAACAATGGACAAAACCAACATGATACTCCCCCTCATGCAACTTCCTCACCTTTGCCTGGGGGCAGATCTGCACGTTCTGCTGTTTTCCCTAAAATAGTGGAGGAGACATTTCCTTGACTCCCTTCAGACGTCTTCTTCACAAGCAAGATGGAGCCTTGAGTGTTGTTGGAAGACGTCCTCGTCCATTTTCCTGAGGACCAAAGGCAGGGAGGTGGGGACTTAGGTAGTGTGGTTGAAGAGATTTCTCCACACTTTCTCTCAGAATTTGTTGGAAGACCATCCTCCACATCCAGCAAAGCAAGTTGAGGGTCCGATTGGTGCCACAATAGGATAGACAGTGTTGCTGGGCACTGGTTAGTTCTGTGAGTCAGCCCCTGGGTGAAAATCTACACAGACTGACATTCTATGCTTCTGTTTGGGGCCCTTGAGTATTTTGTCCTCTGTTGTCTAAAGTTTGTTTCACAGCAGACCTGCTTCCAGGTCGTAGTCCTCCCAAGTAAGAAGTTGCTTAGCTTGGCGTTTTCTCTTCAGTTCTGGCTGAGCTGCACTGGGGGTTTGGCTCGAGACAGAATGTTTCTATTCTTTTCCCAGTCCATTCATGCCCACAGCCCATGCCTCTCCACCTGGTGGATATTGCTGGGGGCCTTCATATTTGTTGGTTTACTTCTGCAATGTCTTTACTTTCTTCTCTTACTAATGGTGCTTGTTGTACTGCATTGAGAAACTAGTGCCCTGTATAAATTAGATCAAACTTGTGTCTTGATGGCAATCATTAGGTTTGTAGTATGAGGTTAAGACCTTTCTAAAGGTCAGCATCAGTCATTTTTGTGGCTCTACTTTTTGGTTCTTTTGGCTAGCTTTACTGCTATCAGGGAGGGGAGCTCTTGTAAATGTGACCTATGTCTGCAAATTGCCCACACATGTTAGAAAGAATAAATGGTTCGGAGAGAATTTGGCTATAGCAAAGAAAGGGGAAAAATGAGACCAAGTTCCCCTAATAGTTAATAAATTTAGTTAATAATAACTAAACGAAGAGGAAAATTAGGAAGGGAGGCACAAGAGTTATGTGAAAGTGAATGGGTTCAGATCTTCTGTTCATGAGTTTGAGATAAAAATAAAATGTTAAAATAGAAGTCTCCTGCATATAGCTGCAAATATGGACTTGCACGTGAACTCCAGGGCCAGCTTCAATGAGAAATGGGGTAAATAGAGATAAATAAATCCTCTGGATTCAGCAGAGGAGATAGAAAGACACTGATGGAGTGTCATACAACAATGTTTCATTTCAAGTATTTTTGTTGAGTTTAATATCAAGAAATCCTTTATCTCAGGCCACAGTCTCCCTGCCGCCACTGATCTTCCCATTCTCTGCTTTGTATGTGATCTGTCTTTCCCAGTTAATTTCGGCACACTTCCATTATGAAGATAACATACTCAAAAGGTGGCGATTCCAGCTGGATAACTTTATCAGAGCAAACCTGAGTACAGTATTGTGCAATATAAAACCTCCATCGTGGAAGGAAAGTTAACAAATCATTTTCATAGGAAATGTTCCTTTATTCTAGACAAATTAATGCACAGTGATTAGGCCAGGAGTCTGACTCCTAAATTAAAAGGTATTTCATTAGGTGACTAGATACCTATCATGCTGTTAATTCTCCATTGGTAGCAACAGCTGCAGCCAAGGTCTGCTGGTCACGAGTGCCTTCTCTCTGTCAGACCTGCACACAGCCACTCGGCATACCTTAATTAAGCCTCCGTAACGTAGTTGGCCAGGTGCTGAAAGCAACTGAAGGATATCAGAGAGTTTCTATCTTCAAGGAGATTACTGCTCAGGGATTTTTAATAGTCGTTAGAATCAATTTTTTTAAATTGCTTTCCTTTTATTAAAGTCTTCTGGTACTTCTAGAACCTATGTAGCAATATAGAAATACTCATCATTTTCAAATGGGAAAACCTACCGAATTTTAAGGCAAGAAAGAAACACGAATTTAGATTAAGGGAAACAGAACCCTTGCCTTTCAAATTGAGTTCTTCTTTCAGAAGCTTTATCTAGTTTTAATTCAGTCATCTTTGAAGAATGCTGGCCTTGGGTCAGTATGCTTTTCAATGGTTGAGAAAAATTTTCAAAAATTATGATTAATGATTAATTATTAAGTATCAATATATTGTACTTAACATCAATATTAAGTACTCCTTAATATAGACCCTCCTTTTGTGCAGCATGGGTCTAAATAAGAGAGAATTTTGAAAGTAATTATGACATAAACTGAGAACCAGAAGTAACATACAGAATAAACTTACATATACTACACAATACTTAATAGTTTACGAAACATAGCCATGAACATCACCTTACTCGATTGTATACTCTTCTCTCTTTTGAGCTGGCATAAATACAATAGAGCAATCAGGACTAACACGGGGGCCAGACTAATTTGTACAGAAGACAGAGAGGGCAAAACCAACGTGCACTGGAGTCATAGGACAAGTTTCCTTGAGTTATAATGCCTTGTTCTCTGTTTACTGTACTTTTTTTAATTCTATTTTCCCAGAGAGGTCCTTCAGATGCTTCAACATCATTCTTTAACTCAGTTTTAGTGTAGATTAGAATGAAAAGTTAGGAGGAGGGAAGACATTGTTAAAGGCAGGTGGATAGGAAACAAAATGAAATTTCTATAAAAGTTACCATTGAAAGGACTGTGAAGGAGAGATGAACACGTGGCATTTCTTTCAGAGCCTCTTCCCCATTTTCACTGAACCACTGCTTGGATTCCTTTCTGCACTGAGCATGCTGTGGGCCAAGGCTAATTTCTCGTGGATGCTGTGTTCTGGTCATAAGTCTTGCCAGAAATCTGAGGAAGTGTTGTTCAGATCAACCCAGACAACAATTATGTGCTCAGTGCACATGTTTAACTAGACCAGTGATCAGAAGTGACACTTCGCTGCAAAACGCAAAGTTGGATGGGGGAGTGAACATTCCGTGGTCTCTTCAATCCTCTCTGGACCAAACAGAACAGCCAAACACACATGCACACACAGCTGAAGTACCTTTAAATGCCTCAGTTTTTGTGTTTTGTTTTCTAAAATTTTTCCAAGGCAGTTTTAACAAACCACTGCATTTTAACAGTGATAGTGTGAACACTATAACACTGAGATGCCTGCATTCATACCAGGTCTCTCCCAGCCTCCCTTTTTCCTTCTCCTGCTCTCCCTTCTGTGTTACCTCCAGAAAGCAGGTCACAGGTGTAGGTCAAAGGAGACCGCTGGGGGAAATAGAGAAGGATAAAGGGAATCTTATCATTTCTCAGCTCTGTGTGTGGAAACACTTTACACTTCTTCAGTCAAGGGGGCATATGGGTCAATCTGTGCTCCCCTACTTAAACATGATCCTGAGAAGTGACTCAGACAAGACAGGAAATAGAATTTATGTGATTAGATGTATGTCTTTTTTTTTAATGTGTATATACAATACCAGTGCATTTAAAACTTAAAATTAGCGTATATACTGGGTACAGCAGTGCCCCATTGCACTCGAGATGGAAAACACAGAACCAACATAAAAAGCCAGAGAATAAATACAAGATCGTGCAGTAATTAACTGCTAAGTTGTGAATTAAAAGCAACAAATAACCAAAAATATCATATTTATTTTCTCTCTTAGGTAAATACATACTTTTTAAAAACAATTTTGTTGGGTAACTATTCTACTCTCAGATTTATTGCTGTCTTCCAAAATGAAAACCATCCAAATTTCAACATACAGGATTCAGCTGCAACAGCTGTACCACTGAAAAAATAGGAAATTCGACCCTAAGATGAACATACTTGGCTAAACAGCATTTTTCTTCATTGTTGGCTTTTGGCAGTTGCTATTTTGGCTGATTTGGTTTGGACAATTGACACTTAACATTTCAAATTTCTAAATCCCCTGAGAGGCTCTGAGTGGAAACAGAAAAAGTAAGAGGCAATTCAAAAATATTTAAATAACGGAAGTAAAGAAATTCTGCAGGAGAAACAAAACCTTTTATAAACTCAGAAAAGAAGCCAAAGGCAATGGATGCAGAGAAACCAGCAAGACAAGTGTGAAGTGGAAGAAACAAGTAATAAAAGTCATCCTGTTTTACACAAATTAGTAAATGAAATGAAACCAGTGGTGTAAGGAATTCAAAGGGAGAGAGAGAAGCCAGAACAAGGTGTTTCTGGGGTCAAGAGAGAGATGCCCAGACGACAGGACACAGGCCAGCCTCACCCGCTGCTAATGGGTCGTGGGACTTTCCTCAGGGTATGGCATCTTTCTGGGTTTCAATTCCAATTCTGTAAAATCGCTTTTGCCTTGAAAGAGTAATATCACTTCCATTTGTCGAATTCTTTGAGAAGACAGAGTTGCATCTCTTTGTTTCTTCTTTGGTGTTGTTTCCTGCTGACAGATTACCAGTGATGAACTTGGTACTTTAGACTGACTGAAGGCACAAATGCTACATCAACCCTGCCTGCTTTCAGGGTTAGACTAGTTAACCAGGAAGCTGGGTGAGTGTTTCACTACACCTAATTCCCAAGTGTGTGTGGGGTACCAGAACACGGAGAACGCTTGACTGTGGACCCGTGTCCCAGAAACACTCACTATTTCCTTAACGTTCTGCCTGAAATGGAGGCAAGAGAAGAGTGAGATAAATGCGTCTGTGGTGACGGTGGCTCTAGCGCAGATGGAGGGCTGTGCTTACATGAGGACAAAAGAAATTATTCAGCGTATTTATATGTTTTCTTATTGTTTTTAATTTTTTGAGGAAGATCAGCCCTGAGCTAATATCCATGCCCACCTTCCTCTATTTTATATGTGGGACACATGCCACAGCATGGCTTGATGAGTGACACCCGGGATGTGAACTGGTGAACCCTGGGCAGCCGAAGCAGAGCACATGAACTTAACCACTGCTGCACCAGGCTGGCCCATGTTTCTACGTTTTATAAATGGATTGCTTCTAAGTATCTCATTTCGTGTTTCCATTTTGATTGCAATTCGTGATCGAAGGAGATAATCCCTGTAAAGTGCTTACTAGAGTGCCTGGTCCATGGTAAGTGTTCAATAAATATGAGTTTATTACCATTAACTGGAAAGTGTGTTTGCATTTCGTAGGTTTTACTTTCCATGTAAAAAGGTGATTTGGCAAAGGCACATTCATGCATTAGTGGTAACGGTAGAAACCATTAAAATAATAAGGACATGGCATTGGGAAAAGGAAGGAGACAGGGATACAGAAATTATTATTGAAAGGAATTTTTTGCCATGATATGTTCTATTCCCCGCTCTGACAGTAATTAGTGTCTACACACAGACACACACACTTTGGAAATTCAACTCCACAGCAGGAAGAAATAATTTTAAAAGTTCATGAATTAGCATTTGACTTATCACAACAGAAAATATCTTGGGACTACATTCCTTATCTGCATATGTTAAAAAAAAAAAAGTCGTTTTATGTTTCGGTTTAAGAGGGTATTCCCATCCCCCCGACCCCATCACATCCAGAGGAAAATGACCATGCTTCTTTGTGAACAGAAAGCTGGTGTCTGGCAAGATCTAGCTTTAAAAATACCAACAGATCGATGAAGCCCCTTCAGTGTGTGTGACGTTTCCATCTCGAGGGAGGAGCTGGTGGAGCGAGAATCACAACATACAGGAAAAATCCTGTTCTCGCTGGAAAGAGAGGATTCTGACAGTTTAGGGCGATTTGAGAAAAATTAGGTGTCCTCATCTTTATTTATGAATTTTGGTCCCCCAAAAATGAAGATGTGCAGCCACTAAGGCAGACGAATGTGAGTCAAAACTATTCCTCAGCTTAACAAAAAGGTGGAGCAACAAACAGCCACTTCTGCCTTTAAAACGGGTCCGAGAAGGGTTGAACAGCTGGAGCATCAGAGGAGGGAGCCCTGCGAAGGCGCTCAGCACTCGCTCCCTGGTGGGTCTGCTTCAGAGAAAGACAGGCTGTTAGCCTCAAAAGTGCTTAAAATATTAATGCCTCCAACCACCGGGAAACCATAAACACATCAAGTTCTAAGGCCTTGCAATACTGAAAGCCAATACGTGAAAGAAGGATGAAGATCAGCATTAACAGAGAATGAAGCCCGAAGATGGACTAATCAGTGATCGAAATAGTTGAGTTTGTGTATGAGAAAAGAGCCACTTAACGCTTTTCTTAATATTTCCTTAAATATTACTATAAAGCTTGCCCATTTGATTCACAGTTGAGAAAGTCTTGTGCAGGAGAGGCACTGCATTGGGTAACAGAAAAATGACAGGAAACTTGAAGTTTCCTATCCAAATGGAGCTCAAGATTTTGCAGATTTAAATAAAACCCAAGAAATTACTATAGCACTGAGTGGTGGGTGATGCGCGTATCCTAGGCAAGTACCATTCAGGGAAGCACAGTGCCGGGGGCAGCCCACACACGTGAGAAAGCTGGAGAAGACATCTCAAGCGGGTGAGATCTGAGATGGGCCTTGAAAGATACAGAGTTTTCTAAGCGGAGAAGAGGGGAGAGAGAGGACGTCCCTCACAGAATGAACAGCGTGAGCAAAAGGGCAGAGACTCTGTGGGGAAAGGTGAAGGCTCTGGGATGAAGGACCTGCTGGGAGCATGGTGAGGAGACCTGAGCAGGAGGCAAGGCTGCTTGCTGGGCCAGATTGTGGAAGCTTTGTAGGTCCTGCTGAAGGGTGTGAGCTTCATCCTGCGAGCAATGGGGGCAAGTCACAGTGAAGGATGTGTGTTTTTGAGAGATGGCACTAGTGACAATGTGGACAGCAGAAAAAAGAGACTAAAGATGGGGCAGTTGAGAGGGTCTTTCAATCATGCAGGTGAGAAATGATAGAGGCTTCGACTAAAGCAGTGTCAGGGAAGTAGAGACAATGGAGTGGTCCACTGGGGGCTTGAACGATAGGACGTCACGTGGAAGGCAAAGGAGAAAGAGCATCAGGTGACCTTGGTCTCTGTCTGGAGAAACGATGCTACATCATGAAGGGGGATGAGGAAGAGGAGCAAGTGATGGGTTTCGAGAGAGTTGGGTAAGCCTGTAGTGCCAGTGGGAAATCCTGGTGATTTCTTTGGGAAGCCAAGAGATCCAGACTGGAGAAATAGATCGGGGGTTCAATAGCTTATGGATGTTATTTAACAGTCATGAGAGTGAATGAGATGACCAGTGGAGCATGTGGAGGAAAAAGATGGATAGAAAAGGGCCGGGGGAGAATCCTGGGGGGGTGCTGGTGACCTGGTAGAGGCCCAAAGACAACAAAATCACATGAGATGCTCGGAGAGCTGGGAGGAAAACTAAGGGACCCTTATTTTGGCTAAAGTATCACGTGAGAAATCGGATCATGCGCCATTAAGTTACTGTTAAGTATCCAAACATGGGACATATCTAATCTGTGGTCCCACAAAGTCATACCTAGATACTGCTGCTCTCCTGCGGAAATAACCAGAATTGCAGGCAAATAGCTAAAAGGAAACAACAGTCATTCTGGTACCGGAAGAGCAATGCAAAGTCAAAAAAGTGACGGCAATTCCTGCACTATATTAAATATTGGCTGAACTTAGATCCGGATTGATTTGAAAAATGAGGAAACAAGAAATCACCTTATAGCAAGCACTACGGATTAACGAAGGTAGGGATACTCGGTCCAGACAAATGAATCTATCAAAAACATGTAAAAGGGTCCAAATTAGTTATGCGTCATTTGTTTTTCTTTGCCTCCAATACTATTCAAATACTACGTTGTGTCGATGTTCCTATAGCCTTCCCATCCTTCACAACACACATGTGTGCTCGTAGATACACACACACAAGGGATAATGCAGAAAGTGCTACTTTGCAGAAGGAGAACATCAAGGTAACCACTGAGCCAGTGAAACATAAATGAAGTCTCTCTTGCTTCTATTTCCAGAGGAGAAACATGGCACCACACTCACAAATTGCGTGTGCTTTCTCCATTAAAACACACCCGGCGTCTGTCAAAATAAACTGGCTGAGAAAGTTTAAATAAATGACTCAGTACGACCCATGACCAACTGGAAAAACCCAGAGTGTAAAACTCAGAGTGATTCCTACGGACTATGAGTCAAGGAGACCAGGTCCTCACATAATGGGTGGTGCCCACTGTCACAAGAAATTGGGGGTGGAGGGAAAGTTGTAACGTGGAGGGCACCGTGGCATTCCACATCCTCAGACTCCCCACAACACATGGAGACGTCCCACTTTGGGGCCTGTCTCCTCCACACACACCTATGGAGCTCCTCAAGGACAAGAACAGCTTCCTATGCACCTTTCTGCCTCCACACCCGACACAACTTGAACCCCAAACAATTCCATTAGGCTGAATCAGGTTACAAAACCAACAGGAGATGTCCAGAACTGTGATGAACAGGGTAAAAAGAGCATGGCGTAACATTCACCATCCCTGGGAAAGGATCAAGCCAGTCTGAACAGGTGGGGCACTGTGGTTGTCCATGGGAAGCCCAGAGAAGAAGTAAGATGAAGCAGGGCACCCTGAGGAGAGGACGTTCTCTCCTCAAGCAGGAAAGAGAGCGAGAGCAAGTGCTGTCAGTGCAAAGAGTGGGAGCTCCACTGGGAAGGGGACCCCACCTTCAGCCGTTGTGCACGAGCAAGTGCCATTTACTCCACTGACCAAGGACACCTTTCTAGGCACGCTCCACCTGAAACTCTGGGGTTATCTTTGCGACACTTTCCATCATCTTTTGAACACAGTTCCTTTGACTTTGTTAGGTCCTGGGAAGTTGTCAGCAAATAACACTGTGCCTGGCACACAGTGGTGATCACAGAAATCATTGAATAAATTTATTTGAATTTTCCCTCTCAAACTGTTGGCTGAAAACTCGCTGCCAGCCACTCCCATCTGAGCTCAAGCCAGGGCAGTAAAAACACCATCAACACTGTTATAACAACCACCACCAACGTTTCAACAGTGCCAGACACTGTTCTAGATTCTTCACAGGCATTAACTCTTTTAGTCCTCTCTAATAATCCTATGGATAACTATTATTATTATCCCAATTAATATCCCAGAAGAGGAAACTGAGGCACAGAGAGAGAGACAGGGATGAGAGAAACATGAAGACAAAGATAATAGTTCCCCCAAACTCCGCAAACTCTTATTGAGGAAGACCCGGCTGCTCACAGGTACCACGTCACAGAGACGATGGACCATTAATAGTCAGAGATGGCCCGAACATGAGGGACCAAGAGTGGGGGTATGGAACAGAGTAAGAGTGTGTCAGATGCAGGTGCTGGTAATCTTCCTGGGATGCAGTGCGAACCGTCAGCATCAAGGCTGGGTCCCCTAGTGTCAGAGGCCGTAGACCACCACGATGGTAGCAGTTCAGAAAGGTCACGATTCTGTGTACAGAAGTCAGGCTTCATCACTACATCCCAAGTGCTATAACCTTTGGGAACCACTCCATTTGATGGAGGGAAGAAAACTATCAACATCTTGTCAAGTCGACAGCTCTTCAGTTCTGAGATTTGGCATTGCAGCCTACAGAGTGCTGGGGTGGATCTAAAACTCGCAGGGACAGGATGACCCCAAGCAAGGGCTGAGTGACACGAGGCCAATTTAAACTACTTCAAGTCACACATTTAATCCCTTTTGGAGCTTGAGACCCAGGCAGTTATACAGAGACATTTCTAATGCATCATTGAAATTCAGGTCAACTTTTCACGTGGCGTATGAGATTACCCAGTTCAATGCAGACATCTTCCCTCTACCGGGAGCACCTGCTCAAGTCAACAAGCTTTCTCTGTATCTAGAAAGAGCAAGAGTAATTAAGCACTACAGTTTTACTGACCTAGTAAGTAACACACCTAATATATAGGTGATGGCTGTGACAGGGTAAGGGACTCCTCCATCCCAAGAATTAACCAAAATCTAATTTTCCAGGAAGGTGATGCTACAGGGGCAAGAGAAGATGAGGTTTTAACCTTCTAAGTTATATGGAACCTGTGAATCTTCTGAAACTCCTAGCAATGGTTTATGTGCATGTGTTTCTTCTATAGAAGGAAGGCCTTTAGCTTTTGTTTAACTGCTGAAGTCAGGAACCCAGGAAAGATTAAGAATCACAAGTATAAACACAATAAGTTAGGGGCCGGCCCCAAGGCAGAGCGGTTAACTTCTCGCACTCCGCTTCGGTGGCCCAGGGTTTCCCTGGTTCAGATCCTGGGTGCGGACACGGCACCGCTCCTCAGGCCATGCTGAGGCGGAGTCCCACATGCCACAACTAGAAGGACCCACAACTAGAATATACA
Source organism: Equus asinus (assembly GCF_041296235.1). Classification (NCBI taxonomy): domain Eukaryota; kingdom Metazoa; phylum Chordata; class Mammalia; order Perissodactyla; family Equidae; genus Equus; species Equus asinus. The sequence continues at coordinate 98,220,868 of NC_091810.1, forward strand.
ACTATGTACTGGGGGGTTTGGGGAGAAATAGCAGGGGGAAAAAAAAAGATTGGCAACAGTTGTTAGCTCAGGTGCCAATCTTTAAAAAAAGGAAAAAAGTATTATCATTTAAAACAAAAAAGATAATAAGTTAGAATTAAGAAAATTTCCATAATTTACTCCATCTCCTGAACTTCCCACACTGAACTGAAGGGATATAAAAAAGCGTTTTCACCAGAGAGATTAACTGATCATTGCCGTTTATGCTCTTTCCTCAGAAAACACACATTCGTGTTTGAGTGAGATGCGTCCTCACTGGGTAGAGCCGGGCCCTGACACCACATCCTGAGGTTCACATCCCAGCGCCACCTCTGTCTAGCTGCATAAACCAGGAGGAGCGACCACACCCCTCTCCCGCTCAGTCCTCCCATCGGCAAAACGAGCCCAACAATAGCTCCTACCTCCGATGGCTGAGAGGATTAAATTACGTCAGGTTTACGGAGCCCTTATCAAAGCACCGGGCACCTAAGAAACATGAGTTGTTTGGTTATGATCGTATAGCTGTGACAGAATGTGACCTTTAAAAAATAATTTTCCCCAATTTACAAGTTTTTTCAGAGATTCGTGATGGCTCAGCTGTCAGTCACAAAGCACCCGGTCTCCATCTGCGACTCCTGTGCCGTCCTCTTGATTATTTTGTTAGGTACCAAGAAATCCATCGTTCATAAGCTGCTTTGTGTGTTCCAAGGATGACATGTTGCCAGGTTCCTGCCAAGTCTCCTCAAATATGAGTTGTAGTTTAATTTTAAGTAAAATTTGCAACTCCTGGCACCTACACTCGCTTACACTTGGCGAAATTGAACTTCTCACTCTTAAGACAAAAGGCTCAAAGAGCTATTTTGAGTTTTTACAAAACAACATGTGTGTGAGTAAGGAATTAGGTAATCCAAAAATATGTAATTAAATTTCCCTTAAAATAAACATTCTTTCAGCTCCTTTGTTTTTAATTAGAGGAGGAACATTTCCTAAACATGGAGTTAGTTCTCCAAATTTTTAAGAGTGAGATGTGTCAAGAAAAAAAAAGAATTAAAACCTTTACCCCAAATTGGTTCTTTCTGAAAATGAATTATGGTTTGTCTTAAGGATTTACGTACAGAGAAAGGGAAGAGAGTTTAGTCATATAAAGGGTTCATTCATTCCTTGAGAGCAGACAAGTGGTTTAAAATTATTGTCCGCAGAGACACAGAAAAGACGACCCTGTGAAGATGGAGGCAGAGAGACTGGAGTCATAAAAATATATATACTGTGCAATTTTTGGTGAAACTTACTTGTTTCTATACCGTCATTAACAAGGCCTCTCAAATGTTTACGTTCTTTTGTGTTTTGTATAAACGCCCTCAGATCTGTAAGTTGAGCTGAGGACATGTAGATGGGAAAACACTATCATTGTATCATTGAAGGATTCTTTTCTTTTTTAAAGTTACTGACAAAAAGTTCAAAATTATACTTGTCTTATTAAAGCAACATAGTAAACTGAGAGGGCAATAAGTTCTCAAAAAAGCCAATTTTATCTCAATTCTGCATAAATAAAATTGCTTTAATTTTTTATCATTTCTGGCAGGAAAGGTTCTAAATTGTCCCAGATATGCTTTGTAGATGCACAGGGCTAGAGGGGTTCACTGCAAATGCTCCTTTAGCCTATCTCCCAGTTCCTAGGCTGAATGACTTTCTTAGCCTCTCAAAATTACAGGTATTCTCCCAAAAGTATAATTTGTAGAGCCTTGTTCATTAACACATCCTAGGAGATAAAGTGTACTCACATATGTAGTATTCCCTTTTATCTTGCCATCTATGAAACGTGTTGAAAACCTGTAAGTGAATCTCTTTAGTATTATTTCCAGGGCTTCAAACACAAATGTCATATTACTTATCGTTTTGACTAGAATTATCTTGTTTACACAGGCACATTTCCTTGCAGAGATGACCTATCATTATGAAAATGGTTTTCTAACCAGGGAAATTATTCATCCCACTGGTCCATTCCTCAGCAGCGACCTGCTGCTCTGTTTACCAAGATGGACAGGACTTAGATTTCTAAGTATTGATGGTGCCAACCTCCTTTTAAGCTCACTTTAAATTTAACTTGAATTAGCACTTACTAAATGCCAACTATATATGAAGCACCCTGCTTTCTGCTTTCACACACACACAAAATCATATAAACTCTCTTGAATGAGATTGCTTTACATAATAAGACTATTTACTACATCTTTATGGAGGACATCAATGCACAACAAAGGAAGTGTAGGCTTATGTGAAGATTTGCACAAGAAGTCCAAATTCTTTTCTGACTTTGGATTTTGAAATGTCCTATAGTCCAAGAGCTAACCAACAGAAATGATATAAAAATCTGTTGTAAAATGTTTCCTGTGATCAATATTAACTAATGTTCACCAAAAAAGAATTTTCAGAGCTGCTTGCAAAAACCTCCAATAAAGAAGTCAGGTAGAGTTTTAATGAGCATACTTGAAGACCAAGACACAAGACATCAAAATATGCTCAGATATAACCAAAGCACAGGGGACTGAATGAATTATGTCCATAATTGAAGAGACCAGTTAAAGAAATCCCCTTTGTTTGGACTTTTCAAACTAAAAGAATAAAGATTGAGGAAGGATATGATTATTACATATAGACCCTGGCACCAAACTCATACTTTAGAAATCACCACAGCTTCCCACATATAATAATAAATTTTAAAATAACCAAAAAGTTTAAATATAAATATTCCCATCTATTAAACCATGTAGATGAAAAGTGAAAATTCAAGTAGATATTCAGATGGTTTAGACACATAGAACCTCCATACTTTTCCAAGTGTCCTGGTGTTTAAGTCATCAAACATTTTGACCATCTTCTCTCTTCTCTCTCAACACACACTCGCCTGACAATCACTGGGCTTCTGTTATCTCCTCTTCAGAACTCCCAGATCCACGGCCCCACCCTGACATGTCTCCAGCACTGACATCCACATTTCTACTTGGATATCCTGTCTACACTTCAAGCTCAGTGTGCACCAAATTGAATATATTCTTATCCCTCACACACACACTCCTTCTCATGTACACGCTAATTTGGTTTATGGCACCAGGAAAAGCATCAATATTCACATTCAAATAGCACAGAAGTGGTATTGGTTCTACAGCCGGCAGATCTGAAATGCACACCCACCCCTGAACTTCACCCTCACGGTCATAATCCAAGCCTCTTCTTGCTTCCCCACCTTTCCTGCTGCCATAGCATTCTCCGCGCTACTTCTCTTTCTTCTGTGTACTGGTAAATCTTTATTCTGACATTTACATCTGCATCTACCTTTACAGCCTCACATCTTAGGCTATTGTTTAATAAGCCGATCTCTTCTCACTCTGGAGTGAGCGCACCGCTCCTCTTCCCAGTCGTACAGAGCAACCCAAAGTGTCTCTGTTCCATAGCCTCAAACTCAAGGTAGAATGAAAACACTCAGTTTAAAGCTCAGCCAAACGCCATCTGGTCCAGAAGGCAACCCCAATCTCCCAGCTATGCACGAGTAAGCTGCTCACGTGTGATAGTCTCTTTACATCTCTCTTGTGGCACTCTCCAGTTTCTTTCTTCTGTAATAATATTAACATGTGTGCATAACTTTCTCTCCTTCTAAGTTCTTTGGCAGTAAGATCTTGTCTACAATAAACACCCAGTAAACATTTGTTGAATAAATGAATGACGGGATGGACGAAGAAAAGTCTTCACAAAGAATTCACTAAAACTTTGTGTTTTTCACCCAGATGTTTGGCATCACGGAGACACTTCTGAAAAGGAAATAAATTAATTGGTAAGAAGCGATGTTTTCTCTCAGCTTCCATTCAAACCGTTGTGAACCCGTCATGTCACCACAATGTTCTATCTGCATGTTTGTGCTTCCTCAGCTTTCACAGCCAAACACCTGCAGTTAACCGACCACGCATTCCAAAGTATTTTTAACATGACTCAGATTGATCTGGGGAGTTGACAACTTCTCAACATCCAGCTGAATTCCAAGCTAAATGTCAGTATTTTCACAGAGACTCCTTCCATAACATGGGAAAGGCTCTGCTCTCGCTCCTCTCGTTGAGCAATGTGCTGGCCTGAGTGAGCCTGACCACATCTCTCCCACTGGATTGACAACACGGACATCTCTTTTGTGAATACACTGAAAGAATCCGAAAGTCGTGCAAGTTTCTATTTTCAAATGCTGTACGTTGAGGTTTTTGAACTATTATCGTGCCAGACGGCAAGACTGAAAGAAAATGCAACTGAGCCTTAGCTATTACCGTCTTCCTCACAGACCCTCCTTCCATTTCAGTCAGTGGATTTCAGGTGAAAAAGGCTACTGAAATTCTTCTTCCGTTTAGAGCAGCAGTAATACCGGCTATGCCACTACCTATCACTTTTAAACCAGGCTCCACAGCTTTCAAAATCCAGGTCAAATTGTTCTGTGCTCAAGGCATCAAAAATACTTCCTCCAATAATTTTATATGTTAGGACATTCTAAGATAGTTTTATACTCTTCAAGATTACCTCTGTAAAATCAATAGTACATGACCGAATTTTCATCCTGTATAATTAACACTATTTTATAAGGTTTGTAGTTATTGTTTTGGCCAGCAGACATTTCAAATTTTGCATCCCATAACCAAACAACAGTAGAAAATTCATTATTTATATTGTAACTAGTAAATCAATGAATACGTTTTAAATGTAATGGGATTACTAATGACCATGTAGTAAAAAGAAAAGAAATTTTGATCTGAAAAAAAATACATTTCTCTACTGAGCAAAACTCAACACCAAATAGCATATCGATTTAAGAAGTTTGCATATAAGCATAACCAACATCAAAATCTAACGTCAAAAGATCAGATTCCTGCTGTGGGCACATCATCCCACTAAGTTTTAAGCAGCATCGTATGGTTGACTTTTGTTTTCCCGGAGCCTAGCTGCATATTTTGGAGATTGTGTGAAAATGACCATAGCTGTATACCCTCAACAAGTCCCTCTAGATCTGTTTCCTTGGGCTGCCTTTACAACCAAAGTGAATGCGCCATATGAGAACATTCTGCATTACTTGATCAACTCCTTGACTTGTTTCTAAGGCTGCACACACTTGAGGTTGCTGGTCATGGGGTGTGCCTGGAAGTCTCCCACCCCCTCGTCTCTGATCTACCAGCCTGACAGCGAGATCTAAAATTCCTGCCATTATTATTATCCTTTTAGGTTATGTGATTGTTTTTTCACAGCAGAGATAAATTTGACAAACTGAAGGAAAAAGGAGAAATACTAGAAACTTAGAATTCATTTGTAGGAGATCTTCAAATTATCCTAACAGCAAATTCTCTCTAACCTTCCACTCAGTGAAATTGAATTACCACATCTGTTACCTGCTGTTTCTGAAGGGGTTTTCTGAGGATTTTGGTATTGTTTGCAGGAAAAAGATCTTCACAAGGTGTCAGAAAGGAATCCAGGCTCCTCTGAACCTTTGTAAGCAGACAGCAAGGTGACTTTGTCTAGAGACGTTTGGACTCTCCCTGGATCCCACACCACCAGGGCAGGTAGAGTTTCCTGGGCGCTGGGCTCTGACCAGGTGTGTTTGGTGGTCCCCACATGAAACATTGCCCTGCTCCGGGCTGGAGTGGGCTGGGCACGTGAAAGCCTCTGTCCCCTTGAAACCTGGAAAACAAGAAGGCAAAAATTGGTGGTCAGACTGTTGCTGCAATTCAGATTCATAGCATTTAATTCAATATGCATTTATCAAAAAAATTATGATGTTCAAGACACAGAATACGAACTCAAGGAGTTTCACACATTGAGATAAGAATCCCATAGAAATCTGGATGCCATATCTTTTAGTTTTTGCCTGTAGGGGAAAGAAGCTGGAAGTGGATTCTTGGTTGCACTTAATTTTGAGTTTAGGAATGGTAGCCGGGTCAACACAGCCTTTAAAGGACATATAAAAGACCCATCATGGGTCAGCCCCAGTGGCCTAGTGGTTAAGTTCAGCACACTCTGCTTCAGTGGCGTGGGTTCAGTTCCCGGCCGTGGACCTACACTGTTTTGTTAGTGGCCATGCTGTGCTGGCAGTCCACATACTAAAAAATAGAGGAAGATTTGCACAGATGTTAGCTCAGGGAGAATCTTCCTCAGCAAAAAAAAAAGACCCAGCAAAAAAAACATAACTTTTGATGTTACCAAGTACAATAATTCAAAACCTTCAAGTGCTCTTAATAAATCTCAATGATTACTATTTATTATCACTATCACTTTCTACTTAATAACTAAAACCACAGTGTTCTTTCCCGGGTTAGAATTTGAGAAATCAGAGAACTAACGTGTATTGGGCAACTAATCCACCTCAGGCTATCCAAGGGATTAGACAGACATCTTTTGCTTAAAGTAGAGCTAAGAGTAACCTTAGCATTCCAAAATGTTGATCAGAAAGCTAGAACTTGTTTTAATTCCCTGAGATCCCCAGGAAATAACGTCTAGCTTTATCTGAAACAAATTCCCCAGAACGTTAAACACACTTGTCTTCAAACTCAAAGGTAAATGCTGATGAATTCTGAATTATCGGCTGCTTGGGGCTCACGCCATTATCAGTGCTGGGCAGAGCCACGTTGGAGGTGAGGTAAAAGAAAAAATATGCATGCATCTGTGTGCAAAATATCCTCCCATATTTTGAACCAAGTGGAAAAAGTTCATAAAAGTTCTACAGTCAAAGCACTGTTCACACTCCCCTGTCAGCCCTCACAGGCCGCCTGGCAGAGGCTGAGGGACACACTGGCTGGGAACACGGGCTGATGGCAAACAACTGTTCCAGTTGTGCAATAATGCAGGGCAATTAAGCAAACGAGCAACAACCTGTCTTCACTTAAAATTTCATTTGCTCATTAAGGATTTTTTTGCATTAATTTTTACTTATTTTTAAAATATTTCATTAAAATATTATTTTAATTACTGAGGTTTTTGGTGCCCCTTAAATTTTGCTCAGGGCAAGTGACAGTAATCCCAGCCCTGCCCTGTCCTTTGTCGTAGTTGGTCTAAGGTTTTGTCGTAGTTGGTCTAAGGTTGACTACAGTTTCAGTTTCTTTCCCATCCAGCCTGTCCGTTAAACGGAGCCTCTGGTACCTTTCTCGGGGAACTGCCAGGTGATTAAAAAGTCAGGCAATGGATGAAAAATGAGTTTAAAAAATGAACGTAGATAATGTGAAACAAAATAACAAAAAAGCAATGTGTTAATATTTAAGAGTTAACTGTATGTCCCTAACAGCTTTTCACTTGTGGCGTTAGAAATGGTTTAATCTTATTTTGATGGATATTTAAGAGTTTGCTGTTTAGTGGTATTACAACTCTTTCAAATATTCAGAGATACTTTTGTCGCTATTGTTTTGTTTATAGCCCAACTATGTATACTAGATCCCTCGTGTAGATTTAAGGGAAATAAAATCTTCAAAAGAAAAATATTGAGTCATTAAAAATTAGAAAAGAATAGAATTTTGCGGAATCTTTGTCGCTATAAATTTAGAGCCATGAGTAATACAGGAATCCTGGTTAACCTCACTTCTAGATTGTTCCAAGTGGAATATACCGCCTCTTGAGTGACTAACTGAACACATTTTACTCAAGTAATGTGGCCTGGATGGATTATGCAGAGATATAGTGGAAGTTTGCCTTTCAGTGAATGTTTCTTAAAAAAAAGTTGAATGCTGATTATTTACATCTATAATAGGCTTACTCAAACACAGATAAGCATTTGGTCTAAATCTCAGAGGGAAGGAACCGCCCATAATAAACCATCTGTCTGAATGAGTCCTTCCAAGTCCTTTAGTGAGCAGAGCACACATTCGGGGCTGCAAAGAGTGGGACAGGGTCCCCCTGCCCTTGACCAACAAGCTCAGAACACTCACTCCATGCATTCGTCTCTTACAGCTGACAAAAACTCACGTCCTAGAACCATAATGTAGGTCCGACGAGTTAGACACAGTCAGAGGATTCTAACACTGTCCACAGTAAAGAGTTTAAGATTTGTTTTCAAAATCAACAGTCTGTGCTCACCCAGGTTTCTGATTTCCTTTTGTATTGCAAAGTACAGTCGCATTCACACAGGCCGTCTTGCTGTCTTCGTTAACAGGCAGATCGTTGCTTTATTTCGTCCTTGCGAACGGCTTGCTGTGCACAGTTGACTCTGTCCTTTGTTGCAGTAATTAATGTTGATCTTCTCCTTTTAGTGTCCCTGCATTTTTCCCCCTTTTTCTTTCCTTTCCACCTTAACACACTTAGTGAATCATTTTTAATTGGGGGCCTTCAACAAAACATTTCAGGAATGTCTTAATAACTTTTTTTCCTGATAAACTAACTCATCACTGGCTTCAGAGTCAGACTTTGAACTCCAGCTCCAACACGGCCAAGCCAAGTGACCCTAGTGGAGACCAATCGCATCTCCTCTGACCTTCTCCTCAGCTTCATGTGGATAGCAGTGCCTGCCTCAAAGCAGAACCAGGGGGTTAAAGCAACAACATGCCCAAGGTGCCTACCTATTACAGCAATTCCAAACGGTTCAGCCGCATAGTAAGAGTCCACAGATGCCAGCGTCCATCCTTCCCCTGGGCCGAGGCTGGCTGAGCAGGGACTTCCCGTATAATCGACTTGCCCAACGCGCAATGCAATGTATCTCCTGCAAAGTCCTTAGAAAACACGAGGAGCAACGGGCACAGGTACCAACCTTTATGGCTGCCTGAGACGGTGGATTCTTTGCCCTTTTGGCTTGTTAGTTTTGGTAGAAATTCAACCAAAAGCTGGCTCCGTCTTATCTTTTACAGAACTTTCTTAGAGAGATATAAAATGATTTTCTGTCCATTTCTTTGGTCATTTTCCAATTCCCCAAGGGTCATATTTGCTGTATACAGTAACTTTTTTTTCTCTTTTTCCCCATAAGAAAGCCCCAAGATGGAATCTTATTTCTTAAACACTAAATGTTTTGTTAAATTCCTATCACAAGTTTTCATGACCCATGATAAGAAAAGACTTTCAGAAAAGACCACAGAGACCACAAGACATGACTGTTACAGACACTACTGTTTCTGAAAAGCAAGTGAATAAGAACTGCTGAATCGCCAACTTCAAATATTGCCTCGGTTTCTACATCAAACAACAAAGGTATCCGAAAAAGTTTTATTTTTGTCCAACTTCTAGACAGACTTTTTTGCTTTCTTTAACAAAAGCTAACTTTCTTTTTGTTTACTTGTTCCCAGTGGGGTAAATCCTCATTCTGTTCCTACAACCCATCAGGTCCCTGCCTCAGGGCAAAGTGCCATTTGACACGAACCGGAGCTCCAAATCTGGCCCAGAAGGATGGAGACAAGACAGAGGGATGGGACTGTAAACCCGGCCGTAGAGGTTAACATTCATCACCCCAGGTTTACTTCCCGTGATGCTCAAGTAGAGGAATAAAAATAAATCAGCATTTCAGCAAAACTCTTACTATTCTTGCCAGCTTCATCATTAATTTATTTACAACAGTGTTTGGCAGAGATGGGGGAGAGACTGAAATTTAAACTAGAGTTACAGATCCATCCTGTTTTTCTCCAAAGGGCTTACTTAGTCTAACGTTTCCCATGTTTTGTTTTCACAGATTTTTCAATGCTTCCTCATGAGGTGTAACCACTGTGTGTGTCATATTTTTGCCAACCCAAAACATTATTATGGCTCTCTGAGAATTGGCTTTTCTGAATCAAAGCAAAATTGGCACAGACTATTGATGAAACTAGTAAGTTATGTCAGTTCTTAGAAATGTCCTTAATCATAGGCAATCTTGATTAAATCCCTATTCTTCTTGTACTTAAAACTCAGGAGTGATAATTGCTAGTTGCTTAATTATCAAAGATGTGTGTCCACATTGGTTATATTTTCTTTAATTCTTAACTGGGAAAAATTGGGGGGAATTATTATGATTCTCCTTCAACATCACAAAATGAAAACTTTTCTGTGGTCATCTAGAGGTGATTTCTAGCTACCTGGAATGTTAATAGTGACACTTCCAGATTTGTATAGGTGACTTGTTATTTCTTTCTTTCTGCATAGCTCTTTTTTCCCCTGTATTTTCTAAATTTTTTACAGCAAGCATGTACTGTTTTAGTAACAGGTTAAAATATTTTGATCAAACAAAGTATAAGCCAGCTTTCCTCAAGGACAAAGCTCGTCACAGTGTTGTGGGGGAGGTGTGTTCTGAACAAGATTCTGGATGGGGACAGTGTTGTCACTTGGCAGAGAGGAGAGGAGAGGAGAAATGCTCAGAGGGCGATGACAGATAAAGGATGTTTCACAGGAAGCATCATCTGGTGACCAACCTTGAAGCACATTTGAAAGTGCTTAGAACTTAGGGAAATTCGTATTCACTGTAATTTTCCAGCAAGGACGGTGCAAGAGACATTTGTATTTTATAGTGATGATTCCTACAGTAAAGGCTGCAGGAGCTAAGCACTTTGCTAATATATTCTCTTTGATTGATTGCTGATTACTGCTCTGCCCAGTTCATTAGGTTTTGAACTTTTTTTGTTCATAACCCACTGTAAGAAATATATTTTATATGGCAACTCAGTACACACACACACACATTCACACCATATACCTAGATCTACTTTAATGCCTATGTCTATATCCATATAAATATCTCTGTCTATATCCAGAGCCCCTTCTCTATCTATGTCAATATCTGTATCTCTATCAATATACATGTCTCTATCTCAATCTATGTCAATATCCATATTTCTGTCTATATTAATATCCATATCTATATCCATATCTGTATCTCTGTCTCGATATTTATCTCTCTATCTATATCCAGATCCTTATCTCTACCTATATCCATATCCGTATTTCTGTCTATACCCATATCTCTATCTATATCCAGATTCATATCTCTATCTATATCAACACCCAAATCTCTGCCTACATCCATATCCATATTTCTGTCTATATCCATATCTCTATCTATAGCCATATCCATATGAAAGTAAATTGTTGTGCTGCCACGCCTGGCCTTGCTACATTCCTGTCCTATTCTATTCTATTCCATATAAAAAGAATTCCTGGCCACGACCTGGTAAATCAGCTCTATGACGCACTCATGGTAGTGGGTTATAGTTTAAAAATCACTAGTTTGGTACATTCTTAGTCTAAAAGCAGCAGTACAGCAAATATATTATTGGAGCAGTCCTGGCCTCACGGACAAATGCCCAGGCCCATGGCAATAAAAAAGGCAAAATAATGGTCTAGAAACAGAATTTTCAGGAGTTACGCAGAGACTCCTTGATGGAGGCAAGAAAGAGAACGGAAGATGACTCAAGTGTTTTGTACCTAACGGATCTGAGGCCACTCACTCTGTGGACAGTGTTGGAAACACCAGAAATGGGTAATGATTTGAGTCTGTGACCTGGCCTTTTACTTTTCACACTGAAATTTTTCATCAATTTTTCATCTATTACAAAACTTCTCAATTTGTCTTTTTTCCTGTTTTACTTTTTATGACTTTTACGTCTTTTTTCCTCTATTAATTTATAACCACTACACAGGAGTTATTTTGATTTCTATTTCCTTCTTCATTTGCCACAGTCCCCAGTGTTAGTATTCTGCAAGGACACATGTGCCAGACATGTCAAAAAAGGAACTGGTTTACTAAAACATGCATCTTAAAAAGTCACACGTGTGCGATTCTCTCCCCTTATTCTCCAGCTCTCAGTGACGACGGAAAGGCACATTCTCTGCTTGAAAGAGGGAGGGCTTTGACCTGAGACAGAACTGAGTTCAAATCCCACACCTGACTATTACTAGTCTTGTAACCTTGGAGAAGGGCATAGCTTCTGACTAGTCAGAACGTTTTTAGTGGAAAGTGACAGAATCCCAAATCAACCCAGTTTGAGCAAAAAGGAAAATTGCAGGCTCACATGAGCGAGTCACTATCTGTAAATACAGATTCCAGGACTCTACGGCTCTCTCTGTTGAACAGCTCCAAATTTACATTCTACGGCTTAACAACTCCCAGGGGAAGAGAATTGTTTTGCCAGTTGCTCCAGAGAAATATCCTGAGGCAAAGCTGATTGGTTCTAACTGCCTGAGTCAGGTCATATGTCCGTCTCTGAAGCAGTCGGTGTAGCAAAGAACACACATGGCCCTCATTTGCTAAGCCTGGGTCAGGAACCCACCCGAAGCCAGAGGAGGATCTAACCATCCGAGCCATAGGGATGGACAGTAAGAGTTCTCCAAAGAAAACTAGGCTGTACTTAGGAGGAGAGGAGGCAGAAGATAACAGGTGTCCACGTCGTCTCTTAAAGCTTAGTTCCCTTACGCCTGACATGCGGATGGTGTGCATAAGGTTAGGTTGGGGGTCAGAAATGGCAAGCAGGTAGAGAGGGGGTACTCAGCAAGAGAGTGAGTGACGAATGACACAGCGAAGGGGTAAACGTGACAACAGGTGAGGCTGGGTCAAAGGATACGCTAGTGTTCCTTTTACTAGTTTTATTATTTTGTTTTACTTTTTTAAGTTTGAAATAATTTCTATATAAAAAGTTTTTTTAAAAAAGACTAGATTCTCAGCAACTGTTATTAACATTTTTCCTAAGCCTGGCTCAACAATATTCATGGTTATGAAATCTTTATGAGATAGCTGTGTTTTGGTCCTCCGAAGTCTGTTAGAGTCTTACACTATTAACAAAGGCAGTTTAATACCGACGTTGGGTGCCAGAGTATTTACGCAAGCAATCTTTTCATAATTCACTGAAGCCAGGTGAAGCTAGAGATAGTCACATTCATAATTTGTTATCAAGCATCATAAATATTATGAAATGCCAATCTGAAAAAGTCTTATTGATCACCAAGGATTCCCACAGCTCCTCTGAAAATTATTTTACTCAGACGTGAGGATTTGGGTATTGAGTGGAGAAAGCTAAGCTACTCAAGTGATAAGAGAGTGAAGGAGAAATGCAGACCTGAAGGACATGCTAAGGAAGGAGGAGGCCGTTGCCGTTGTTTTTCAAGACAGAAAGACAAGGCACAGAAGATGTCTAGGAGCAGCCAGCATCCATTTAGGAAAATTTCTAAATCACTTATATTTGAATTTACAAGAAGAAAAATTTCTATGAGTCATAAAAAAAATGAATGCAATAGCCTGGAATCCTGATTTGCCCCGTGGTCAGAAGAATTCAGGATGTACCCATAACCAGACGTGGTTTGTACCATGTGGTGTGAACAGCTCCGGAATCCCCCTCTTGCTGAGGAATGAACGACTGGATCCTAGGAACTGAGAAGGGGCAGTATACACTCCTGAGGTCATCAGATCCCACGTGCAAGAGGCCGTTTTCTCGTGGTGGAAGGCCAGACCATTACGGGCCCTGGAAAAATGTGGCTCCATTTACAGGGAAATTCGAGCAACTTTCATAAAAGTGGGCTCAGGAGGTAATGTCTGTGTCCCCAAGACTTACAATCCTGGAAGATGTGTCCCCTCACGTTTTACACTTTTTTAGCTCAATAACGGAGAACAGGAAACATGGAAATGGCCGTGAAGAAACAGGAGAGACAGACAGAGCCATGAGAGAGAAGCGGGTTCAACTTGACCTGGTTCCAATTTCACTCCTTTGGGCCGATCTGATTGAAAGTTAAGATTCCTGAATGGGAAGCAAGGACCTATATGTCTGAATATCATAAGTTTTTAGACCAGAAGAGAGCACCTGGACCTTATTTAATAAGTGGGAAATCGAGGCTGAGGGATACTAAGTAACGTGGCTCTCATAGGTCCTAAAAGAATGAGGACTCCAAGTGAGGGAAGTCACTTTTCTGAATTACATGGAGAAAGAAAAGTACTTACTTAGAAAACATGCATAACTCGGCACAGAGGTACAGACGAAAAGCGAATGATATTTACATGACCACGGAGCCAAAGTGTTCATTGCTGTTTGAGAGTTCTATGGCATACCTATTCTTGATCCTCCTTGTCTAGTGCTGTGTGTCAGTAAGGGGTTTGTGGGCATTTATTTCCAGGTTCCTTCTCGATGAAGACTGGGGCAAATGAGAGGAGCTGGGTGGCAGAAGGGGGTTAATCCTTCCAGAGAAAATCCAAAGTGAAGATTTCCCCTCAAAGTTCCAGAACCTAGACATGCAAGGTTTTGCGTTGTGTTGCCCTGCACCATGTGTATGTGTTGGGTTTTGGTTGTCTGCATCTGCTCCTCTTGATTCAGGAACACATTCTCAACCCTGTGGGTGAGTTTCCGCCTCATTGACTCGTGTGCCGAGACAGTCTGTCCCAGTACCTCCGGTCCGGTGGCAGGCCCACGGCTCAGGCTAAGCCAATTTGATTCTCCTTTGAAGGACTTTCAATCCTGAGTCAAAATGCAAAGACCTGGCACCTGTAGAGGTGTTTAATCCCAGGATGGAAGAGACCGCCCACATTTCCTGCCGCCTGGACTCCCAGTTCCCACACCCTCCCCTCTTGTTCCTCAGAGCCAGCCAATATCGTCTTAATTCCTGTGTTTTCTGGTACATCTCAGCCCTCAGGTTGCCCTCAGCTTATATATAGGGAGATGCTGTATTTTAAGACCTAGCACGCTGCCTATCACTTAGTGGCCTTCGATAAGTATTTGTTGAACGACTGCGTGATCAAGGTAAATGCTCCCACGGTGTCTTGTGCACCGAAGGTGTCCAATAGATGTTTGGGTCAAAAACATGAAATCCTATAAAAATGTGTTCCAGTAGAAACTAAAAGTGATACAATCTTACAATCTTCTAAGATTCGTTGTACTGGGTAACCCAACATAGATGGGAAAATGGGAAATCCTACCAAAGCTGGGGATCTTCACCTCCTTGCACTGTTGCTACGAGCAGCATTACTGTCCACTGAGAACAATGGAGCTGGGTTCCTTCTCATCCAGGTCTGAGGAATAGCAAACAGCCCTGCCTTTCTCCGAGTGCCGAGTGCCGGAGCTGTAACAGGAAAAGCTGGCGAAAACTCTCAGGAGGAAATGCTAACGTGACCCCTTCCACAAAATGCTGACACTGAACAGCTCTCTGTTTGCAGAGTCTGACACCCAGGTCTTATCAGGGAAAGGAGGTCTTTTTGAGTGACACACAGGGCTTGAAGTCCTTTGAAGAGAGCCAGAGGGAGCTCTGGGAACTGGAAATGTTTACTGGGCCCGTGTAAGGTTTGGAGAACTGTGGCAATGTATTTTTTGCCCATAACCTTCTTAGTTTTCGCTTCTGGGCCTAAAATAACATTTTTACTTCTTTTCCTACCAAAGGTGAAGCATTAGGAAAACAGTGTATTTATGGAAAATATATCAAGGAGACTTCGGGGTAGAATATAGCCAACAGTCTGCTACGTTAGTACAAATAGACTAAAATGGTACCCTGAACCCAAGTAAAGCTGTCTGTCAGAATCCGTCCTACTCTGCTTAGAATTCTGGGTGTTTTAAGATTGGCAATTAGAGTTCCACGCTGCCCAAAGGACATTGTAGATAATTTGGGACATACTTTATTGTGAATAAAGTCAGTACCAAGGTTTTGTCATTTGGGACAAATGATGTCATTGTGTGTATCAATTCTAGGACCAAATGGATGAACAACAGTCAGAAGACGCAAGCTTCAGTTGCTTTTTGGTTACCAGTTAAAATCATTTAACCTTTGAGTTTTGGGTTCTTCATCCCAAAGATAATAGTAATTTTTACAGGATTCTTATGAGGATTAAATGGAGTATTTTGCCCACTGTAAGATACTGTATAGCAGATGATGATGATGATAAGCAAAAAGGAGCAGAAAATCACTTTAGAAGCAGAGACATCTTCACAAATCAGGCAAAGGACTCACACCACGGAAGTTTCTAGAGAACTCTGCTGTCTTGGCTGAGAATCTTTGTTGTGACATTTCCTGCCACATTGGAGTTTTCCTCTATTATTCTCCTTTCTTTGTTTGTCTTCTCACACCTTCTGGGTCAGGGCTGGAAGCTCCTGCACAGGAAGTGAGAATGGAAGAACTGAGAGAGAGTGCCCTGGTCCCAGGTCAGGAAAACTGCCCTCTGAACGTGACGGTCCCTGCTCCTGGAAGGAAGAGGAGAAACAGAAGGAGGGCTCTGGGCCCCTGGAGAAATTACAGCCAGCAATGGTTCTTCAGCTTCTTCACTATCTTCCGACTCTACCCATTTTGGTTGTTCCAGAACTCCAGGCGCCATCTTGGAGCCTCCTCTCAGCTGGTGAGGACAAGGCTGGTGAGCTTAAGACTGAGAAGGTGATGCGGGGAGGGGCCAAGCAAACTTTACCTCTCCTTTTAGGCCCAACAGCACTCTCCAAGGAAGCTCTCTGTGGCCTCGGAGGCGCCCCAGCTCCCGGCTGTCCCAGACACTGCCTGCGGTCACGCTCAGGGCTCCACCATGGCTTCCGATGGCCTCTTCTGCACATTTCCTCCCACAGTCCTTCAAGGTTTCTCTCCTGTTTCCTTTAAATCTGCTGCTAGGTCTGTAAAAATACACAGCATGTAGTGTGCTGATTGATATCAGGCCCAACAGCCTCAGAAAAAAAGAGAGAGAAAGAAGGAATCAGAAAAAGATTGCTATCTTCTAAATTTTCCATTTGCCCTGCTTGCTAAAATTTAAAAGTCTGAATATTTTGTCAACCAGTCTGTTGGTATGTCAACCATCACAAAACAAATGTTCACAGAGTACAAAGTGCATAAGAAGCTTATTAAAAACAGGCCGTCCCCTCACTCAAACGTTTTAGAATCTCCCACAGGACTTACAACCATTAAAATTCCCACTGGATTTCGATTTTCAAACGGCATTTTACAAAACTACAGGGTTATCCATGTCAATTTTTAAAAATATTTTTGATTCAGATTGTAAATTGATAAGCTCAGTGGAGGAAAAAAATTGGTTTTAATGCAGGTAAATATAGAGACCACTCGTACTCTTAGCACCGAGAGTTAACTCTTCAAATAAATTCGCTATTTCTCTTTCTATGCGCACTGCCTTTCAGGTTCTGCCTGTATTACATATGCAGCTTTCTAATCTCTTTTTTCACTTATTATGTTATGAGCATTTCTCATCCATTAGAGAATTTATGTATAGATCCATCCATTTGTGCGTAGAGTTTTAATGAATGTCTATTAAATAAATAGTAAATGATGGCATATTGGTAAATGAAATAATAGACAGTCATTATAACTCTTCATGTAAAATTTTCTAATTAATCATATATAATTAATATATATGATTTTATTTATATATATTTATTTATATTTTATATATGATTTTTTATTTTAATATTTGCTAGTACATTAATATATATTTATGTCTCAGTGAAAGGTCCACCTGGGAGTGGCTTTATATGCTTGCAAATCATTGATATGAATACTTCTGTGCCTGAGTTTGCCTGCATCTTGGACTATTTCCTTAGGATTGTTTCCCAAATGGAAATACTAGATCAAATCATTAGAATTTATTTTTTCTGTTATAATTACTTAGGGATCTTGATACATGGAACCAGAGAAAATTTTAAATCCTAGGCTATTTTCACATCAAGATTCACTGAGGCCATTGATGCGGGGTCGGTGAGCTGAGGAGTCGAAAGAAAGATTTCTTGGACTCTCAAGATCTGGCAGTAGTGCTCTTTTATTTAGAGAATAGTATGGAATAGCATGGGGACAGGACCCACGGGCAGTCAGAGCTCCTGCTGCTGCCCCCGCTGGCATGGGGACAGGACTCATGGGCAGGCAGAGCTGGTGCGTGGGGACAGGGCCCACGGGCAGTCAGAGCTCCTGCTGCTGCCTCGAGTTGAGGGCCAGGGCCAATTTTATAAGGCATGGATATGTGAGTCATTTCTTTACAAGACAAAGGAAAGAACATGAAAAAAAGTTAAAATGGTATGAGTGCAGGTGGGGTCTGGTCGTTGGGTGATCCCATGACTTTTAGACAAGAATGAAATCGGATTAAGTAAAGGTCAGAAGCCACCACCCTAAATTAGTTACATGAGATTGCCAGACAGCAGCCAACTTAAGTTCTTGCCTTCCCCATTAAGAGTTTCTAGGGATAAGGTCATCTCTCTTCTTCTTCCTGGTACAGAGAGGGAGGCACCTTTACAGATAGAGATTTACCTTACAAATGTAAATGTGTCCCAACAAGGGCAAGTTCCATTCCTCAGAGCCTCCTTCCCTGTCCCTGTTATCAAAAGCAATCAGCCCCAAACAGTCCCGATGCCAAAGAGACACATCCTGTGGTGGCCAATTTCAGGTCCCTACAAGGTCATCCCCCTTTCCTTCACAAACGCAAATGTCTCTCAAAAGGGCAAGCAAAATTCCAGTCCTCAGAGCCTGCTTCTCACCTGCAGTTTTAAAAGTAACCAGCCTAAAAATCCTCATCATAAACCATTTTAAAATTAAGCAGCCTAAAAATCCTCAACAGCCATGAAGGAATAGGAATTATTATTATATTATTATTTTGAGGAAGATTAGCCCTGAGCTAACATCTGCTGCCAATCCTCCTCTTTTTGCTGAGGAAGATAGGCCCTGAGCTAACATCTGTGCCCATCTTCCTCTACTTTATATGTGGGACGCCTCCCACAGCATGGCTTGCCAAGCGGTGCCATGTCCGCACCCGGGATCCAAACCAGTGAACCCCAGGCCACCGGAGTGGAACGTGAGAACTTAACCACTGAGCCATTGGGCAAGCCCCCTAGGAATTATTTTTAATAATAGTTAGCATTATTTACCATCTTATCTGTGTTTTCCTGGATCCAGTACATGCTGGATCCCACTTAACCCTCCCCACAACCCTGACAGGTAAGCACTTTTGCTAACCCAACTTAACAGAAGAGGACAGTGAGGCCCAGAGAGTGGCAATAACTGGCCCAAGGTTACAGCTAGGGAGGGTCAGAGTCAGGACCCCTGCAACCTGACCCCAGGACCTCCCTGCTTCACCACCACCTCCCACCAATAAGAGAGAAATTGTTCAGCTCTCAAAGCAGAAAAGAAAAGTAGCAAACCGTCCCTATGCAGATATGAATTCACTATTTATTATCTGCTGCCTTCCATACAAGAGGATAATCTCCCTCAGATGCCAGCATGGTAAAATTAGAGCAATTACACAGCACGCTGGCCAGGCAGGCTGGTTAGGATGCTGCTGAAGGGGCGGATGCTCATTAGAAGGAAGTTTCAGAGGAAAACCCCAGAGGGCGTGGTGGAGGGAAGTCTGTTCAGAGTACTCCACACTGCTCTCCACTGACTTCTCCAGGTTTAACCAGGGGTAACCGAACATAAAGGCCAACAGAGGAAAGTTTGCTTTGGATGGAGTGTGGGAACCAGGAAGTAAGAGTTAGCCAAGCAGGAAAAGCTCACCCACTGACCTGTAAGTGCCCTAGGAAAGGACACGTGTCTTTCCTGCAATTATACCCCAGTGCTTAACACGCTGCGGGCACACAGAAGCCTTCAGTAAATGGCTGCTGGGCGACATGAGCGGTGCCACCTGCCAGAGAGCCGCGGAGCTCAGCCCTCCATCCCACTGAGACGTGAGCAGCGTGAGGCTGAAGGAATGGTTTGTTGAAGGATATTGGACCTGCAGGAAGGGTGAGTGACAGTTGAAGCCGCGCACAGATTGGAAGAAACAAGGGCCTAAATAAAAGAGATAATTTCCTGTTTCAGAGATGAAAGAAAAAAGGTGCTGGAATTTGGTAAATTACTACTTGAAAACCGGAGGCTAACAGAATCTTCTACCCTGCCCTTGAATCCAAGATTTTTACACAGAAATGTTTTCATTCTGTTTATGAATTCAGATATTTTAATCAGAGCTATACTAACATTTTAAATTCCTACTTAAGAAATATTTCTTGAGCAAATTGTCATTAAAATAGAAGGGAAAGGACTGCCAGCAAGAGAGTAAGGAAAAGGCCAAAGAAAAGGAGCGAGGTCCCCAGGATGCTTACACCAGGGCAGGCCTGGAATCTGAAGGAGCACTCATGTGTGTGGACATTTAACCCCTGTGTTTGTGCAACTTTCATACTTCACACAGGGTGCAATTCTCATAGATCAACATTTTGGCTTTATCACTTGATATCTTGCATCCTTTTCAGTTGGCAGCTATGACTTCTGTGCTATTCATACCTGTAGATCTTAAAAAGGTCCCATGTGTCACTCAGTTGTAAGTGATGCTAAGATCACAATTCTGATAATGAAGAACTTCTTCCAAATGCATTGGCTTATCTCCCAATCGATTCAAAGTGAACTTGAAAACATTTGTCAACTTTATATGCCTGCTCTTCTCAGAGTTTAAATAAGTATTCAGAATCTTGCTGCATTTGCTGGGGGCAGTGTTGACTGATAGTTACGAATATGGTCCTTAAGACCTGGATTCCACTGCCAGCTCTGTCACTTACAGGCTGTGTGACCCTGAAGTACATTAACTGAGCATCAGAGCTCTCATCAGAAAATGGGTAAATAGCATCCATTAAACAGGTTGCTGGAGGACGTAGATGGCATGGTATATATAGCGTGCTTAGCACAGCGTCTGGTACCTAGTGGGCAACAGATAGACAGTAGCTGCTGCTGACCCTAGTTCAACTCTCGGAAATTTGCACAATGGACCGAAGCTATTACAAGAACAGGATTCCTCAGGAGACTCCTCACTTCCTGGATGTGGGTAGGCCAGAAATTCTCTGGGAACTGTTGCAACATTTGCTTCCAGAGCTGAAGAATTCCAGGGATCGCAACAAATGCAGAAGTGAAAACCATTAACTAACATCTGCAAAAACCATTATATATGAACGGGAGAAAATCCAGGGTCAGTTCTCGTCGATCCCAACCGTATTCTCCTTCTCGGTGTGCAGCTTCTACACATGTTTGTGCTTTTGCTTTGGGCTCCTTCAGACCATCTTCTCTTAGCACTGGCGACTCCCCTGTGGCCTCATGAACAGCTTGTCCTCCTGTGCTGTGCTCAGAGGTCGAAGGTTGGTTATGCTGAGACAAAGACAACCTCAATTAGAAGAAACTGTCATTTGACTTCACAGTTGGAAGGAAGTGTGGGACTCAGTCGTCAGTTCTTCTTTTTCCTGTTTGTTTGTTTGCTGGCTGTTTGGTTTATTGAAAGCTGCAGAGGACGCCCTCTCCATTTTCCTCTTGATCCTGTGCATTGTTCCTTCAGTTCTAAAATAGATACATGATTCTCATCCCAAGGAAAACATTTTGTAACTATGTGTGGTGACGGATGTTAACTAGACTCATCGTGGTGGTCATTTTGCAATACATACAAATATCGAGTCATTATGCTGTATGCCTGAAACTAATATAATGTTATATGTCAATTCTACCTCAAGAAAAAGTAGATAATTAAAAATAAATAAAAGAAACACATGAAAGCATAATTCATATATATAAAACATGTTCCAACAAGCCCTCTGTACGGGATAGGACAAGCACATGGAGGCCCCAGGCAGAATTCACAGAGAAATTTCACTACTAGCAATATAAAAAGCAAGGTCTGAATTTGCACACGTGATGATTTGAAGCCTAAGGTTGAATTAAATACTTCTTATAAGTGAAAGTCACAGTTTCCCTATTGAATTCACGTCCCCAAAAAATGTTTTGTCAGTTGAAACCAGGCAGGAGGTTGGCTGTGTTAAAGGGTCAGGAAGACACAGGCAAAGTCATCAGCCTCCCTGCTTAGGGCACAAACTAACTTTCTAGCCCCCACTTCACAGCAAGGGCCATGTCTCCTGAAGATAGTTATTAAACTAAGAGGGTAATAAAAAAATTGTCTAAGGGAGGGGATATGATACATTAGCTGGTAATTTTTGAAATGAAATAAGCTGAAAGAAGATACTACCAGATAAAAAGGCAAACAAGAAACCACAATAAAAATAGACAAGACAGAGAGAAAACAAACAGTATGAAAGAAAACTAAATGAAATGCACAAATATAGGTTAAGAAAAAAATAGATTAAAATGATTGTATAGGGGCTGGCCCGGTGGTGCAGCAGTTAAGTTCACACTTTCTGCTTCGGCAGCCCGGGGTTCACTGGTTCGCATCCCAGGTGTGGACCTACACACCGATCATCACGCCATGCTGTGGCAGGCATCCCACATGTAAAGTAGAGGAAGATGGGCACAGATGTTAGCTCAGAGCCAGTCTTCCTCAGCAAAAAGAGGAGGATTGGTGGCAGATGTTCACTCAGGGCTAATCTTCCTCAAAAAAAAAAAAAAAGCTTGGACAAATTAGTAAGAAAAGACAAAAGAGATTTTGCATCATTAAACGGGAAGCCAACAGATTTAAGTAAATTAATAATATTGTTACGATATAACCTGTTATTTAATAGAGTAGGTAATAGGAGAACATAAACCAAATAGGGGCACATGTGTGCATGTGTGTGTGTCTTGTGTTTGCTCCATTAAAATGATGATGCAAATTCAAAGCTCATCACAGTCAAATGAAGCCAATTATAGTTCTCAAAATGAAAAGCCACAAGGCTCAGCCTTCTGCCCCTTCTTTGCCTTCCGTGCTTGGGTTGCTTCTTGGGTCTGCGGACTAGAGCTGGGAGCTGACAGAGGAAACCCAGGCTGCTCCTCTGTGCCCCCGTAACTGGCTGCTGTCACCATTGTCCTGACCACAAGAGACACCTGTGTGAGGGGACAGCACCCTCCTCAGTGACCTGGAGCCAAGATTTCCAGCCCCCGCCGGCAGGGACAAGCACGTGACCGACTTTATGTCATGCTGGCAGCAGAACCAGCCATTACACTGATAAAGAAACTCATGACTCAGATTCTATTTCACCTGATTTGGATAAACAATTTTTTCTGCCTAATCAAGTCAAATCTGTATTTTTTTCCCAAATAACGTGGATGCAAAGCCTTCGGGAAATGTTTACTATCATTCATTGAGGATAAGACTTCCGATGTTCAAAGCTGAGTTAGACACGGTTCTTTTAACTGCACTTTGGAAGACGGAATCAGCATCGAATAGCTCAAAAATGTTAGTTAATATAATAATATAAACGCTGTCATTGACTGGAAACTTCTAACACACAATCTCATATTGCGAGAATCTTTAGTTTCGTTGTAAAATCAACTACGTTCTCACATTCTTCACCTTGAACATGTCTCATTATCACTTTAATCCCAGATTATTGTTTTGTTTAATGTCTTATAATTTTAAACATTTCGTATTTTTAGCTAAATGAACATAAGGAGATACATTAATTTTTAAAGCTCTAATTACCTACCACAATTCCAACGTGTTTTGTTTATCCTACACCCTGACACTCCTTCCACATCTGAAACATCGCACCTCGAATGGCCTATCTAGACAGCTCGCAGTCTCCTGCAGCCCCTGGGCTGTAATCCGTCACCAGGCAGGAGGCCGCCCTACCTGTTTATTTTCTTCTAGATATTGAAGTGTTACCAGGCCTCCCTTTAAAAATATTGCGAAGTTTGGTTTGGAAGAAAATGATATCATTTGCAGCTATTACTGGAACAGTCTGTCATCACCTCGGGAATATTCCTCCTGGTTGTTTCATATCTTGGCAGTGGTATGCCCTTCAAAAATCATAATTAAGTAATGGAATTGAACTCTCCCCAAGAATTCCTTAAGAACCTGTTTTTGTTCTGAAAACTTTCTCCCTTAGATTTTGTCTTCAGTTCAAAAGCCTGTTCTTGCCTATCTTCTACCACGGATGCACAGAAAATGTTTTTCATAGTGAAAATGTATTTCATTGGTGTGTCAGAAATATTTTAAGGTCTCACAGAACGACCCCAATTAGCTAATGTGCTGTGGTCGGATGACCCTGTAGAAGTCACCAGAACACTGAGTGTTGGAGAAATTTACAGCCAGTCTATCTACAGGTTGTAATGGGCATCCAGCCATGAACTAGGTGTGACCTGCTTCCTCGCTGAGAAAAGGCAGACCCCGTAACAGTCACTCACAAGGAACGGCTTCAGGAAAAACATACCTTGTTGGTAAGTGGAGCCTTCATTCCTGAACTTGTACGAGAAAGAAAATGTTGGAGGTATTTAAACAGAGTCTCTCTAGTAATTCCCAACATTGCAGGGTTCTAAAATATATTCTATTAGTTCAATAGAAGCTGATCTTTCTTAACAAAACCGCAATTGTTTTTAACTGTCTTGGGACCCAGAATGACTATACAGATACAAGTCAAGATACAGGGAAAGAATTCAAAGTACATTAAGGAAGAAGATAAAACTGAATTTAAAGCTATGTAATAATAAACACTCACATAGCATTTACTATGGTCACCAATCTTCCCAACACTGCGTGTATTTTAACACATTTAATCTGCCCAAGAAGTCCATGAGTTGAGTTTTACTGTTAATTCCATTTTTCAGATGTGGAACCAAAGTCCAGAAACCAGCTTCCAGTCACAGAGAGACAGACTTCACCCAGGAGTCCGGCTCCAGAGCAGGCCATGCTGTCTCTCCGTGCTTCCCTCGTGCTCCTCTGTGTCCAGGAGCACAAAGTTCAGGTCTGATATCTCCGAGTGGAACTAGAACAAGACGTTTCTTCAGTTAACGTTGACTCACCAGATCGATAAGTGAGAACAAGTAGAGCCGATAAGCAGCGCTGGGCTAGGAGAGCTCAAAACACAGCCAGCAAGCAGAAGAGCTGATCAAAATAAAAAACAACTTTAAAATTATCATTAACAACTAAACATTAAACAGAGCCAGAAATAATAATCAGCCAAATATTAAAGTGTAATTCTTATGGGAAAAACATCAATGGAGGAAAACAACTGGCTTTAGCTTTCTGGTGAAGGTCTTAGAAGTCAGGGTCCTCATGATGCAAGAAAAAAATAAATTTACTGAAGGCGCCAGCTGACGTGGCTTGTTGAAAGATCAGTCTCAGATATCTGACTTAGGCCTGCAGAACATAGACGCCGTATCATTCAGTCACCGCAGATACGTCTGTCCTAGCAAAGACATCATTTTCTAACACATACAATACTTTGGGGTTTTTTTGAGGAAGATTAGCCCTGAGCCAACATCTGCTGCCAATCCTCTTTTTGCTGAGGAAGACTGGCCCTGAGCTAACATCCACGCCCATCTTCTTCTACTTTATATGTGGGATGCCTACACAGCATGGCTTTTTGCCAAGCAATGCCGTGTCCACACCCAGGATGCGAACCCGCGAACCCCGGGCCACCAAAGCGGAACGTTCGCAGTTAACCACTTAGCCAACGGGCCAGCCCCACATGTTGATTTTTAAAAACACATTCATTCAACAGTCAGACAAGGCAAGGCCTAGTGGGATCCCTCATGTAATATGGGTATAAACAGGTTATTATGACGCGCCCTGCAGCTGAAACTGACAGCACTGGGCTTGAGGATACAGTGAATAAATATAAGAATATTATACTATATCATTGCTGATCTAATATATTTAAGAGCCTATGCGTAGTGGTTAAGTTTGCGTGTTCCCCTTCGGCGGCCTGGGGTTTGCTGTTTCGGATCCGGGTGTGGACAGGGCACCGCTTGGCAAACCATGCTGTGGTAGGCGTCCCACATATAAAGTAGAGGAAGATGGGCATTGATGTGAGCTCAGGGCCAGTCTTCCTCAGCAAAAAGAGGATTGGCAACAGATGTTAGCTCAGGGTTAAACTTCCTTAAAAAATAAATAAATAAATAATCAACATGTGAAGAAGACTGTTTCTATCTTAGCAGATTAATCCTCCTCTAATCCATCCACGAGGAGGTTGCCTCAGAGCTGTGAACCCAGCTTTTAGAAAAATGCTGCTTACAGTAGGTATTCCCCCAATATTTCCTGCGCGAATGAGTAAATGAACTGACCCCTAGAGCAGGAAAGCAGGCAGAGTGTGTTTTCCTTGAACTCGACAACGCAGGAACTTGAGTTTCTTGCTCAACCCTTATTGAAGGGCAGCAGAATGGGCCATCCCAAAATATGCCACTTTAGCATAAAGATTACTTTGGGCTAAAGGCCATTGAGAAGAAGCAGGTACAAGAAAGGCCCTCTGCCCTCCCCCATTTGCCTGAAAGCAGGACATAAATTTGCAGATGCCTGTCCTCCACCTCTACCGGGAAGGACAGAAGTTAATCACCAGAGACAGCTCTCCACCCTGATCAGCTCAGACACAGCTCCAGAGGAATCCATGTAACAGACCTTACTAACCAGCCCTTATCTTCCATTAGCCCTCCAGGCACTTACCCTCCCACAACTTGCCATCTAGAAACTCAAAGTCCTTCTCCTTTGTCTTGTTACTTCTCTAAGAAGGTATTGTTCCTTTCCTAAGATGCTGAATAAGCCCAGGTTCCAGCCACCTCTCTGAGTTCCTCATCACTGAGCACCCCCATGTGCATGTGCAGGGCACCTGTTCATAAACTGGTTCATCTGTCTTGGTCAGTCTATTTGCAGGGCCTGGTCCATGAGCCTAAGATGGGTAGAGGGAGAAGAAAAGCCCTCCTCCCTATACGGTTAAAGGGGAGCACGAAAGCAGAGGGAGAGATCAGAGCAGCACCAGAAAATGAAATCAAATAAAGGACAACCGTTTACTAGGAACTAGTGTTTTGCTCAGTTAAGTAATGGAGCTGATACCAGGTTGAGGCCCCCTGCAGTCCTCAGCTCAGGGACAATGAAAGTGCATTGATGTGGAGGAAAATTGGAACTGTTGGAAACCATTGCTCAAAGTTCTTTTTGCCTGTGAAACCAGGAGGCGCACAAACGGTACCTTCCAGGTACCAGGTCGCAGACCTTCCTCCCCAAGCAGACAGTGCAGCAGGGCTGAGAGGTGAGGGTGAGGTGGGGGAAAGGCTGCCGTCAAGACACCCCGGGGTTGACCCGCTGGTGTGTCCAGACAGAGGTGCTTCTCTAAAGGGTCACTGTCTTTCAATTGTCAAAAATGTGAAAATCTAGATGCCAGAACCTTCACTATCCTGTTAGTGGCATAATAAGCCTCAGAATAGTTGCTATTCCTTCAAGATCTTTTGTCCCCACACCCTGCACTGATGCCCCTGCAGGAGGGTTTTCTCCCAGGACTAGACATGGATGCCTTTCCGCATTTCCCAAAGCAGGTATTTTCAAAGAGGCAATACTGCCCCTCTGGGGACGGACGGGGGTGTGGGAGCTCTGGGGGTTGCCACCACTACATAGAGACGCTACTGCTATTCTGTATGAGAAATGAGGGTGCTAAATGTGTGCACTACTGTCCAGCACAATGAAAACTACTCTACTCCAAACGCCAAGAGTGCTTCTGCTGAGAAGCCCAGGTCTGGAGCATGAGTCATTAAATGAAATGTTACACGGAAGCTCAAGATGTAAAATGCGTAAGAGCAAAGCCCAGGAAAGAAATAACGAAATTTGGTGGAATGCTTATAAAAATCACAAAGAAAACAAGGTGGCTCACTATCACCCATTATTATTAAACACTGTTCCTGAAATTCTGACTGTGTTCAAGGATAAGGAGCAGAAAAAAGAATTTCTTAAAAATTGTTAGAAATTTATTGAAATTCCTAGATAGAGAACATATGCTCAGTTAATAGGAGCCCCATGCACTAACAATAATAGAAAAATCAAATGACAGTATAACTCACAATAACAGTAAACATACGAAATGCCTAAGAATAGCATTGATTGGACAAGGAGGAGCTCTTTGAAGAAACAGCAGAGGGGAAATTTGAAGACTTCATTGTCCAGGTTGGAAAGACTTCATTGTCCAGGTTGGAAAAATAAGTGATTGAAAAGCCCTGTGCTCTTTACCAGGTGATTTATTGGTTTATTGAATTTCCAATCCATATTCTTTTCCTTTTTTTCTTTTACTTTACAATATTATTGTTGCATATATCTGAGAAAATACGTTGTAAACTGTTCTACAGTGAAGAATTAGTCTGATCTTGGTCTCTGGTTCCTGGGAGGGACTCTCCTAAGGCTTGGAATTTCCTGAGTGATGGGAGCCTCTTTGTTATTCATGGCGGAGCCATTGACCACACGTGAATTATGCTAATGAGGCAACTCTTGGAGGACCCCTCCTTAACTTCAGAATGGCAGTTGGTCATGCCAAGACCAACCACAGGATTAGAGGACTGAGACTTCATCCACGTGATACCAACTCCATCTCCTGACCTCTGAGAAGGAAAGGAGTGGCCAAGGACTCAATCAACCATTCCCATCTAATGAAAACCCAAAAAATACTCTGGACGCTTGAAGCTTGAGCGAGCTTCCCTGGTTGGTTGTCATACACTGATGTGCCAAGAGAGCCGCAAGCCCCAAACAGACAGAAGCTTCACGTTTGGGACCCTCCCAGACTCTACCCTATGGATCTCTCCCTTTGCCGGGTCCTCATTTGTATCCTTTACAATAAAACTGCAATTGTAAGTATAGTGCTTTCCTGAATTCTGTGAGTCATTCTGTTGAATTACTGAACCTGAAGTGGTGGTGGGAACCCATGAATTTGTAGTTGGTCGGAAATGCCGGTGGCCTGAGAATCCCGAAGCTGGTGTCTGAAGTGAGGGGAGGATCATGGAGAACTGAGCCCTTAACCAGTGAAATCCGTGCTAATTCTGGGTAGTCAGTGTCAGAATTGCATTGCAGAAACAATAGCAAATAAAACTTTTAGTTCAGGCAGTAAAAATGAATTATATCCTTATATAGGGAAGAATTTATTTCTGCCTCATTGATCTGCCTGTTTATTCTGTAAGAGTTTATTTCAAAGGAGAAATCCCAAACCAACAGTCCTCTGTATTGAGGACAGCTCTCCATAGGTCTCGTGTGACTGCACATCCTCCAAGCAAAGAGTGCCTTGGTTCTGGACTATCACTTCCAGGATATTTGTGTAGCAAACAGTCTTGGGAGATAGGGATAGTGTTTCCCAGCAGAGTGAAAAGCAGAAATGCTTATTGACCATAACAGAAGTTTTCTCTAAGCTCAGGAATTCTCCCTGATAATACAACCCACTATGTACGCAGGTGTCACCTGACCCTTTTCATGTTATATTGTGGGATTTGGGGCTCAAAGTACTGACACAAAATAATTTTGATACTCTGGCTACTGATGTTGCTGACAGTGATAAAATCTTTAGTCTCAAACCCAGGAGGCTTGTCTCTTCTACCAGCATCCATGAAGCTGTGGCAGATTAACCTTTTAGTTGTCAGGTAGGGTCTCTGACCCTTCACAGCTCCTGACCTCAGTCTTCTTGCACCTGCCTTGACCCAGGATTCCTGGTAAAGCACTATAGCTACTTCAGTCCTATCTTCCACCTCAAGAACAAATACGAATATGGCCCCGGGTGCATTTACTCTGGTCACATCTCAGGAAGCTAAATCTAGTTAAGGACATTTTCTAAAGAGTGGCGCATAAAATTTAATGAGAATTGAGTAAAAGTGAAAATGGTTGGAAATGTTGGATTGACTTGAGTTTATAAACTGAGGAGTGAGAGGAATAGGATTTGAGTTATGTGATGTCATGGTTCAGGGGCTAAGAAATTTAAACAACTTGAGTTAGCTTCACCAAAAAAATGTATGAACGAAGGAACCATCAATTTGTATATGGGTATTTATAGATAGATAGGGAGAGATGTGGATAGAAGATAGACAAATATTTGGATAGATACGTAAATACATAGATGGTGTCTTCTAAAACTCAAGGGTAGTGTAGCTGGAAAACAGAAAGGGTCAGGAGTCAGGAAATGAAAAACTTCAGGATCCTAACAAGAGTCCGCCTCAACACACTCCCTCTCAAACTAGCTTTCTCTGCTTCATTCACATGACATATTGTCACCGTGGTGCAGCCCCAGTCCCACACAGAGACTAAGTGAACCTCCTAGAAGCCCGATTCCCAGCTCCCATAGGAGAGGATGGGTCTGGGTTGGGTCTGATGTCTAATTCTGCTCTTAGCAGCTCTGCTGGCATTAGAGTCAGGTAGAGCAAACTAGCCACTGAGAGCCTGGTGCAACTGTGAGCATGAGCTCATGGAGGAAGGGACGAGGTGGACCCTTCACAAGGTCTAGGGTAGAGGGAGAAACCTGGCAAACTGAACAGGATGACTATTATCCCAACAGACAAAACACGTGTAAAATGCGTGTCATAGACTGCAAAGCCCCAAACTTACTTACTGGCATATTTCTCATGCGTTCAGGTCTCAGATAAACACACACTACTCGGGTCAGAGTAGAAGAGAGTTAGATCCTTGTATTCATTTGATGAGAAATAAATATTCAGGTGAATATGCTAGCTCAAGGTTCCCCAGACAAGTCCTATAAAACACTGATCCTAGAGCACAGAGAGTCTGTGCTTACTCAGATATTTGGAAAATGCAAAGTTTAATACCATAAAACAGGTTCCTTTCATGCAAATATCTAAGATCTTTAATATACAAATGCTCACTAAGAATCTTCAAGAGAGAGATTTAGTATGAAATATTTCCCAAACATATTTAACTATTTCTCAGTGGAGCAACCCAGGCTATTTGAACACTAACTGAATGCTGTCTGCAGAGGAATTTTCCACGTAAAATCTAAATATAATGGTTCAATGCCCTGGACAGCCTTGAATTGTAATTTTGACATCAAGGGGTTGGGTTCTTACCTTGTTCTACTTTTAACACCAGGGGGAAAGTACATCTCATATTATAATGCAGCACAATATTTATATATTAAAAATCGCTCAGATAAATTGGTGTACACCCAGTATTTTTTA
This sequence comes from Equus asinus, assembly GCF_041296235.1. Taxonomy (NCBI): domain Eukaryota; kingdom Metazoa; phylum Chordata; class Mammalia; order Perissodactyla; family Equidae; genus Equus; species Equus asinus. The sequence goes on from NC_091810.1 coordinate 98,251,588, forward strand.
ACATAATGAATCATTCTGTTGCGATTTATAGTGCAGTAGTTGAGTGGGCACCTTACACGACTTGAATCAGAAAACTATTGATATAAAATGCAGAAGACGTGATTGTTGATTCTAACTTAGGGGCAAAAGTGTCTAAACCTGCCAACTGACACTGATGATAAATTTTAAAGTATTCGTAAATATTTTGATTGTTACTAGGAGTCTTTGTTCATGGACATTATAGCTAGGAAACTAAGAGGATGCTCAGAAAACCCAAAATGGTCATTTTGTTATAATTGTATTCTTATTTATTCAGTTTGACACATACATATTTGCTATCTGACAAGTCTTGGCATGATTGCACATAAAATTAATGTGGAACATCCATAGCTAAAAAAGAATACCATTTCTAGACCTGGAAATTGAGAATGTAATGAAAGTGTCAACATTCAGATCTCTATCTTCCTTTTGGTAAACTGGCTCGGTAGGACACCTGAGGGAGTCTAGTGTGACCCACACTATGCAAGAATAATGACTACCTGTCTTCCTCTGCGTGTAAAGAACATTCTGGGCAAATGAGGGTCACGTCCCTGCTGGAAATGAGTCTCGTCACTTAAACACTCTGATCGTTATGAAAATCATGAAAATCAAAAACTATACTATAGCTTTAACATAGCAATTTTTTTCCTTAACCTCAGTATTTCTATTTGGGATGCAAATCTTTTGCTGGGGTTAGAGTTGGGGAAGTTGGCCCTTCAGATATAACTTCTGATGCTGTTAATAAATTACTGTCACTTTCCCAAAGGTGATACCTAGTTACCCAGGTCAGTGAATTATCTGGTCCCTTGACTGGGGCAGGACGTACAGGAAGTGATAACACAGAGGCATAAAGAGTGTAAATTACTCGTTTCCTCAAAGAGTCTTCATCCAATAGGCAAGATTAGACAAGGAGCAACACAACAAAAGCCATATATAATTAAGGATGAAAATTCTGATAGTCCAAGAGCTATAAAAGAGGATGGTGATGGAGGGAAGCTGAAGTAATGTGGAAGGAAAGGCTTCTTGGAGAAGGGAAGGCAAAGGCAGGCTTGACACTTTTGAGAGAACCTGAAGGGTGAAGGAGACAGAGCTAAAAGTGGAGGTGACGTAACAGAGAAAGGGAGGGAACAAGCAAGGACTAGGAAGGGGAACTGTGTGCCTAGATTTGAGGATTAGGTTTAAGGAGAAGTGGGACCATCCATTACATTGATAGGATGAGACCTAAATCTCAAGCTCAGGAAATTAGACTTGAGGGAAGAATCAAGAAGACGCACAGACTAACTCTTCAGTGACATCACTACACATGCTACACAAACTAAAAAGGGTGATAAAGGAATGTTACTAGCATAGACAACTTGATGCTAATGAACTCAACTTAGATGAAAGGGAAAAAATCATTGAATGTCTACCAGCTCTCAGTCAAGAAGGAGATAACCAGAATTGCCCAATATCTATTAAAAATTGAACTTGTAGTCTAAAATCTTCCCATGAAAGGGAATTCTACCAAATATCCAAGAAAGAAATATTACAAACCCTAAACAAAGTCTTTGAGAAAATTCAAAAGAAAGAAATACTTCCCTACTCATTCTATAATGTCAGCACTACCCTAAAACCAAAATCTGAAAAGGAATTCCAGGAAAGTGGCGTACTAACATCCTTCACGGCTGCACATGCAAAATTTCCAAACAGTGGGAAGCGCTGGCCCATTTCCTTGATGGTTATAAAGCAGCTGCTCCTTATGTTTTCCTTTCATAGTCACAATTGGTTTATATCCCAGTTAGTCTCATTTCTGCTTTTAGAACTGGTATAGGGAGACATCTTCCAGGTTTGAAGGCATTTTTTGTTAACATTTTTAATGAAGTTTAGCCAATACAGGAAAAAGTGCATGTTCACTGAGCACAGCTCACTGACCGTTTACCACTGCACGCAGCCAGGGAACCAGATCCAGACCCAGAAACAACATCAGCGCCAGAAGCCCCTTCATGCACAGTCACTACCTACCCCCTCTAATGGTCACCGCTGTTCTCACTTCTAAGAACAAAGATTGGTTTTAAGGCATCAACGGTCAACTTTTAAAAAGCTTATTCTGTGTGACGGTCATCTGCAATTAGTCTCCAGACTTTTTTGAATAACCATCCATTTCATTGAAATATATTTTGTATATGTCCCCTACTACTTATTTACAAACTACACAAATCATTTAAAAAAAATCATGCATTATTATTTCCCAACATGATATATACTCAGGGAAAAGTTCAGACTTCATGTTAACTGAACTTCTATAACAGATGTCTCATATCTAATTGGATCATGACTACTTTTTTCCTTAAACCATATCTTTGAAGCATCTTGATGTTTATTTTAATAGAAGCTCAGTTTGAGTTTTCTATATGAGAGAGAATCTTCTTTAGGCTACCTGTCCATTTTGTGAAAGTGATTTTAGTTAAAACTGATCAATGTGTTTTAAGTCCATTTAGCTGAGCACACATAAATTACAATAGATCCCCTTTTTCTGGGCAACAGCAAGTGAGTGACAGCCCCATTCTCAGTTCATTCATGGCGTGTGTATTAGTCAAGGTTCTCCAGAGAAACAGAACCAACAGGATATGTAGATATATACAACCATATACTTATACATATACATGTGTGTATATATAGAGAGAGAGAGAGAGAGAATTATTTTAAGGATTTGACTCACACAATTGTGTAGGGATGGTAAATCCAAAATCTGTAAGGTAGGATGTCAGGCTGGAGAGCCAGGGAAGAGTTGTGGTTTGAGTCCAAAGGCCGTCTGCTGGCAGAATGCACTCTGGGTGGGGTGGTATGGTGTCAGTCTCTGTTCCTTCCAGGTCTTTGACTGATTAAACGAGTCTCACCCACATTATGGAGGGTAATCTGCTTTGCTCAAAATCCCCCAATTTAAATGTTAATCTCATCCAAAAAACACCTTCGCAGAAACATCCAGAATGATGTCTGACCAAATATCTGGCAGTTTGACTCAGCCAAGTTAGCACATAAAATTAACCATCACAGAGAGGAGCTCGTCCTTGTGGCAAGAAGACCACACACCCTGACACATTGACCAAGCGAGGGCTCCTGAGCCAATCTAGGTCTCAAAAATTAATAATGTCTTAATTTTTAGACTTAAGTATGATACATAATATGTCTATAAATTTAATAACACAATTTTTTAAAATTTTAGTCCCTTGAAGTTCAAATTTTTTTGAAAAAAATTTTAACTGAGACATAATTGACATAAAATTCTACTAGTTTTAGGCGTACAACATGATGACTTGATGTGTGCATATACTGCGAAATGATTACCACAATAAGCGTAACTAACATCCATCACCACACATATTTACAAATTCTGTTCTAGTGATGAGAACTTTTAAGATCTACTCCCTCAGCAACTTTCAATAACCATCACAGTATTATTAACTCTAGTCACTGTGCTGTATGTTACATCCCCAGGACTAATTTCCCTTATAACTGGAAGTTTGTACCTTTTGAGCACTAAATATTTTAAAAAGACAAGCAAAAGCTCTTATTTTATCTTCCAGCAGGATCGATTGTCTTTTAATATCCCATGACGTTGTTGGTTTTTTGGAGGGTTTTTAGGGGGGTGAGGAAGATAGGCCCTGAGCTAACACCTGTTGCCAATCTTCTTCTTTTTACTTGAGGAAGATGGGCCCTGAGATAACATCTGTGCCAATCTTCCTCTATTCCTTATGCACAGCATGGCTTGATGAGCGGTGTGTAGGTCTGTGCCCAGGATCCAAACCCACGAACCCCAGGCTGCCAAAGCAGAGCACATGAACTTAACCACTAGACACCCAGTCAGCCACAATGGGGTTTTTAAAAGATTTTTGGAAAGGAATACTGTTATAAATGAATAAGGAGAGTCTTAGTTTAAATAATTTGGTAAAATAAAATGCTAGTATTGGTTTCTGTCATCATTCCACATACTGTTTCTCTACTCACTCATTTATTCATCTTTACTTGCCCATTACGTCCACTTTACTTTCAAGTTTCTTAGAACGCAATTGTTAATCAAACAACAATCTGGAAAGCCATTTAACTTATGAGAAACTAAATTCCCTATGAAAGGTAACTGCATCTTTTGGCGACACATAAAATCCCATGGTGTTTAAGCATTTTATGCATGAATTTCCTAAAGAAAGTCTTCAGAAAACTCGAAGTCACTCATATTTGACCAACGAATATTTTCACGCTCTGATTTTGGGTAAGGAAGAATCTACTATTTCAATCCTCCAAAAAGAGGAAATGCATCTACTTCAGATAATTGAATTTAACAAACTCAGTTTCCTTCTCATTAGGATTTCATCTGAGAAGTAGCAGGTGCTGTCACCTGCTCTGTCCTCCGAGGTGATCCGCTCCCGCCTTTGTGCACACAATCGCGAGGACACCCTGCAGCCTAGACCGTTGGGTTTACGTTCCATCTCCCAGAATTTGGTTGTAATGGTTTTGTTTGGCATCTGAAGTCTATGTGTGTCCCGGTTTATATTCCCCTTGATCTGAATAATTACCAGTCATCACATTTCCATAGTCCCTGCCAACATTTTTCCTCTCAGTGGTACTGGAAAGTAATTTTTGTTCTAATTGTGTTTGTTTGTCAAGGCCATTTATTGCTAAGGCTTGATAACGGCTTGTATTGGGCCACATTTTCTTCAGTTCGTTCCACTCACACTCAAGACCTTGACCAGCCCAGCCGGTTGGTTTGTTTAAATTCAGAGTTGTTATTTTTTCCCTCATTATGTGCTTTTGTGATCTGGAAAGTTTTAGGGGATTATTTTTTTAATCAACTATGGGATGTTTTGAAAACCAGAAGCGTAGCCAAAATGACTTCACTTGCTGGGAAGCTGTGCAGCACGAGGTAAAAGCTCAGACTTCCAACTCTTGGGCCACACGTACGGGTTTGAGTGTTGGCCCCGCACTTGCTAACCTCGCTGTGCCCTGTTGCCTAGTCTCACACATGGAGAAACTGAGTTACCTACCTTAACAGGTTGCCGTGAGCAATGCCTCACTCAGGACAAGTGCTGCATGCTTGCTGTGAGGTGCTGGAGACACTCCGGAGTAAATAGCTCAATAAATCAAACTACTTAGACGTCCAGTAAGCTCTGCGATAGGCTGGTTGAATTGGTCAGTGGGATGCTGCAGTCCCCATACAGATAATCCTTTAAATTCGATGAATTTAATTTCGGTGCATTAGATAAGCTTAGTGCTTCTCCTAGGAATAAATATTAATCCAAAATCTATGTGCCTCTAAGTTATTGGGTAAAAGGACAGCTCTCTCTTAAAAGTCATTAATGCCGTACTGCCACATTTCATCAGTTTAAAGACACTTTTCTTCACAACCGAGAGATGTTAGGATGCAATCTGCAAGTCACAGTCACAGTCAGCCAGGTTTTGCCTCAACATCCAGAATTCAGTCCTGGCTTCCATGTTCTCGTCACTTCAGTTGAGCTAAATGCCTGGTTAATACTCTACGTGTTGCGTTTAATCCCCTTTTTAAATGTCTTTTAAAGGTTACAGTATAACAGCACTAAAACAAGAAGGGTATTGTCTCTGCAGGAAGCATGGGAGCAGAGCAGATGGATATACGCTTGATACTGAAAAAGCAGGCCTTCGTCTTTGGAGGGGTCATCACAATCCTGATACCTCATGAAGGTCTTCTCTCTCATGCTAAAGGATGTCATTTTTTTAATAAAGTTTCAACAGTCAGGCAGTGCATGAACTCTGTCCTCTGACAGTCTACTCTGTTGGTTCCCATTATCAACCGCTAAAGGGAGAGAGAGGTCTTCACATTTTGTAAGGTGGGAGAAACCAGCAAACCTGATCCACAGCCTGGACAGGAATTGGCAAAGAGTTGAAAAAATAATTGAAGAAAATATGCCTGCATACATCCTGGAGTTTTCAAAATAGTCCCAATTTCATATATTTCCTCTAATGAACATTGCTCACCAGTATGAATAAATGTGATTTGATTCCAATGCATTATATAAATCAAGTCATAAAGTAGAAAAAAACCTTTTGTCAGATCTTTTAACCTGATTTTTTTTTTAATTTGGAAGCCCTAGGCTAACATTTGAGGAAAGTTTCTGAAACCAAAGTACTGATCAGGTGTTTTGCGGGTCAGCCTTGAGCTGGTATAGAAATTAGTACAGGAAACACAGTCATAGCATCCCACATGGGAATCCTGAGGACTAAAGCTGCCCTCACCTCGCCTGCATTCCTGACGAATTCCCCTCTGAAGCAGCCTCACCCCGAGCGTCCGCCCATCTGTCTGTTCGCAGACAATAAAACTCTGGTCCCGGTCTCCCCTGCTCTAACCTTCCCGAACAATTGCCTTGTTCACCAAGCAAGACAGCAGCCTAAAGGATGCGTTATCGTATTCTGAATTCCTTGAAATAGTGTAGAGTTTCTTAGAACTTATAGAAAATATAGTTATGATTTTAATTGAGAAAGTAAATGTATATTTGTTTTTCTTTATTCTCATTCAGTGCTTCTCGTTGTTGTTCTGACATTAAGAGCCATGTTATATTGCTAAGCTTAGCTGTGTTGACACGTACATACTTCTTGCATACATGTACTATTTTACATCGCCTTACATGTCGCTTGGCACACAATCCCTTGTCCGCACTTTGAGGATAAGAGAAGTTAGATGATCACTTCACTGCACACAGTGGAAGGGCTGGAAACGAGCCCATCTTGATTCCTCACAGTGTGGACAGGACTCTAGAAATGCTTATTCCATCTTCTTCAGAAGCAGGTTGAGCGTCACCCTCAACCTGAAACCCAGCAGGGGAAGGATTCCACTCACGTTAATTCACTTAAAAATGGTTCATGCTTTGGGAGTCTGTTTCTTTCAAGGTTATAAGATGGAGCAAATAATAAAGAGACTATTGAAAAGTCTCTGAGTTCGCATCTTAGCAATTAAGAGTATTCAACACAAACCATAAAACGCTTGTGATTTACCTGTTTAGCCCAGCACTTACAAATTGAGTTTTTCCTCTTAATCTCTAAAGTGGGAAATTGCCACCTGATTTAAGAGGTAGGAAAATGTTTTTTTATTCTTCCCTTTGTTCCTCTTACTGTGTGGCTTTTCACAGAGTCTTGGCGAATGAAGTCCATTTTCAAATTTTGTTTGGCAATCGTCCTTACAGACCAGATTCTCAAAAAAAAAAATTAGGCTAGTTATTACACAGGCTTATACCCAAATAAGAAATGAAATTAATGTGTTTCTAACTATTTAAGTATCCAAGTGTTGTTAAAATCCCTCTCTACGTGAGGGAGAAACTTGCCAGCCCTTCCTCGGGGTTCGTCCTTTCCCAGTTGAAGATGACGTCTCCATCCTTGCAGAGAGGGTCCATCTCCAAGTGAGCTATTAGCTGCCGTCTGCAGAGACTTATTTATAGTCTGGAAGTTGGCATACATCAGGATCCAGGATTCCTACGGCTTTGGAAAACACTTAGCAATGTCTGTCAGCTGACATTTATAGACATATCATTACTATTTCATAGATTTGAAACAGAAATTCAAATATCCTTTTGTCAGACCTTTTAACCTGATCTTTTTTATTCAGAAGCTCTAGACTACATCTGAGCAAAAGCCCCTGAGTCATGTGTAGGAATTAATGAGTTAAGGTGTTTATTTATTAAGCACTTACTGAACACCTTGTATGTGGGATACCGGTTTGGGTCCTGGTGATAAGACTGATAAGATATGATCATACTTCCAAGGAGCACACACAGTTTGGAAGGAAGAGAAGGCCACAAAAACAAGTAAACACAGGAAAGCTTTGTAGGTGCTGTGTTAGAAGTCTATAAGGAACACGACGGGTTCACAAGGGGGGAGAGGCTGACAACTGGGTGGACCCACAGGGAGTGGGGTGCCGGTCAGTGGAGAAGGGGAGGCTTCAGGGAAACCCAGAGAACGTGCTGGGGTCACAGGGAAGTAGAGGTTGTGAAGGCCGAGAAGGAGACTCATGTGCATCTAGGCACAGTGGCGGAAACAGCAGGATGCAACATCTGCGGAACCTGGGGTGTTTTGTTGTGATGTGAGCCTCAGAAACAAGAAGAGCTGACGTCAGGGAGCTGCGAAGCTGAAGAGGAGAGCATGCAACAGAACGGAGGGCCTGGTACGCCAGGTCAGAAGTTTAAACAAAGTCCTGCAGAATCACAGAAACAGAGAGCAGACGGTGGTTCCAGAGGCTGGGGGTGGGGTAAATGAGGAGATACTGATCAAAGAGCACAAACTTCCAGTTCTAAGATGAATAAGTTCTGGGGATCTAACGTACAGCATGATGACGGTACTTGGCAACACTATATTGTATACTTGAAAGTTGCTAAGAGAGCAGATCTCAAATGTTCTCACCTCATAAAAAATGGAGGTGTCAACTCACCTTACTGTAGCACTCATTTCACATATGAGTATATGAGTATCCGACAATCTCATTGTACACCTTGAACTTACACGATGTTGCATGTCAATTATATCTCAATAAAGTTGTGGAAAAAACCCTGTGAATAAAGAGCAAACTTTAATAAAATCTAAAATGGGAGGGACACCATCAGATTTGAATTGTACAGCTAAAGGTCTGGGGCAGAGTGAGAACAAACTGGAAGGGCTTAGATACGGGACAGGACTATATAGCAAGAGTCTACATGAAAGGCGGTGAAAGTCCGAATCACAGCGGTGATAGATGGAGTGGAGGAGGAGACAGAGAGGAGGCAGAGGAAGGAGGGAGAATCCAAAGTTCTTGGTCACAGATCGAATGAACCGTTGGATGGATGGATGGATGGATGGGTGGATCGATCAATGTTCTGCTGATCCATCCTCTACGGCCTATTATTTTTTTATTAGATTCGGGTGTACAACATAATGACTCGATATTTGTATTCTATGCACTATTATCATTCATGGGATTAATTTTTCAAACACGTGGATTTGAACTTGCCATGGGGAAGAGCAATACCTCTGTTAAGAAACCACCGCAGGTTTGACAGCCCAGCCCAGGTGCTCACTCTGGCTTTCAACACTGAACCAGGGCAGGCATGCCCTTGCTGGGCCCGGCATTAACCCTTCAGTTGTAGGATCACTGGAACGTCGAGGGGATTCCACAGGAAGAACTGGGGGGCAGGGGCTCAGGACAGCCACGGTTGCTCACTGAACAGCTGTCCTTCCAGCATTTTGACAACTGGGATGGCTGAAGGGTAGTCCTGGCTATGTGGGAGAGCAAAGATAGCCAGCCCCCAGAGGAGTTCGCCCATTTCTAAACAAATCCGTAGCCACACGAATTCACAGGAATCCTCGTCTTTGCATCACCAAACGCCTTCTACCAGCTCGAGATGCAGTTAAAAGGAAAACGGCTGAGAGGCCAAGGCTGGCATTCTCACTCTGTCCTTTCAGACTGTACGACCTCAGGTGAATGGCTAACGTTTCTGACTTCATTATTTTCCTTTATCGAATGGAACTAATGGCATTTGCCTACTACCCCCCAGGGCTGACGTGTGGATCCAGTAACATAACATATACAAAAGAGCTTTGTGAGCTATGAGGCTGTCTGTAAAAGCTGCTTATTGTTACAATATTAGTGCTGGAACCTGAGTCTCCCCGGGCAGCCTCAGGCTGTGGAAGGCTGAACGACATGGGAATGACATTAATTTAAGTTGCAATGGATAGTCCTGGCTCCCGCCTGCTCAGCCGGGGGCTCAGCCCCTGAATCGTTCTCCTGGGACTTTCCAGAGCTCTAAGCCGTCCCTCCCTCAGCCTCAGCTGCCCATCCTCTGCCGGGCACCATCTCGGAGGGCTTGGCTGTAGCTTCTCCTGACTCAGAGCAACAACTTCCCAGGACACACAGTCACACGTGACCAGACGCGTCACTGCTGCCACGGGTCGTCTCAGCCACTGCGCTGTCCCGCCAGGCACCACAGCCACCTGCTGCCCACCCTCTGGAGCCCCCACAGGGACGGAGGAGCTGCCCTGGTCCAGGGGGCCGATTCTCAGCCTACACTGACTTCTCCTGGGAAGATTTTAAAACTGGTGCCTCCTCCCTCACCCACCAGACTATCTGAAACCAAATCCCTGGGGATAGACCCTGGGCATCAGCCTTTTTACAGCATACAAGTGACTGTGATGCCAGTCAGCGTCGAGGGCTCCCTTGGGTGGGGAGCGCCTATCCATCCCCCCGCCCTCAAAGGCCGTGCTTCACCTGTTAGACACAAAACCTGGCCGCGTGTGCCCCTGCCCCAGGGCTTTCTCCAGAGCTGGGGCAGAAACCGCAGCAACAAGTTCCTCTTTGTTTTTCCAGTCTGTGGTGATTGCATCCACTCCCTTGGGTATAAGAAAATGCTGTTTTATCTTTATATCATAATTTCACCTTATTTTATATGTATATTCTGTAATATGTTACATAAATAATGTTTATTAATTGTGTGTGCTCAAAATACTTTACTCACAGGGGTATAGGATCAAAATTTTGTAGAAGATTGTTGTCTTTCTGGCATTTCTGACATTTCCATAGTTTCTTAATGTAAAATTGACTTGATTTTTCCAAGCTGAAAAAATATCTACAACTCACTCATTAAATGGTCTCATATATGGGCTGTTAAAACCCAAAAAAGGGGTTGAAGTTCCTAAATACTGAAAGTGCTAGTGAACGGCACAGGTTTAAAAGGGAATTTTTTTTTTTTTGGTCAACCTGGTCTCCTGATTCCAAGACGAAGGGTTTTTAAAAATATCTAAAAATTACATATTTAAATACTAAATATCAATACACATATATAGGAAATAGAGAAAATTTTGCCTGTGAAATAAAGATGACTTTAAAAATTACAGAGAGAGACTTTCTCAGATGTTTTCCAATCTGGTAATAAAATGCCAACATGTGTTTTAGCCAAGTGGAAGGCCTCAACCACAAGACATTTTTCCTTTCAGGATAATTTTGTCAACAGTAGGCTCCCTAATTAGGCAATGTCAAAATGCACATCTAAGTGACTCATCTGTACTGCTTTGTGAGGGATTGGAAAAAGGCCATCATTACTACACAAGTTCCCTGGAAACAGTTTTGTACACACACTTCTTTTTCATTCTACACTGTGGATTATTTACCCCACCAAACAAAATAGGTTGTTAAAGCTAAGCAGTCATGGAAAGCCTGAGTGGTCATATTACAAAATCTTTGAATTTTATCGGAAGGTGGAAAAGCATTTCCTGGGTCCCACCAGGACCTTTCCAGCCTCAAAACCAGGAAACTTTGCCACATAGGAGCCTCACGTCCCTGTGTTCAGGAAGTAATGACTCAAGGTCAATTCAGAGGTCACATGGCCAGCTTGGATCAACTTGAGTGTCCTTCATAAACTTGGTGTGTTTTAGCTCAAAGACATGGAGACTTGCTGGTAACCCTTTGGAAACATTCAGCAAACTGCACTAAGGCCACCTTCAGGCACCTCATTTATAACCTGCAAGAATTCCAGCTGTTTTCCTTGAGTCTATTTTTCTAGAGAATACATTTCTTCCATTAAATTCTATATCATAGAGAAAATAATTATTTTTAACATGATCATTAATTTTCTTTTATTTAAATAGCTACTCAGAGAAAGTTGGTTGTTAGAGGTTAAACCCTTCCAGCGGCTCCTTATATTAGAATGTCAAGCTCCTTTCAAGATTTTAGCTAATGGGTCAGAAATGTAAACTTGATTTTGGTTGCTAAAAATTATTTGTTTTAGGTCTTTCCAATCTCATAACTTTATTCTAAGCTAAGTTTTTTCTTCTCACCCTGTTTTCCCTGGTCATCTTAGAAGCTGGACTTTTTGCTGAGCTACTCCTGTCTATACATTGTCTAGAGGAGGCGTCTTATTTCTCACTGTAATCACCAGCCAGCAGAGGCACCCTGAACATCCTTCACGTCTGTGCTCCCCTTTGATGAGAAATCACCACAAACAAAAGCATCAAAGACTGTGCTTTATTAGGCAGATTAAAATAATCCATTACCTAATGAAGAAGATAGGAGTAATTTTTTTAGTTATTTACAATAAATTCTGTTTTAGTTTGTTCCTATTTTTAAATAGATGGGATTTTTCAAGGGTTAGTCCCATGAAAACCACTATTTGTTAAGTCTGTGAAAAAATAGGACTGATTTCTTAAGGTCAGTCTAGTAATTGTTAACTTTTTCCACTGAATCTATTTCCTAAATTTCTTAACATTTAATTAATAACATAAGGAAGGTAAACTGACTGGTAAGCAAGGAGTTGGTGTGGATCAAACAAGTGTTGCAAAGACATAGCCATGCCCCATATTAAATGGCCTGTAATAGCTGATGATGAAGGCAAAGTGCCGAGAACAGGCTACGAGAAAAGAAAGAAAGACAGAAGAACAGGCACCTTGCACCAGTCATGCCTGAGGAGTGGAGGGAAAGCAAAGTGATGGGCTTCCCAAACAGCATCCATTGCTCTTTATTCAGTTTTGTGTAGAGAAAAGTACTTTAAGCTATAATTTCATATTTTCTCTGATCCTTTCTTCACATAAAAACATATGTACACGCAATATAACAGTGTATACCCTTGGAAACTCTTGGAAGTACATACATAAAGAGAAGAAGTTCTGAGCAAATCATTTTTGAAGAGGAGAATTACCAAAATACACCTTAGGCTATTGTGGAGGGTGTATTGAACACCAGTTATTAAACGAATAAGCAACCTAAATAATATCCAACAGTGTAATTCTCAAACTGGGGTATTGGTTATTTGAATTAGTAAAAGTAAGATACGCCATTAACGAGAATTCAACAAATACAAAATAAAGAAGATATTTTATCCACTGTTTCACCAGTTAAATGAATAACAAGAGAAAAAAAGACACAAATCAGGGCTGATTTGGACAACAAAGGAAAACTGAAGAAAATTTCATAATGAGCTACAAATATTTGAAAAACAATGGCAACAAATTACTTCTAAGCGTTGTTATAAAGAAGTTGATGTCTCACGTTAGATTTAGGTTCAAGCAGAGGAGGAAATAGAAACAATCTCTGTTGATCATCCGACCATGCTCCCCGTCTCAACGCAATCTCACAACAGCTTTGTGAGCTGAGGGCTGTTTCCCAACTCAATCAGTAAAGAGCGCACGGCTTCCATGGGTCCACCGCTCGTCCCAGGCTACACAGCTGGGAAGCAAGCAAGAGATTTAAGTGCAAGTCTGTGTGGTCACACGTCACTCTGGGGTTCTCTTGTGTTTTAATTATTGTTTTCCTCTGGTGAGAATAATAAATTAAGCTGCCTGAGATATGAATTAGGGCTGTTTGGTTGCAAGAAATAAAAACAGCTCCAAAGAGCAAAAACAGAAAAGGAATATATCGGAAGGACCACAGGCAGCTAACAGAACCAGAGAAGCCGTCTCTAGGCCTGAAGAACAGGGGTTCACATTCATAACAGGCATCGTGACCAGCAGATAGCACAATGACGCTGAAGAACGAGCTGTGACGGGGGAGACGGGGAAATAGCCCTGTGGCAGACACGGATGGCAACGGAGCTTCGTGCAGGAGCTCAGATCTGCGTGTAGGCACAGAGACAGCAGTGAAGTTAGGTGTGAACTGCTAAGGCCAGATCTGTGTTTGCAGGTGTATTTGTTTGACCACCAGTGGAAACATGTGGGATGGATTAAAGGAGCAAACCACAGTAAGTAGGAGGCCCGATTAGGTAACTGCAATAATTTAGGAAAACAAAGATGCAGGGACCTGATCGAAGCCAAGGGCAATAGGGCCAGAAAGAAGGGGCCTGTACTAGCTGCTTTTCTGTACAACAAACCACCCCGGGACTTAGAAGTATAAAGTAACACCATTTATTTAGCTCATTGATTCTCAACTGGAGGGGATGTCCCCTACCACCATCAGTCTCAGAATGCTCACGCTGTTGCATTGGCCTCATTCTATGAGCCAAAGCAAGCCACAAGGTCGCCCAGATTCAAGGAATAGAGAAACCGTCTGTGCCTCTTGATGTGAGGGCTACGGAGGAGTGTGGTCATTTTCACAATCTACCAAGACAGACTCTTGGAATAGGAGGAGGTGGAATCAAAACATTGGTGGCTGCAGGTGAAAGAGGAGAGGTACTCACATGAAAATTTTATTGAGCAGAGATCCATGAATAATCGAATCCTCTTTGTGGCTCCCTACCTCTCCTCACGGTTCCCAGAGGAAAATCCACAGGCAGACAGCAAAGCAAGATAAAAATGATCCCTTTCTTTCTTTCTGAGGATCCTGACTCAAAAGCCAACAGAGAGGCCTTATGAATTGTTTGTTCCGAAGGGGAGTTCCTTTTACTAAGCAAGTTCAATCTTAAAAATCTACAATAAAAGCAGAAGGAAAGACTTCTCTGTATAGTCCATGCAAAAATGTAGCACTTTCTCCGCTTGGGTGAAAGGCAGCACCTGTGGGGAGGGAAGGGGGCAAAGGAAGACAAGGGAAGGTGTGGGGAGGGCTGAGGGAGGCCAGCAGAGGAGACACGCCCATACGGCAGGGCTCCTGGGGAGCCTTCACGCGTTCTTACATTCTGGATTAAAAAATTTGGGCAAGAAAATCAGGGCTTGTCCCTCCTCCACCATTTTCACAAATAAAACACCTGCCAATCTCATCCGGTATCCACAAGCGCTTGCTAAGTGACCTGATGGACTGACCTCCACAGGGAGCCGTAGATCAGTCCTTGCTCCACGTTCAGCCCCGCGTGCCGGGATTTGCATTCTATCCTCATTCTTCCAGACACAGTCTTTCTAACAGAGAAATTGAGGAGAGAGGAAAGGGAAGAGGAGTGGAAAGGAGGGTCTCTTTCTCAAATCATACGCACATCATTTACGCCACTTACTCTGTAATGCGGGCCCTGAGTCACTGAAAGGTTGCATTGTGTCTCGAATTTTAAAAAGTAGTACGATGTGTAATCCACTCAGCGCATTAATTCAGGTGCAGCCTTGGACGAATTGCTTTGAACGACTGCAGCCGTTGAGCAGGGCTACTGGAAAACGTGCCATTCTCCACAAGGGGAACCTCTGGGGAACGTGGTGAATTCGGAATTTTAAAAGTAATTCAAATGTGTACAGAAAAGATAGAACAAGAAATATGGTTTCTGAAAATATTGGTTTAAAAAATGCTATCTGAGCTCAATTTAAAGTGCTATTATTCTAATCTTTCCATTAAAAGATAAAACATGAGAAAAAATGTTATATGCTTTTCTAACCTTAGCTTATGCATAAGAATGTAATTTATTTTTTTAAAGAACACAAACACTGCTGCAATTCTCGAAAATACCAAGCTTTGAAATCCTCTTAGCTAAAAATAAAGGTTTTTTTTGGGGGGGGGACTGCCTAGGGATGCAAGGAAGCATATAAAAATGCATTTTTAAGTAATAACATGACCTGTTTCACAATGCCCTCACCTGTGTTTGTCCGAGCTGGCAGCAGACAACACCAGCTTTGTTGCTGGTGCCACTCAGAAAGGCGAGGACAGGCTCAGGCAAGATTTTAAGATCTAGAATGACATTTTTCTCAGACTATGAAAGACAAGTTTGAATATATCAGATGGTTTAGTGTGATACTGAGTGAGTTCCATTACGTTTCATTTTTTTACCCATAAATCCCCAGATGTGCTAAGGATCCGAAAAAGAGGAATAGTGAGATACCGAGCCAGTGGAGGTGCTCAACCCCACAGACGCCCCTGGGCCATGTATCGTCTTAAAATATCAGAATTTCTGCCTCCCTCTCTCCCTCCCTCTCTCTCTCTCTCTCACACACACACACACACACACACACACACACACACACACACACACACAGGCTTCCATAGGAATACTTCTGATTTTTAAGCCCATTAAATCCTTTTTTATTTTTAAATGTCAACATTATTAAATTATTTTTGTCCACGAAGTAGATAACATTTTGAAAGCACCCACAGTCCTTATCGGGAAGGACCAATCAAGATGACTAAAGTCACTATTATTCCTTATCCCTAAGTATCTCCATTAAAAAGAAAAAATGCACGACACATACACATAAATTTTCTTAAAGAGTGTAAAAGAATAGATGAGCTCGATAAGGAAAAAGCTTTTTTGGCATGGATCTCAATTTCCTTGACTAAGGCGAACGGCTAATGAAAATCTCATTAACACAGGCTTGACTTAGCTGGAATTTACCATCACTCAGAAAAGGACTGAGCCAAAGTAGACCTAATTAAGTAAAATTACTGGAAAGTTGTATCTCTGGGCATGTAAATTATTTGGGGCATCTCGTCTATGGAAACGCGTGACACTATCCGAAGCCTTGGGCAGCGCCGCCCTGGCCCGCTCCATCCTCCGTGGGCTCCGGCTCGGGGGTCTCAGAGCGTGGGCCCCGCTCCATGCTCCGGGGGCTCCGGCTCGGGGGTCTCAGAGCGTGGGCCCCGCTCCATCCTCCGTGGGCTCCGGCTCGGGGGTCTCAGAGCGTGGGCCCCGCTCCATGCTCCGGGGGCTCCGGCTCGGGGGTCTCAGAGCGTGGGCCCCGCTCCATGCTCCGGGGGCTCCGGCTCGGGGGTCTCAGAGCGTGGGCCCCGCTCCACCCTCCGTGGGCTCCGGCTCGAGGGTCTCAGAGCGTGGGCCCCGCTCCACGCTCCGGGGGCTCCGGCTCGGGGGTCTCAGAGCGTGGGCCCCGCTCCATCCTCCGTGGGCTCCGGCTCGGGGGTCTCAGAGCGCCCGCGGGGCCTTGGTGCGCCGGCCGCCCCTCCCCGAGCCCCACTACGGAGCGCACACCGGCCCTCTCGGCACTGCGCCCACCGGTCCCCAGACCGCGCACGTGGCCTGGTCTCTGGTCGCCTCTCCTCTGCGGCTTCCAGGCGGCCTTTCTCAGACTCCCCGGATCTCTTTCCTCCTGGAACACACAAGTTTTCAGGACTTAGGACCTTTCCACCCCTGACGCGCGCCTCGAATGCTCTCCCTCCAGATCCTCACGGGCCTGGGCCTTCGCATCACTGAGTCTCACGTTATTGTGGCTCTTAAGAATGACCCTCACTGACCCACGTGTCCTCTTACCTTGCTTTAATGTTTGGGCTTTTTTATTTTTACCGATGTGACCTCATTTGTTTGTTTACTGTTTGTTGTCTGTCTCCTTCCTCCCCGCCCCACTGCTGTTAACAGTAAGCTTCTCAGAGCTTCCAACAGTGGCTGGAGGAGAGAGGAATTCAATAAATATTCTTGGAATGAAAACATGAACGCTTGTCTCCCCACAGACAGTGAGCTCCTTCAGGGAGGGGCCATGCCTCACTGATTTGTGTCCCTCGTATGTAACATGGGTCCCAAATAACATTGTAGGAGTTTAATAAACACCCACTAAATAAATCATCTACTAATAAAGGAGTAAACAATGGATAATTATAATTTTTATCCATATAGGAAAATATTAAGCTTGGACATATTAATACCTGCCTGTAGTTGTTCACACGGCTCTAGAAGGGCACCAAAGGCAGAGAGAGGCGTGGACTCAGATCTGGGAGTGGCTGTGGGGCTTTTAAGTCTTAATAGTCTGTTTTAAGTCAACAGAGGTTAAAAGATTCACCCATGGTGTTTAAAAGTAATAAACATTTTTTAAAACAAAGTCTATATTTCATTCTTGGCAATGCCACAGGCTTCTTTCTGAACCCACAAAAATTATGGCCCTACATAGTGTGAGGCTCAGAAAGGTTGCCAAGGGCTTGACTCTAAGGCTTGAGAACATCGAGGAGAATGGGGCTGTCAGCACAGAAGGCAGAGCGGGGAGCTGGGAGACAGGACCATCACAGGCCTTCTGAGAAGGCCCCTGGGAAGGTGAACTCTCAGTTATCTCAACTATATTTTCCAAACCAAAACTCATGACATGCAGTCTGAGAAGGAGGCCTGGGTACTTCAGATAGAATGCTTGGATCTAGAGCCAGCTCAGAAAATCTAGAGCTAACAGTTATAACATTAATAGGGGAAAAGTTAGTTCTCAGATTCTTCCATATTTGGGTGAAATGTCTCACAAGTTCTCATTTCCCCTAGCTCTAATTGGTTCCATGCTCATCAAACTTCTCCTTCAGTTCCTGAAATGTCTTAACACTAGTCAGAGGATCCTCGCATTTTGCATGTCAGTGTTCTGCTATCTGGCATATGTTGTCTTGGAGATGGGTTATAATCCTACGTCTTGTGAGTTTTATCAGTGCTGAATCACAGTCTCAGAGGAGAAGAAGCCTTGGGTAACTCTTAAGGTTCTTCTCAACCCTGAGATTCTATGGTTCTGTGATTCAGTTCCCCAGAACATTATGACCCCAATATGAACTGATATAAACTAGTGTGTGAGGTATTGTCCAGAGGAATGGATCCTGGAAACTGATGGCTCAAGTCTGAGGTCCTTTCTTGAGACTTTGCCTCAAGACTAGGAAACAGAGACCTCTGCTTTCTTAGCCCAAAGCTCTGAGCTACAGAAGTCTGGTGTTTGGGTAACTGCCCCACTCCGGACCACCAGCTTCTAACAAGGCCGCACTGCATTCCTAGAACACTGTCCGCATCACCAGGTCATCAAGGCCTCCCCTTCGCTGCCTTTCAAAGCCTTTAGAACCCACCCCCACCATATTGCCTCTCCTGAGCAAGACGAGAGGAAGCACTGTACTTGAGCTGGGCTTTGTGCCTTAAGTAAATTACTTATCTACCCTAAACTTCAGTTTCTACATCTATACGGTCTTGTTGACCAGCAGTGTTCCATGCCCAGTTTCTACTCATTGACAGGTAGTTGAAAATCTATCAAGCCAGGTCTCAGCAAAATTGGGAGATGGGAAGACTGGGTCAGGTTGATTGAGTTTCCTGGGTGAGAGGACCATGGGCCTGTTACTTTAAAAGGCCTGGCAATCAGTTTCAAAGTGTCATTAACATTTGACTGAGAAACTGGGAGAGAGTGGCTGAAGCCCACACATTTCTTTAATTGCCTTTATCTTTTCATCAGGAAACCCCCAAATTGTTAACCAGCTAAAATGCGCTGTATGTTGTATAGAACCCTGACGCTCAAAGTGTGGGCCATGAACAAGCAGCATCAGCATCGTCCGGGAGCAGAGCTGTCAAAATGCAGAATCTTGAGCCCCTGCTGGACCCAAATCGGCATTTTATAAAGATGCGTAGGTGATTCATATATGACTTAAATTATGTAAAAGACTTGCCAGGAACAGCGGTCCTGGAAGTGTGCTTTCCAGACCAGGCACATCGGCAGCTCCTGAAAACTTGTTAGAAATGCAGAACTGTGGTCCCACTCTAGACTTAGTGAGTCCAAAATTTGGGGATACGGCCCAGTAATCACCTCCCAGGTGATTCTGATGCATGCTCAAGTTTGAGAATTTCTATCTCCAGCCTTTTTCAATTTATATTCAAGAAGAGCTAGCTTTGGACAAAAGCTATTTTAGTTCTAAATTTTTTGTGACTAAAAGAACCATATATCTGTCTGGACAATTTTTAAAATATGTTCAAAGCCTACTAATATTTTCCAAAGATATATCCTTATGATTTTATTTAAGCACTAGTCAGAATTGACGAATGTGTCTATTGAATACCATTTGTTAATTCATCTGGCATCTGGCAAAACCATATCACATTGATATGATGGATGATTCTGCTTCTCTGGGTGGGAAAAATCCACATGGAGGCACAATAATTATTCCTGAAGGAATGAACATAATGGAAACTGTCATCATGGATAAGTTTGTGGGCAAAGGATGCCCAAGGGAAAAGGCCTCATTTTAAGCCTCTGTTCTCCACAATGGTGCTCACGACCTTGCTCACACCTAAAGCCACTGGTAGGGCTACTCAGTCATTCCCGCTCTTTGTGGCTTTGGGCTCATTCATCAGGTGATGGAATATTCCCAACTCTTTCTCCCTAATGCATTTGACATATTTTCTACTTTGAAACTTTTTTTCCTTCAAAGACAAGGTAGCTGTTAATGTCAAGAAGCCAGAATGAGCTCGACCAATACACTAGTGTCCTCCACAATTGTGACTTTGCCCAGATGAGTTTAAAAGAAAAAAGTATTTTATGAAGAATGTTAAAATGCACATAATTATTTTCTAAATTAACCAAGCCAGCAATTTCATTTCTGGAAATATGTACTGAAATATATCCCCAAATGAACATATGGATGTTTGCACAAGAAAATTCGCTGCAGCACAGTTGTTGGAAACGAGCAAAACGTCCATTATGGGCACAGTCACGTGGAGGAACCAACCAGAGCAGCTCCTTCAGGGAGGCCCTTGTGCGGTGCCAGACGTTAACTCCTCGGTTTCCAGATCACAGGGAGGACCGGTGGATCAATCTGCTCTGGCTGCCATAACAAAATACCACAGGCTGGGGGCTCAAACTATGGAAGTTTATTTTCTCACAGTTCTGGAGGCTAGAAGTCCAAGATCAAGGTGTCAACTCATTTGGTTTCCTCTGAGGTTTCTCTCCTTGACTTGCAGACGGCAAGGCTTCCTCGCGTGGCCTCTCCTCTGTGCACAAGTGGTGAGAGAGTGAGCTCTGCTGTCTCCTCCTCGTCTTACAGGACTTCCATCAGATGGGATCAGGGTCCCACTCCAACGGCCTCCTTTTAATTTAACCACCTTTCAAATACCTTATGTCCAAATACAATTAAACTCTGAGGTCCTGGGGGTTGGGACTTCAACATAAGAGTTTCGAGGAGGACACAGTTCGGCCCATAACAACCAGCATGTCTCAGAGAGTAGCTGGATCCCACAGGATTAACTGAACATCCAGAAGTATTTTAATGTTTCTAAAACCGGTACAGCCATACTAGTGAATAGGAGCTGATTGTTAACCATGGGCATGGACTCTGTTTAGGATTTTTAAAGACGTGTTCTGAAAAATCCTAAAGATTTGGAGGAGCCCCTTCAGGGACCTTCAAGGTTGAAGATCGGGGCTAAGTGGGTGGGCTCAGGCCATTTCTGGAGTTTACATCCAGTAGATATAAATTTTATATCCAGCAGATAAAATAGCATGCCACTGTTATGAGCCTAAGATTTAGAGTCAGAGAGTTCGCCCTTTCGTTTCCCACCTGAAAAATAAACATGATAATAGTACCTATCTCGAAGACTATTGTAAGCAATAAGATAATGATGCAAAATGCTCATAATATTCCAGGCCCAAAGTAAGTGTTCAATAAACAAGACGTTATTGTGTCTCTGTATAAACCTACTTTTCAAGAAAAACTTACACACACACAAAAAAAGTTCTCTAAAGCCGCTATGCCACATCATCCCTGAAGTCATTCTTCACTCTAAAACTCTGTGATTCTAAGTGATACTTGGCTGCAAATGATTCACCATAAAAGGAATAGAACTGTTACATACTTTTATTATTTTCAATATAAAAATAAACTGCACTTTCTTACTCTATGGGAATTCTATCAATTTTTATCAGTCACATTGCTTGATTTAACCTTTATTTGTTAAAATAACAGTTTTTTGCTCACCAGGTAAACGTCGTAACTTCTGATGTTAAATTACTTTTTCTGTGGTTATCATATTATTAGACCTAACATTTCCATGTTACAAATAAAATGAAATTGTATGTAATCACTAAAATAATGCAATATGTATTTTTATGTACCAATATAGAATAATCTTAAAGATATATAACTCAGTGACAAAAGCAAAGAACACAGAGATACACACAGTATGCTTCCATGTGTCAAAAAAAGAAATACTTTCTTGTATTGTTTACATTTTTACCATATGCATGCACTGAATAATTTAAATTAATCCACGCCCCTGAATAGAAATTTAAGCATCTTTAAGTTCTTATAGGACTTCAGAACCTTCCCAAACAGAGGTGTTCTGAAGCTGCATTGGGTCTTTCCACAAAATGCTAAGGGGTCATCATGGTGTCAAGACCTAGCTCCACCAAGAGGTCCTCTGGGCTCTGAGATGTCCAGGAAAACATATAACATGTATGATGCTATGTGCATGTATAAGATGTATGAGAAAGGCATAGCATGTATGATGTTATGTATGCGTATAAGATGTATGAGAAAAGACATAACATGTATGAAGCTATGCATGTGAATAAGATGTATGAGAAAAGACATACCATGTATGACGCTATGCTTGTATATAAGATGTATCAGAAAAGACATAACGTGTATGAAGCCATGTGTGTAAATAAGATGTATCAGAAAAGACATATCATGCATACTATGCACATGTACAAGATGTATGAGAAAAGACATAACATGTAGGAAGCTATCCATGTGAATAAGAAGTATGAGTAAAGACATTTCATGCATGATGCTATGCACGTATATAAGATGTATGAGAAAAGACATAGCATGTATGGTTGTATGATACTATGTGTATGTATAAAAGGTATGAGAAAAGGCGTAGAAGTTCAAATGAAATATTAGGAAAATAGGCCAAAACTTCAGGAAAGATCCTCTAAGGATTAGAACATAGCTCCCTTGTATGAAGTCAATATGACATTAATTTGGAGCTGGCATGAAATTCTAGACATATTTAGAAAACATCATCTGGTTTTCCTCTTACAACATGAATTTGGTCCTCACACCAGCCAAACCAAACAATCTAATACACTGAAGTCTGTGCCTGAGAATGAAAAACAGAATCCCATGGCTCGATTCCTTTTCTTTTTACCTGAAACCAAGGTGTGAGCTTCTTGAGAAATTAAAGCTTCAGTGCATTGAACAAACTCCAGTGCTGTCTGGAGGACTTTTGGAAATGCGCTGAGGATACTTTCTCACTTTTAAACATGGCATCTGCATCTTAATTGCCCTATTTTAACTCTGAGTAACCTAATACTGGGAGGTAAATTAGGTCCTTTTAGTGGTCTATCAACTTTCTCCTCCCCCAAAGGGGAAATTTATTAAATTCTCTTTGTGTTCCAAGAAAGCAAAACTTGGAACTGGCCAACAAGCTCGTAAGAGCCTAATGATGATCATGGAGCGAGTTTCCACCAGCTTTTATTGTTATTTTAATTCATTCCAAATGTGGACTTGAGCCATTAGCTAGCTAGTACCCTCTCTCTCTCCTTCACATAAAACATGTGCACACTCTCGTCACTTCTCATTTGGAGGCAAAGACTTGTATACCTTCTACTCATTTTTTCAGAGCTCCTTCTTCTCAGAATACCTTTCCTGATCCCCAAATCTAGGTTCAGGGGTCCCTTGAATGTACTCTTACTACAGATGCTCATTTGTCCATCTCCATGCCAGCCTGCAGGCAGTGTGACAGCAGGGGCTGTATTTCCAATAGGTCTCTGTCTTCCTGACCCCTGGCAAAGGATTTGCTGTGTGGTAGGTAATAAATACATTCTTATTAAGTAAGTGTGTGAATCATTGCATTGATCTAGCTTAGAGATACATGGAAACACACTAACTCAATCCATTCATTTACTATCTTCTATCAAGAAGTTGTTAATTTCCTCAGGTAAAAAAGTTCATCTGTGAGAGTACGAAAACGTTCTCTCTGAGAACTTGTGGAATAAACAGTTCTAGGCCCCAGACAAAAAAATATATTCAAGCTAACTCTATTTAATATAACACATTTCCATAAGTATTGGAAAACAACTTATGAGCAATATAATCAGCAATCGTGTACAAGAGTTAGGCAGAAGATAACATTGTCCTTGTTTTTCAGCAATTATATATTTGCAATTACATTCATTTCACAAAATAAGACAGAAAAGGCAGATTTTTGATGCCCCGTTTAATGGCTCTTCAATACGCCCTGCAGCTAACAGAAGGGCATCAGAAAGAACCACACAAAAATTCAGAACTTAGAATTGGCACAAAGAGACTATTTTTGGTATAAATAAGCAAATAACGGAAGTTGGCTTCTACCAGTATGCGCTAAAAAATATAGGGAAAAATACCATACATTATTATTTAGCCACTAGTACCAATTTTGAAAATCAAAACTTCATTTTACACCTCTGCATTTCACAATATCACACACCAAGGAACACATGAGGTCATCAATTCTTGGAAACTAAGTAAATCTGTGGTTGGCCTGCCCAGGTCTCTCCTGGTTTGTGTTATCACTGGCAACAGAATCCGCGTTGGAAGGCCACTGTGAAATCAAGAATTCACGCAATCTGAAAGTGCCTATGTCAGGCCTTTCTTCAGGGTGAAAATACTATTTAACAACTTTCAGCATATGCTTACCACATCTGCACTCATTTTGGGTCAATCAGAAAAAAAAAGAACTGCTGGAAAGAAATAAGCTACCCATTCAAAGGAACAAACTGGGAAAGCCAGCTGCACACAAACCCTACAGATTGTGCTGATGAGATCCGTGGATGGGCGAGAAGAGCTGCTTCAGGAAAAGAAAATCTAACTTCTGAGCAGAAAAGGCTCAGAACATAGATGGACGAAAGTACTCACTCTCTCAAAAGCCGTTCCTAGGAGTTTAGGAAAGGCATTTTCATCCTATCCTAAAAGAGCTGTCAAAACAGTATTTCTTTCCCACATGTGTGGATTGATTGATAGACTGATTGATTGACAGGTCCCCTCCTCATTTTTTTTATTGAAGAAAATGCAAAGAAGCAAAGATGAAAAACCACTCATAACCCCATCGCTCAGTGATACCGTGGTTATATTCCCACGGGTAGTTGAATCTTTTCTGTAAGTCCTCGTCACTATCAGTAAACTATAAGAGAGGATTTTCTGTTAAACTTTCTTCCAGAAAATGTATGTGAATGCTTTCTATAATCAACTCTTTCCCTCAGCCTGAGAGTTTTTGATCAGCAGGACGAGACAGGACAGAATCTGGTGTGCTCCCGGGTTGTTCACCTTGTTCAATGGCTTCCGTTCTTTCCATCTGCATCAGGTGAGTGGACTGGGGCAACTATGCTGGAACAGGGGTAGATCTGAATGTTAGCGGGGTCCTTAGACACCCCAGCTTCTCAGAGACGTGAGGAAGATAGATGAGTCCCAAGCCTTCCCTCAAGGGTCCGAATGACGAGCCATCCCAGGTCTGCGACTGATCAGCACTTTTGCTGTTTCCCCTGAGGTCAGAGCTGCAGGTTTTATCCTGGCTTGGACCCGTTATTTTCTGCTTCCCAAAGGCTGTAGACAGCATAGTGAGCTGATTGTCTCTCAGAGGGTGTCATGGTTAATGAGGAGATTGGGAAGAGGGTCTGGATGCATTGGCCCAGAGTAATCCTGAAAGGACGTCGACTCTGCTGATGCCCACTGCATCCCGGGCACCTCTCCTACGTTACCCGATTCGGTCCTAAGAGTAACTGTACCGAAGAATCGTCATGGCTGCTAGAGGAGAAATGGAGACTAGCGAGATTCACAACCAGCCCCAGATCACACTGTTAACATGGGACAGAGCCAGGATGCAAAACTCCAGATCCACACTTTTCCCACCATATCACCCTGCCTGCTTGGGGACCACAAACCTTAAATGTGCCTTTTTTACGATAGATGAATAAGAACTTCTTCATCTGTAAAGGATAATATATATCTCACAGTGACCCCAAAATTCTTAAGCTCCCAAGAGTGGAATAGTCCATACCCCTGGAGGACTTTTGGTAAAGGTCATGAACCCCACCTCTTTGCTCTTCACGTGGAGACAGCACCTCTGCTCAGAGGGGTTTCGTGAAGATTGAAGATAAATGGGGATGTGACATATAACTCTAAAGCAGCACGTGCACATGCAATGGTGTTGTCTGCAGTGTCCTCGAGGCCATGGTTGATTAAAACACAACTCTGCCAACAATAAACGTTAAGGGTGTCGCCCAAAAACATTTGTATTTCTTCTAAAACTATCTAGTGAACATACCTTTTAAATCCCTGTTGAGTCACTCAGTCCACAACTATTTATTGGGTTCTTTTGACCTGAGTCTGCACTGATGCAAATCCCTGCTTCGCTCTTGTCATTGCCAGAGTCGTCCGTCCTAAAGGTGCCCGGAATCCCCAGCGAGCCCACCGGGCGCCCACACGTGCACCGCCAGCACTGGGATGGGAGTCACGCCGCACCAGTGTCACCCAACCTTGGGAAATAGTTTCCTCCACTGTCCTTGCTGGACCCCTGGATGCACGGGGTAAAGTAGACGTCCCGCCTCGACGGGACCGTTTACCTGGCCAGCAGCATGAAGTAGCCAAGTGAGCTGAAAATGGGCCCTGAGAGCTGATTTCTATCAATATCGCTAATAGGTTCCCTAGATCAAAATCTTAACTCTAAGGGTTTATATAAAGACTATGTAAGTGTATTATATCACTTTGTAATTTATATAAACAATACACCCGTTCAACAAATCCCACAAGTGTTTACTAAGCTGGGAAAGAAGCAGCTATTTTAATGTACCTCATTGACCGGAAATAAATCTAAGATTACCTGAATGAGAAATAAGTCAGAGGGGGGCTTCAAAGATATTCCGCTTATTTAAATAATTATTAGAAGATTATATTTTCTTAAGGAAGCGATCTTGGTCTTTTCCTGGCGCAGAACTGGGTGATGGCTGCTCCCTGTGTCTCATCAGACGGGACCCAGGTCCACCATGCTCAGAGCCGTCTTGTCACCAGGCAGCAGGGCCAGCATCACAGGACAGGTTAGTAGTGACGGCAGCTTTCCAGAGGTTTTCTGACTTAAGCATGCTATCACGCAGGGACCAGGGAACTGTAGTTTCAGACCCTGGAGTTCTAAATTCAGTTGTATCACCAATTATCCTCGAGATAATTGGAGCAAATGATCCAGAATGCTTTTGTTGTTGTTTGTTTTTATAACTTCTGTCTCAATATATATACAAATAAATACAAATATTATTCTGAAAAAGTTTTTCCAAATAATTTTATTTGAAAATAATATGAACATTTAATTCTTAGATCTTTCTGCTTAGAATATGCAAATATGAATGCATCTGAGCAGAACAGCTTAACACGTGGGTGGGCCAAGAGCCGATGCCGTGATGGTGAGACAGTCACTAGTGGCTGAGCTTCCTGCACTTGCTGCTGCATCTTCCTGAGCACATCCAGAAACCTGCCAGCTCAGTCTTGAAACTTAAGTGGATCCACCGTTGTGAAGAATCGCTACCATAAAGCCAGCGATGCGGTATGAAGAACAGCAGAGCTGCTCCAGGGCACAAGTTTCCCAACGAAGCAGCTAGCTTTGTTTTCACTGAACAAGTTCAAGTATTTATGCTTTTATTCTTGCCAAGATTTATTCAAAACATGTTTTCAGTGTCACTTGGAATGCAGTTGTATCTGGAGAAGACAATAACTAGTACTATAAATAATGAACAAATGAGTACAAATCGCTAGGACGTGCAATTGAATTCCTGACGTGTATATTTTAACTTGTTTCATTAAAAAGCATATTTTTCTCAAAATGTTATGATGGTTTTAGTCAAATGCTGCTT
Source organism: Equus asinus (assembly GCF_041296235.1). NCBI lineage: Eukaryota > Metazoa > Chordata > Mammalia > Perissodactyla > Equidae > Equus > Equus asinus. The sequence goes on from NC_091810.1 coordinate 98,279,005, forward strand.
GTGCCTAAATTCAGCTACGTGATATCAGTTTATGCGTTTCTAAATATTACGGGAGACAAAGTTTTCCAAGGGTTAAAACAAGGCAAAGTTTACAAACTACATAAATCCCTCTTTATGTGCAAAGAGAGAAGGGAGGTGAACTCTCTTCGGAAATATTTCTGTCCATTAAAAAGTGTGACTCATGAAAACAATCAAAAGTGTTAAATAAGCAATCTTTGGAATAAGCACTTTAATAGCAAGCTACATGACTGTTCCAAATATCCTGGAGCAAATAAACCTCAGAGTTATGAGGACTGGGGGCAGTGTTTGACTCCAGCTCAGGCTTTCACACAGAGTTGACGTCAGCCCCATGGAAGGCCCAGCTCCTCATCTACCAATGCCATCGCCTCGGGGCAGCCAAGGACCCTCTGCTGCCGCCCCTCCTCTAGAAATCTGAGCATGACTCCTAGTCTCCCAGCGAGTTTTCTCCAGAGGAAAAAAGAAAATATTAAACACCAACAGTGTCGCTACTGCTGCAAGGCCTATTTTTAGTCTTTGTCCCTTTAAATAGATAGATGACGTTGTTGGGTTGATGGTAATGGCGATGATGATGATAGCAGAATGCTTCGTATGTATTTTACTATTTTATTCTTGAATGGATTTCTAACAATTTTATTTCAGTTCAGTCCAGTCAAAATAGATTTACAAGGCATCTCCTGTATTCCAGGCACAGTGAAAAGACGTGGCCACTGACTGACGTATATTCTACTAACTGCAGAGCAATGAGTTCAAGCCCCGCACTGTCAGAAGGCAGACAGTGCTACACGGGCACCACAGGGGGAACTAACACTGCCAGAGTGGAGGGGAGAACACAGGAGGAGGCCTCAGATCTGGGACTTCAGGGGGAGCAAAGGGCCAGAGAGCAGGGGAGCAGGGGAGTGCAGGCGTGCTGACTCACTAGTGAACGGAAAGAAGTTACATTAAAAACACAGGTGTGGGCCAGATTATGAAATGAAAATCCTTGAATGTCAAATGAGGAATTCAGACTTTATTTTGCCTATAGTCAAAGGAGGGGCTCTGGGGAAAGGGGTGTGAGGAATGCAGGAAACTAATATTCACCAAATATTTTCATTAAACAATTTTTTTAGAACTGTTTAAGATTCACAGCAAAATTAAGGGGAAGGTATAAAAATTTCCTGTATACTTTCTGCCCCTTCACATGCTTAGCCTCTCCCATTGTCAACATCCCCCACAGAGGAGTACGTTGGTTAAAATTGATGAGTCGACTTTGACATATCGTGACCAACCAAAGTCTATAATTTACATTAGGGTTCACTCTTGGTCTTCTATATTCTATGTGTTTGGACAAATGTATCCATCATTATGGTACCACACAGGGTATTTTCACTGCCCAAAAAATCCTCTGAGCTCTGCCGGTTCTTCACCCCTCACCCCCTGGCAACCACTGATCTTTTTATCATCTCCATAGTTCTGTCCTTTCCAGAATGTCATATTGTTGGAATCATTCAGTATGTAGTCTTTTCACAGTGGCTTCTTTTACTTAGTAGTATGCATTTAAGATTCCTCCATGTCTTGTCATGGCTTGATAGCTCATTTCTTTTTAGTGCTGAATCATATTCCATTGTCCGCATGTACCACAGTTTGTTTATTCATTTGTCTACTGTAAGACATCTTGGTTGCTTGCAAATTTTGGCAATTGTGATAAAACTGCTATAAACATCCATATGCCGGTGTTTGTGTGGACATTAGTTTTCAACTCCTTTTGGGTAAACACCAAGGATCATGATTGCTGGATTGTACGGCAAGGCTTCATCATGTTTTACTGATTCTAAGATGTATGCTTTTCACTTTTTGACAATTCATAGCATTTTTTCCCCTTGTTTGGTGATACATAAAATAACTATGTAGTAGTTTGCTTTAAACATGTACTTGTCACAACGGTAAGCGCTTAAACAGGGAAGTGACATGATCACAACTGTTCTTCAGGAATATCTCTTGTGAAATGCTAAAGGGTGTATTGAGGAGGGAAAAAGTGGAGTCCAGTGACAAAGCTGGCAGCTGTTCTAACAGTACAGGCAAGAAAAGATGGGCTATGCACTGTGGCAGTGGCAGTAGGGGTTCAAGAACCAAGATACATTTTGAAGGTGTGAAATGAGAGAATTTCATCTTGAGAATTAGTGTCCACCTGGATGTGGTCTGATGGGGGAGAAGGAGTGAGAGGTAACTTCTTTCATTTTTGTTGTGTTGCTGTTTGTTTTTGTTTTTTGTTTTTTACTATTGTCTGCCTGTCTTAGTCATTGAAATTAAAGCTCTGGTGTAGTGGCACAATCTTGTAAAAAGCCATGCTGTCAAAACCAGAAACAAAATGTCCTTCTCCCTTTGGTTTTGTGAGCAGGTGTGTTAAGCCTCGATTTTATGAGATGTCATTTTGGTTGATCCACATAGTCCTCATGACCTTGAGGGTGACCTACAGCTAATACTGAGAATCTGACATGTAAAACCGCACATCTAGACAACCAGCTGAGCTGCCAGCTCAAATTTCTCAGGAGACAGCGCCTGCTCGAAAGGTACTAGGGAAAGCTCTGGAAGATCTTGTGTCATCTCTGGGACCATTCAGTGTTTATTTGAAGAATTAAAGCCACCGTCTTTATCATAAATGACTGACATTAAATAAGCCTCTTGATTGGCCCACGACACAGGCTGAAGAGAAAGTACAGTGTGCAAAGTAAACCTCCCACAAATTTAATTTTGGAAATCTGCCATAGCCCTAGGCATTTTTATGACTTTCTTTGAACATGATAGAAAAAGGGAAAATAACCAAAGTGTGAGAGTTCTGCGAATGTTTATTTACCTTTGGTGTAGATTTAATTAAACCAAAAGACAGGGCTCAGGTCTCCTAGAGAGGACTTTGATTTTTCAGGAAGAAGTTGACTAAGGACAGAATGACTCTCTGAAAGTCTCAAGGAAACTAATCAACGGCTGTTCACTTTTGAAATCATTTCATGAACCTCCTTTGTTAATCAGGACATGGGATCCAGAACTCCCAAGAAAAAGGCTCTGCAAAATGTAGGATCATGCCGACCCCCAGCACGACTGAATAAATGCCGAGTCTTTGGACTCAGAAGAGGAAGTCGTAATAGCTTACGTTTTTATACAAGTTCACATGAATTGGGGAATTGAGAGGTCATTTGTCCGTAAATTTTGTGTTCAGATGTTTCAGATGTATACTGACATCAAATCCTTCCCCACTCTGACCCCATTTGTTAGCTCTTCAAGTAACAAACATCTTGATTGATCTAAACTTCCACCTCATTATCTTAAGTATCATTTGACTACTCATTGTTTTGACAGTGGGCTTAATCTAACAACACTCTCTATAAATTTCCTCAAAGTTTCCTTCTGAGGCCCCAGATTTTAAGTTAACTCTTCCCCTGGCCAGACGGCACCCCAAGGAGAGCCTATGAGAACCCTGTTGTGAAAGTTAAAAGACACAAACCTCACTTAAAATGAGTCGTGAGGTCAGGAGAGAGAACTCTCACCCAGACGCCACAAACACACAGTACAGACCCACACACGGAGAGACGCACCTGCTCCCAACGGGAAGTAATACCACTTACAGCCCTGCAGGGGGTGGAAATTCCTCCTTCTCCAGCTACATCTCGTTCAGTGATAGCCTGCCCCACTCGGTCAGTGAAAAGCCGCCACAGCTGGTCACTCCCCGTCTCCCGTGAATGCCTCCTTACAGCAGCCCATCCCAGCTTTGTAAATAAGCTTCCTCCTCTGTGTTCCTCCAGACTTGGGTGTGGTCTCCACAGACCATGTGTCCCACACTGCAATTCTTCACCATTCCTCAGTAAACACATTCTGCTGGTAAATAATTTGTTTGTTTGGTTGTTTCTTTATTTAGGTCAAGACTGTGCATGTGATGGACTCATCAAATTCCTTCTAGCTGCACGTTACTCAGGTACCTGTGTAATTTATTGTCCACACCAGGACTTTTTTGAGCGTAAAGGAGAACATGACTAAGAAGTCCACTGGAACAATGAGTGTCATCCTGCTCAGGAAGTGTGATCACATTATTTATAAGTCTCTGGGTGATTGGCCTCTGACTGGGTGCCCTACTTTATCTTTCTGTCCATGTATTTTTTAAAAAAAAATAATGTTTGTGCCAACACATTCCTTTGGTGACTTAATTTTGGTCTTGAGCAAATTTCCTTGAAAATTCAAATTCTGACAACTTTCCAATGGATCCCTTTTTGACCAAAAATCCCCTGAATTGAAAAGGAAAATATTTAGCTAAATTAGTTTGGTATTGTGATATAATCTTCCTAAAAGTGTCAGAAAGATGAAGTTAAAGCAGCATTCCCCTAGGCATATTCTAGAAATATTGTCAGTAGGATTCCAGAAAAGTTTCATGCCCCAGGAAGATTCAAAGACTCAGGTTAAGATACAGTAGAGTGGTTTCCTCGCTGCAGGCCTTAGAACCACCGACCACGAATCCCAAGGGAAGGGTGAGGTGTGCTGTATTTCCCCAATTCGTGAGAGCCTAAAAAGGAGATAAATGTTTTTCTGCTCCATGAAATGCTTTCTGGAACATGATGGTGAAGAAAAAAGTTATACTTCATCTCCATTTAAGGGGTCAATGTTTTTTTTGTTAGATAGTTTCCATAGTTAGCGCTTCAACACTTATTTATAAGCCTGAAGTGGTACCTTAGGCTGAATTGAGGGAAATTACTTCCTTTGTCAATCTACTCCTGTCCCGTAGTGTTGTATGAATAGGGTCGAGCGGACGTGTAAATGCAGCAATGAGATCTGGGAAACATAAAAATCACTGACACTGTGTTGTGGGCAGGAGTTCCTCCAACTCCATAAGCTGCCTCTGAAGGTCTAAAGAATTTATAGCATTCACACCAACTGTCTAATAACCAGCTTCCCCCTTCCCTTTGACATGTTGTGAATGGACTGAAACCAACGTGGATGTTTCCTTTCTGGATATCAGGAGGCAGGCCATGCTCTCTCGGTTTGATAAGACTATCAGGATGTGAAAAATAAATCTTGGCAGAGCTATTGAGATAAATCCTCAAACGAAACTCAGATAAAGGACGTGCAAACTTAGTAACTGCATATCCTTTGGAGGAAAAAATGAATTTAAAAGAATCGAATAAAAATTTTAGGACCAGCCATTAGAGACAATTTTAAAAAATGGAAATTTAAAAACTTTGTCTCCCAGAGTACGATTTCTGAAAAAGACATAATTTAAACATGAAACTCTTTTGATAAGTGGGTAAGTTATCTCACTCTGCCTTGCAGTTTTAAAATAGTGTTCCAGGGGCTGGCCCCGTGGCCAAGTGGTTAAGTCTGTGCGCTCCGCTGCTACAACTAGAAGGACCCACAACGAAGAATATACAACTATGTACTGGGGGGCTTTGGGGAGAAAAAGGAAAAATAAAATCTTTAAAAAAAATAAAATAAAATAGTGTTCCACACTTCATATGATAAAACAGCTAAACCTGAAAAGGCACTGGGAGAAGACTTCTCTTTCTCCTTGCCAGGTTTCTTTACTTTCTTTTGTTTTATGGCTCCAAAACATACCAAACATTTTTACTATAATCTTTAATTATAATTCTTTTAGAATGTATTTCCAAAAAAAGAGGAAACATTGACCTCTAAATATCACAGTCTTCCAAATACCAAGGCAAAAATGCTCAGCTTTGTGCAGGTAAGATGCCAGATGTTGCCACCTTCCTTGCAGAAAGCTTAGACTGAAGGTATAGTCTTCACTTCTGCATTAGTTTCTGGGGGAAAGCATATTCTAGCGGCTAACACCTCAGACTTCAAGTCAGCCTGGAATCAAGTGCTGGCTCTGCCACTGAATCCTGTGACATTGGACAAATTTCTGTACATCCTTAAACTTCACCTGCAAAACGGGATGCTAATAGTGACCCACTTCAAGCTCTTGTAAAGATTTAATGCCCAGAAATACGTAAAGTCTTTGGCCCAAGTTCTGGCATATGGTGAACACTCAGTAAGTGTCACTGTTAATCCGAGATTTAGTGCACACAGACGCTGCCCACTGAGGGTAGTGTGAGTTGCTGGGTGTGCACGGAGAGTCTAGGTTTCCAGTCAATTGGCATCAGCATGCCTACTGTGCGCAGTAGACACGTACCTGTGTGGTCATCCACCTTTCGTCTGGGTCCCTATATGTCAAGAATCAAGGTTTTATTAGCTTTCTCTTTGTCTTAGCCTCTTTCCTTCTCCAGCTTGTGCTTTCTCTTTTTTCTTCTTCCTGTGACAGCAGTTCTGAAAATTCAACACTTGTTACTGTCGAAAGAAAATCTACAGAGGAAATAAGTCTAAATACAGTGAGTGTTGGACCCTGCGCATCAGTGTCTCCAGGAGTCAAAGACTGCTGCCCTCACTACCACCATCCCCCAACATCACTCCAGAAAAGCGAACCTATGTAAACCATTGCTACCAATCAATCAACATTAACACCTAGTCTATGGGCCCTTGCACTAGTCTGCTAGGGCTGCCATAACAAAATACTACGGCCGGTGACTTAAATGTGCTTTCTCACCGTTCTGGAGGCTGGAAAGTCCGAGACCAATGCCAGTGGCTCAGTTCCCGGTGCAAGATCTCTTCCTGGTTTGCAGATGGCCACCTCTCACCATGTCCTCACATGGCATCTCCTCTGTGTGCACATGTGGAGAGAGAGAACTCTCTGGTGTCTCTTCCTCTTCTTACAAGGACACCAGTCCTATCGGATTAGGACCCACCCTTACGACCTCGCTTAACCTTAATTACCTCTTTAACGGCTCTTTTTCCAGACGCAGTCACAGTGGGGGTTAGGCCTTCAACAAATGAATGGGGGGAGGGTACAATTCAGTCCATAACACCCCTGCTCTGTCCCATCACCATGAGGAGATAGAAGCCACTTTCCTCCCCCTCTGTTTGGACGTCTTCTTAGGGGAAGAAGCAGGGGAGGAAAAGGCCCATCCAGGGAAGAAGGAAGAAGTAGGTGGTAGATGTCTGAAGTAGTTCAAATAATATATTTATTTTTTGCACCTTTTCAAGTGAAAGATCAAGAAACTTTTTGGAAGTTCAAAGCTCAACACTGACTTCTCATTTGCTCTCCTTCCCTCTAATGAACTCGTGAGGCACCTTCCTGTCTCTCCCAGAACCTTGCACCTCCTACCTGGCAATACTTAGTCATTTACATGTTTCACTTTTCTTACTAAAAATGGAAGCGTCTTGAGAGGGGGATGTATCTGGTTTATTCCTCATAGTAATTTACGCAGTGTTTTCCAGAAAGAAATCTTTCATTATTCAACATGTTTTGGTTCAGTGCCTGCCATAAGCTAGGCAACCACTGCTTGATTAGAATTTCCTAATAAGTGCATTAATGAACTTACAAATAAAAATTGTGAAATACATTCATAAAAACCTGAAATAATTGAGTGGTTGAAAAACTGAATATAATAATATTCCAACCCAACCTTTTAGATATTTGTAAAGTCCATTTAGAATTTATCATCATTCTTATGTACATGTGAGCAAACACATAGCTCAGAAACATTTTTCTTTTTGTTCTGCCTTTCATAGGTTTTACAAGCAAATATCCTCAATGATGTTTTCACAATGAGGAAAGAATTAAATTCACATTGCTCGGCAGTATTCTTGGCACTCGTCCATTGCACATTTAGTGCATAGCAAATATTAGTACATTTATAGTGATCCTACACCCCAAGGATAGCAGAGTCCTTGAGGGCATGAATTGTTTTCTTTTCCTTAATATAATTGGTCCTCATAGCCCCAGACTGTGGTCTCAAATTTAGTAATTGTTCAAGAAATATTTATAGAATAAGATAAAACAGAACAGAATAGGAAATGTGTTTAATACAGGATGAGCTCTGAATAACTCTCCTCACCTCCTCTGAACAGATTACCTCCACTGTTAGCATGACCTGTGATGTCCACGACGGTAGCCACTGGCTATACGTGGATATTCAGTGTTTGAAATATGCTCAGTTCCAAGGGAGGGGTGCCGTCAGTGTAAAATATTCACTGAGTTTCAAAAATTTACTACAAATAAAAGTAAAATATTTTATTAATATTTTTTAATATTGGTTACATGTTGAAAAGATAATATTTTTGGCATACTAGGTGAAAGAAAATATTGTTAAAATTAATTTCACGTGTTTCTTTTTCCTTTTTTTTAAACAGGAGTACTAGAAAATTTTAAATCTCCTAAGTGGCTGGCATTATATTTTCAATGTACAACACTAGAGACACCTCTTCATCGTGCAGTTAGGTTGCCTGGAATTATAGTACACCAGCGCAGTTACAATTACTATGATCTGCTAAAATTTTTGAAATTTTATTTCTGTAAAAATCCTTGGCCTCCTAAAAGTTTGTTCATAAAAAAAAAGAGAGATGGAAATGCTTGATGCGGTCCAAACAATGTGTTTACTTTTTGGCACCTATTTAAAACAAATTGTTGAATATTTTGGAAAGTCACAGCGTGACATGAAATAGTCCAACTACAGTCATGTGGGTTCTTGACAATTTGTGGCTTACTAAACTAAAAAGTAGACACTTCATAATAACCAATTCTAAGAAAAAAGAAATTTGGGCTCCCGTGGCAGCAGAAATTTGAAAATTAATGCCACCAATAAGGAATTTCTATTTAGTAGCTTTAAAGTATTATTTTAGTAAAGTGATACCCACATCAGTGGCATTTCAAGATGAGTGCAAGCAGTTGGGTGAGAATGAAATTAGTATCTTTTGTATTTGTTCTTTAGAGCTGGCAACCTTTAAAACTTGCTTTCATCTATTTATTAAATATATTTCCATATATAAGTCGTCTTTCTTTTTGATTCCTGCTATCGACACACTGAAACCTCCGACGTCAGTTCACCTCGATCGCCAGGTCCGTCTCCTCATCCAGCTGACACAACACATTTTCCTGTTGAATGCAGAAGTCGTTTTCTTCTATTAGGCCACCCATTCCGATCAAGTGCAACAATGGAGAAGCATTTCTAGGGGTGGAGTATCTTGTCTCAACAGAGATGTGATGCCATCACTTCTTTTGTGTCATCTGAAAAGGATGAGACAGACTGAGAAGATAATCTTTCACGGTTAAGGATGGAAGTGAAGTATGAGAAGGGTGCATGATGGAGACACTAGCGAGACCAAACGGCCAGTGCGGGGACCATTCAAAGTAGAGGGACTATTAGACGTGAAAATGAGAAGGGGGTGCGCTCGTCTTCAAGAAGGGAGGGAGAAAGCGTCGGTTTTCAGAGACGAGCTCTTTAACCCCGGGCCACTGTGAGCGAGCGATGTGTCAACGGCTCTGAAGTGTGATGGAGTCGACCCCTGGGTCTCAGCCACGTGGGTTGGGTCCTGGTTTCCATGAGGTTAGATGCACAAGAGGACACTTCTGACTCAAGGATGTCCTAGTTGTCGCTGCAGTCCACAGAATATCGAGATGGGAGAAAAGTAACTCTTACAAATTAAATGAACCAGACTAATAGGTACCCTGGGTACATGAAAGAATTAGACCAGCAAAAACTGCCAAATAAAAGTGTCCACGTGGCGTGGTGGAAAATCACAGCCATTTGCCACGGCTCTGAGTCCCGGCTCCACAGTTTGGCTCATCACTTTAGGCAACTCATTCAACCTCTACAAACTTCATCTTCTTCTATAAAACAGAAGTGACACACGTGGGATTTACAGAAATCATGCGACTTCAATTTCTGGATCACGATAGGCCCTTAATTTGAGACAGTCTCTCTCTAAAAAGTAAACCACGGCAGTAAACGCACTGACGACATCTACAAAGGGGATTGACGTGCCTCCTCTCCTACGATGTTCTTGCTTTGCTGTGACAGAGTACAATAATCTGGGTCCTTCCTGGGCTCCTGCCCTGGTCCTGTTTTCTTCAGTGCTAATCACACAAGGGCCTGGGGCTGACATGCTAACCTCCAGCGTCCACGTTGCCCCTGAGCCCGTCTTCACCTTCCATCTTTGGCAGTCCCTCGAACTTCTCTTCTGTTTTGATTCCTATTCTTAAATTTTTCTGACCTGGAGTCCTGGTTTCGGCCTCCACTCTCACGCTCAGAGACACGGGGCTACTGCCCACCTTTTCTGTCATCTCTGAGCACCCCATCCTTCCACGCACCCACAGGAGGATCACCCAAATGACCTGACAACCAAGTACAGACAACAGCCTGGAGTCTCCTGGGACCTCAGCTTCCCGGGGGGACTCCAGACAAAGTGTGGCTTCCATCACAGACAAGTCAGCCACACCCTTAGCAGGCCCGGCTCTGCCTCTGCCCTAGATCCGGACTCGGTTCTGTGGGCCCAGGCCCATCCCAGCTGTTACACCCCTGTCTATCCAGTGAACAGCCAGTCTCAAAACGAAGCTCCAGAACATGTAACCAGAATACATACTTATTTCAATTTTTCTTACAATTCTAAGCTTAAAGTTGACTGAATCTTGTAGAGTTGAAGTGAAAATACAGAAACTTTGATGGGCTGTGCAAAGTAAGTGAAGGTAACGGTACGGTTGAGTTTAGGATTTTTGGGGAAATCAATTAAAGAGGCTCATTTTGAATCAATAAGCGAAATGTAGAGCCATTTTCCATTTCGGTCTTTGCTCCTCCGTTCTGAACTGTGCTCACACTGCCCTTTGGAGCAACTTGTTACTCACTTGGATCTGCTCCATGGGGCATGAGGTGAAAACAGGGAATTTTCAACCCCTAAGCAGAGCAATAAAAAAGTGCTTTCCTTTGTAACTCTGGGGAACGTGTCTAATATATTTGCCAGCAGTGAGGAATGAGCCTGTGAAGACGTCACAAAGTTGCACATCTGATGGAGTCAAGTGACGGCGTACAAAGGCGTAATTGTCACTAATTTATGAGCTCAGTGCCCTTTCCCTTTCTTTTCAGCCAGGAACAGTCTCACATTCGGAGTTTCTCCCATCCCGACATGACTCTCCTGTATTTCCTTTGAAAACGACGGCAAAATGCTGCGTACCCTGTCCTATACGGCATCATATGGAAACTGGACGTGCTGGTTAATCCAAGAACTGGTGAGCATTTCCTTTACGGACATGTGACAAAATGAGGACAAAACCACCTTGCACCTTCTCTGATTCCAACAGTCCTGCAAAACCACTGGACGCCCCACGGCTGCTGTTGAGTGGCTCCACCTCACTGCGCGGTCGGTGGGTGGGAGAAGGCGTTGATCGAGAGTTCTCATCGCTGGAATGCCAAGAAACAACAGCAATATTGTGGTTGTGTTTGTGCTTTTTGAAAAAGGAGAATGTCGTTATCTCCACCAGGCACACGGAAATGTTCCTCAAGTTACCCAAAGGGAACAGAGCCTGCTGCTGAGTAAATACCCAAATTCCTCTTCATTAACGCTCGTGGAGGGTAGGATAACTGATATGCAGACCGTGTTCTATGAAAACAAAATAAACAGCTTACGAGAGCGTTTGATTTGTTCTACTCTGACCTTTGCTTCGTTTAACCCTCTCTTGTCTCTGTCTTCAATTTCTTTGTTCCTGCTCTCCTCTCACTCCCAGTGGCAGATGAGAAATTGGAAGGAGGGACGCACTGTGGCCCCGCCACGTGGCTGCTCTCCTGCAAAGCTGAACTTCCTCCTCTCTCCTCCTCAGTCTCTTCTTGCTTCCTTCATCTGCTGACCCACTCACCACCTCACAGAACCGGTCAGTCACTTTAGATGTCCAGTTGCCACAGCGAGACATAGGATTCGGATCTGACTTCCTGTCCCTGAGCCAGGCTGCTCCCGCACAAGGACTGCCCTGTCCTGTGAACATGCAGGAATCTCCCACCTCTTCCCTGCAGGGTTCCCTCCCGTGACCCTGGCCTCACTGTTCACTGTGAGCCACCCACCGCACTCTCCTACCGCCACCTCCTCTCTCCATCGATCGGGACAGAGATCTTTGTTGACATCCCAAGCCCAGCACTGAGTCCTGTGCCCGATACACAGTGGGCATGCAGTGAAGATTGTTGAAGGACATTTGTCAGGCACACTCCTGAGGGCTTCTTGTGTATAAAGCCATTAAATCCTTACAAACCTCCCCAGGTGAGGACTGTTGTTGCCCACATTTACGTGGGGGACCCGAGGCGCCTCTCAGGCTCATGGGTCTCTCTGTCTTCATCTCACTCATCTCTCGGCATCACTGCCGCCTCCTCCTCGAACCACGTGGTTCCCAGCTAGTGTCCCTCTTACTCTTGGCCTCTCCTCTCTAGCCTCTTCCCCACCCTTGGTGAGCTCATCACTCCCGGCGTTATGGTGACACATTGCTGCACCTCCCGCAGTGACATCCCTGCCAACTTCGTGCTGACAGACCCGGCTGGTGCTCGACAGCACGTATCACAGAGACGTCAGTCCTGACGTGTCCAGTGCGATAGAAACATGCCCTTGATCTCTCCCACCTCAGTACGTGGCTCCCCCGCAACATGGACCCTCCAGCCAGATCCCCAGGAGCCGTCTCTCTGTCTGTCTTCTCTCATCCTTTTGCCTCCATGTCCCATCATCTTCTCATCCCCTGGTGATACCGGGTCACCTTCACCTTGTGCCCAAATGACGACAAGACTTTCCAACCGGGGCCTGCTTCCCTCGTCTGCCACTAAACCACTCTCACCAGCTAGGGAGCCCGTGAGGGGATTTCCTGAGATGGAAGTTGCTTCCTGTTCCTATTCAGCGTGCAAGCCCTCCCGGAGCATAAAATCCAAACTTTGCACCCTTTGTCTTTGCTTCACAGAGCACACTAAAAACTGCAATTATTTTACTTATTTTTATTTCCCTCTTACTTGTTTGCTTAGTTCTCCACTAAAACATAAACCCCTGAGGGAAAGGAAGATACTTTATTCACCACTGAGTATTCGGAACCTCTCGTCTCTTATTCATGGTGAGGGCTCAATAAATATTTCCTGAAGGAATAATACGAACCTTTAGAATACTGTGGTTGGGTAGGAAGCACCTCCTACACACCAGAATTTAAAAGTTCTTCCGTATTCGTTGGTCTGCTGTGATCACTGGCTGCACAGTTAACGTTGCTAATGAGGAGACACACGAGTGCATGTGGACCGACCCCACCAGGGCAGCCTGTGTGGCACGTGGCCTAGGACACACTGTATCACTCAAACTGAACACACATTTTCAAACAGAAAAATATCGATTATCAGAGGGTTTTTTTATTTTGTTTGTTTTTTGAGGAAGATTAGCTCTGAGCTAACTGCTGCCAATCCTCCTCTTTTTGCTGAGGAAGACTGGCCCTGAGCTGACATCCATGCCCATGTTCCTCTACTTTATATGTGGGACACCTACCACAGCATGGTGTGCCAAGTGGTGTCATGTCCACACCTGGGATCCAAACCAGTGAACCCCAGGCCACCAAAGTGGAATGAGGGCACTTAACCACTGAGCCACCGGACCGGCCCCTCAGAGTTTTGATTATGTGTTTTTCTGACAGTATTTTGTATATGTGACATCAACGAAAAACCCAAGAAGATGCTTAAGGGCCAAATAAACACAAATGTCCCCAGGGAGAGACAGAAACACACCCAGCAGTGTTGATGCATGCACAAGCACACGTGGACGTGCACACGGAGTGCAGTAAAATTCATGGTTGAGGGAAATTCAAAATGAGTCACAGATTCAACTTCAGACAAGACACTGGCTCTGAAGAAATGAGCACAACTGCAAAGAATGAGCTGGTTTACAGAGCAGGGGTTCACCACGGCCCAGAAACGCACCCCAGACGCTTGCTGCGCTCTCATCCACAGGGACGGTGATGCGGTAACGTGCCCTTGGCCAGCAAGGAGGTGCCAGTCACTTTCCTCTCAGGTCAGTGTGGTGGGCCCCTCACAAATGCCAAACTCTCTTGCTTCTAGGTTGTGCCCCAAAGTCACTGGAGCTCAACTAGGTTAGGCTGTTTCTACATTTTAAAGAACCCCATTGTAGGGACCGGCCCAGTGGCGCAGCGGTTAAGTTCAGGCGTTCCACTTTGGGAGCCTGGGCTCGCCAGTTCGGATCCCGGGTGCAGACATGACACCGCTTGGCAAGCCATGCTGTGGTAGGCGTCCTACATATAAAGTAGAGGAAGATGGGCACGCATGTTAGCTCAGGGCCAGTCTTCCTCAGCAAAAAGAGGAGGATTGGCAGCAGATGTTAGCTCAGGTCAGGGCTGATCTTCCTCAAAAAAAAAATTAAGAACCCCATTGTAGAAGTGAACTCGCCCCCCTCTGCTCTCTGCGGTGGCTGTGTCTCCTCAGAGCTGCACGTCCCTGGGTCTGTCTACACTGGTGTCCAGGGGTCACAGCCTACATGTTCTCTCACAGCAGTAGACGCTATTTCCAGGGTACGGTCAGCAGTGGATTCCAGTTCTTCGTTTTTATTTGCTCACAAATCATTTCTCCTGACAAAGGCTATATTTGGCTGAACTATGTGATTTGATTTGCAAATCCTCCACCCACACACATATACTTAAGCAATTGTTTCAAACAAGGGCTCCCAATCGGGGCTTTGTAAGGGAGGCAGGCAGAGGGTACGAGCGGAGTGGGCGTAGCTGTGTGTGCTTCTGCAAGAAGGGAAAGTCCCTTCGTGCAAACAGTGGAGCAAATTCCTGTTGGGGAAATTATTCCCACCATCTGGCTTTTGTGCCCCGCTCCTCTCAGTGTAACCAGACAAAGCCCTTCAGAAGCCGCCCACGGCGGACAGCAGGGCAGGCTCAGTGCCTTTCTGTCGTCCAGTGGAAAGGATTCCAAAGCATGGGCACAAACAGCGGTGTGCCCTCGTGCAAATCGGAATGAACCTGCCGCAGTGCAGACCGCAGAGACGCAGCCGACCTGACCGCACAGGAGCTGTTGCAAGACACCGGCGGGCCGCTCAACCTTCTGAGAAAAGTCTTCCCGTGAAATCAGAGGGCTGCACTTAATAGTCTTCATTGTCCCATGTAGCTAGTTTTAAAATGCAGTAATTAAGATATAGTTTTAATTACATTTTGTCTTTACATACTATGTTCTTGGGCACTGGGTTTCTATATATAAGTATTTTTTTTTAGCAAGCAGAGTAAGCACAGATATATGGAGGGATTTTTATTCCTTCAATTTTATTTCACTTGTTACCCTCAATGTTCCTAAAGTTCTCTCAGTTTTCTGTCATCCGGTGGGTTGTCTTTTCCTCCTGTGTGGTTATGAGTTTGCTGCGGCTGCTGCAACCAAGGACCACAGTCGGGTGACAAGAGGAATCTGTTTCTCGCAGTTCTGGAGGATGGAGATCAAGGTGCCGGCCTGGGGGCTTTCTCCTGAGGCCTCTCCCCTCGGCTCCCAGACGGCGCCTCTCGCTGCCTCCTCACGTGGCCACCCCTCTGTGCACAGGCCTGTCCCCATGTGCTCACATTTACTCTTTCCAGAAGGACGCCAGTCAGCCTGGACCAGGGCCCACACCAGCAGCCTCATTTTGACTTGGTCACCTCTGTCGAGGCTCCGTCTCCAGATGCAGTCACGAGTACCACGGTTAGATCTTCAATATGTGAATCTGGGGGCAAAATTCAGCCCAAAAGATACATATTCGACACCTTCTTTGTATTAATATCTTGTTTAGTATTATGCTGAAATACTTTCAATCTAATAATCAACATGCAACCTCCTCTTAGCAGATTTTAATAGGCATCGTAATTTTAATTACGTGAATCAGTACTTAAAGGACTTGATGAATCTTTCCAGCAGATGTATTCATTTTTTCCTGAAATGGTACAGTGTAACATTTTCATAGTTTCTTCTCCCTTCATACTCATATCTGGAAAAGAAATTTATTACAGCTGATCACTCATAAACCAGCATCACAGAAATCCTGGTATCACATCTGGTACCACACGAGCGTATGTTCCCAAAGGTGCCCAATTAACACTCGTTAGAGTAACTGATCAGGTTTTTTTGACTTGTAGAAACCTAAAGGCCACCAAGATCAGAGATAAGGATCCAGGAATCTACTGCTGTTTGCTGCACAGCACACAGCAACAACTGCCCCAAGTGGACGACATGGATGACGAGGGGCACACTCTCCAGGGCGTGTTCTTCACGTTGCTCGATGCACGGGGACCCCCTCACTCCCGGGGCGCAGCCCTGTCTCCCACACACGTGCATCGTGTTCTCCTCAGGACAAACTGTGCTTGTGAGGATGGGACCGTGAAGCGGTTTTCAGGATCTCTGCAGAATCTGTTAATCATTCACAATCTCTCCCTGTGGTCGTCCTGGCCTTTCAGAGACCTTGGGATCGTGGACAGAATAGGTTGGCCAATCTCTGCAGGGGTCTGTTCAACCTCATCACCAGCAAGAAGAGAAAACCAAGCAAGGCCACTTGCTGGTGTCACAATCTAATTGGGGAGGCCCTCCGGAGTCCCACAGATAAGAAGCATTTAAGAAACTTACGCCTGGACACAGAATCCTAGCGTTGGGAGGTTCCAAAGGTTGCTGCACGCACAGGTTTGGCCGTGTGTGGCTGAGTGACAGCCGTCTCTCACTGAGCAGTTCTGCAGAGCACAGGCTCCCACTGCTTCACGCCCTCCCTGTTTCCACAGCACGGCCTCAGAGGAACACAGGGCAGAGCTCTTCCCACCTCCGTGTGACAGAGGATGGAGCTAAGGGTCCAAGAAGCCAAGCATTGTGCATGGTAAATTCGGAGTCATCAAACGCATACTTGATGAAGCCGCAAACTTCAGTCCAACGGTTTCATATCCTCCAGCAGCTCCACGTCACACCTCTGTCCGTGGTGTCAAAGCAGGAACTGGGTAAGTTTTGCTAACTAGATAAGGTGACCAACCTTGTAACCACGTTAGGCAACTAGATCTTTTTCTTTTTACTGGAATGGTACTATCTAAACTGCTGGAGCAAATCACTCTGTGCCCACTCTTCAAGCCGATGTAGTCAGATTTCAGGAATTTAGATTGTCTAAGTGACGTGGACGGAGTTCTTTAGAGCAATCGAGTTTACTCAAAGATTTCTTAATTAAAATAAGAATTGAGAAATATGTGTCCATTCTTCCCTGGAAGTGGGAAAGCAGGATAAAACAGTTACAGAGTTGCCGGATGTCTACAGGTCTGTAAACTAGTAGAAAGTCTTGGTGTGGAAAGAGGCTAATCAAAACAGTCACTGAGGCTTGTCAACCATCCTCTCCTCGGCACCTACCCCAGAGCCTGGAAAACACGGGAGGCCAACGGTCTAGGTGAGAGAAACCGAAAAGTCAAGGATTTTCTGAAGTTACAGCCCCCCAGCTGGCCCGCCTGCCTCCAGCTCTGCCCACCGCAGTCTCCACATCCAGCACCAAGTGGCCCTCGAAGAGGGTGGACCAGACGCGGCATCCTCGGAACTCCCCAGTGAGTCCTCTCTCACTCAGAACAAAAGCCACGGTCCTGGTAAGAGTTTACAGGCCCTCAAGATCGGCTTCTCTACCCCTGTGAACTCATCTCCCACTTTTGGCTTGTTCCACGCCTCCACCCACTCTGCCCTCTTCGCTGTTCCCCCGACATGTCACATGGTCACATGTGTCCCTCCTGGGGCCTTCGTCCCAAGCACCTGCCCTGCTCACATCCTTCAAGGTGAACATTTAAAACCCAAACAACATCCCCCAACTCCACGCTCACCTCCATGATTTACTTTTCTCTCTACTATTTACGAATTTCTAGTAAATCATTTACTCACTTATTGTGCTCACGGTCTGTTCTGCCCCAACTGGAACAGGAGCCCAGGAGGGCAGGGGTTTGTCATTTGTTTTTCCAGAACCAGGAACAGAAGTGTCCAGTAAACTCTCTGAGAACACAACCACAAGACAGGAAATGTTCCGAATTCAGCAAATCAGTGTTTTTGTAGAATGTCAAAGAAAAAGTTAAAGGGTCCGTTAACAAAGAAGAGAAAGACAAGAAAACACTTTCAGAATAAGCTGGAGAGGGAGTGTGAGGACTGCAAAGGCAAAGTGGAGCCTTTGGACGAAGGAAGGAAAGGAAAGAGAGGAGGGAAGACAAGGAGGCCACTCTGCCACGGGGCAGTGCTGGTCAGGACGCCAGCCCCCACATCTAGCTCCACACCCCAGTTCTATATCTTTAACATTTTTAGTTTCTCAATAAGGTTTTGTTTGGGGGGGGGAAAAAGTTTCAGGGGCTGGCCCCGTGGCATAGCAGTTAAATTTGCGTGTTTCTCTTCAGTGGCCCGGGTTCACTGGTTCAGATCCCGGGTGTGGACCTACACGCCACTCATCAAGCCCTGTTGAGGTGGCATCCCACATAAAATAGAGGTCGATTGGCAACAGATGTTAGCTCAGGGCCAATCTTCCTCAAGCAAAAAAAAAAAGCTTCAGGTTAAAAATGATAATAAAAGAGCAAAACTCCTGCCATCAAGTGGGTCACACCCAGCAACTTCGGAGAGACACGCGCTGCAGACTGCTGACAGAAGTCAGAGTCATGGCAAGTGGGCTGGAGAGAATCCCCCTGAGCAGCCAGGCTTCGGGTTCTGGAGAAGCCCAAGAAGGAGAGAGGCGCTAAGGCAGAGAAAGAGAGTGTGCTGGTCTTCAGGAGACACATGCCCATGCCGGAGCCTGGGGTGGAGGTGTCCCCATGACGAGCAGGCACACAGCACCAACAAAACTCTGCTCCAAAGACCGAGCAGTCTCGTCTCTCTGGGGAGTAGGCGCGCTGGGCGGTGAAGTTACAGCTTCAGAGGACGCGACATAGGAACGCAAGGCGTCCTTGGAAACCGCTCAGGAAGCGCGGTGGAGTCGGGCTCAGTGGAACGAGGTGGGAGGATAAAGCTGGTGGTTCTTGGTGCTGAGAACAATGGTGGCCCCTCACTGAGCGTGGTTGTTGACGGTCTTTGCTGGGAACTGAGGTGCGAGGTTCCTCGTTCAATGGGAGTTCCCACCTGCAGTGGCCGGACACCCAGCGATGGGCTTCTGACAAGTGTGGATACGAGGATGCAGAGCAGGTGAATTGGGGGAGTTTCTACCACATGGGCTCTTGGCCGTGAGTAGTTCGTTTCATTTTTTGAGTCATTATTAACTGCGTAAGTTTACTTGGCACCTTGCAATCTTCTCTACACTGACAGACCCTCCTCTGAGCTTTCCCGTGCACGCTGTTCTTGAGCCACCGCCGCGCGTAATCGGGTGTGTGGAACAATGCATGTTGTTTGCACAAGGATGATAACGAAGGCTGGTCGTTTGAGGCGAGGACAGTAAAGAGAGTGCGGTATGAATGTCATTCGCCTTAGTCTTACATACTGATGCTATTTTACTTTTTCTGTCATAACTGGGATTATTAACGAGCGCTGCTTTGCTGATCTTTGTGCACTGACGTTGTCCTGGTCTGGTGATTTGGGTTCAGGAATTTGGGAATTTGAGCATAACATAGAAAAAAGGATATTTGTTCAAAAGGATACATTTCCCATAAAGATGTATATTGATATGTATATAAACCATAAATGCAGAAATTTTTATACAATGATAAATAAAAATGTCCCACCTATGTAGGAGTAATTCTGTAGGAAGTAGAGTAAAATGCAGCCGAAATCTCTGGACGCACAGGAAGGACCATCAAGCCCCTCAAAATCGGGTGAGAAGCAGCTGAAAAAGCAGGATTCTCAGCTCAGAGAAGCTAGACCACAGAACACCACGCTGCCTCCAATTCCTGAAGGCTGTCTCGTGGAAGGAAGTTTGGGCTTGTTGGGTACGGCCTGAAGGGCAAGTGATGGGCAATGCGGCTTCCTGAAGAATGGAGAGAACGTCGGTGACATTCGTGTCCCTGCTCCTGGCTCTGAAAGGAGGTACAGCCCTGGGTGTGCAACCGGCCCCGGTGGCCGCATGCCTGCCGACTGAGAGGACAAAGGGAACCAAGTACGGACAGAGCGCCTGCTCAGGCGACGGTGCCCACACAGTGGCCAAGGCCAGCTGTGATGGGTTGGTGCTTTGTCCTTCCGAAGCCTGGCCCCCGAGCGCGGTAAACAGGAATCGAGGAAAACTCGCAAGCACAAGTTGAGACAGAGCAGACACCAGGTGGTGTCAGATTCTTGCAGAGATTAACAGACTCCAGGTACCAGGATGTTGCAAACCACAGAGATCGTGGCGATCCCAAAGACAAGCCTGTGCGAAGAGAAAAGTGGATGCTGCCCCGGGCCAGCACAGCCGATCCATGCTGACCTGGCCTACTGCGCGCTTGCCCCAAGCTTCCTGCTGGGGATGCTGCTGCCACAAGGGTTTGGATGCCTGGGGTTAGGGGTGTTTGACCTTGAAGAGGACACTGGCCCAGCTTAGAGCTGTTCACGGGGACCCTTGCACCCATCCGCCAGAAGACTAAAGTAGTTGAGAGAAGTGAAGTGGTTAAGGACATGTCACCCCAAAATACAGTGCAGGCAGGGGCATGGCGTGTCCTGGGTGCCGCAGGGTCTGCCTGACATGGGAGCAGTGATGCAGGATTTGTCTGAGAGGAAAAGCTGTCCTGGAGCCAGGGGGCCAGAGTTCAAATCCCACTCCACTGCTGATTGGCTGTGTGACCTGCAAATTTCGTACCCTCTGTCTGCCTCAGCTCCCTCTCCTGTAACATGGAGAGAACAGTATAGTCCCCACCTCATAAGATGAGGATTAAATGCGCTAATTCACGGAAAGGGCTCATTCTCGTGCCTGATCGTAATTCCTCAACCATTAATAAATGATTATTGTTTGAGCATTAATTTGCTGTCATCATCGCTGTGTTCAGGGTCAAAGGCTGAATCAGAGCCCCTTCCCCGTAGGAAGGATAAGCCCCTAAAGCAACAAGCTAATCCAGACATAAGTGTCCCGTGTGATTCTGGACAAAGTTGCACAAACGCGTGTGTCGGGGCACGTCGAGGATGTCTTCCAGGGCCTTCTTCCTTTCTGTCTTCAAGCAAAAGTGTTTGCAACAGGCTCACTCTTTGTTCTGTCCGTCTGACCACTCGGATTGTAACTCTAACAAACATTCACTCAAATACTAGACTACCCGGTAGATTGATGAGCCTTAGGATCCTGTAGACACTGCAGCTTCAACATCCAAAAATGGGAGTCCAGTTCTTCTCTTTGTATTTCTAATTCTTCTCAACCTGGTCTGGCCGTGCCGCCTCACTGAGTTTCTCTCGAATCCAGCTCTCTCTGCATCCTGCTCCCAAGCTCCCTCGATGGGGGGCTTCTTGGTTTGTTGCCTAGACTGCTGGGAAGACCCCTGCTCTGATCTCTCAGAGCCTCCTGCCTCGGTCCTCTCTCTGCACAGCCCTCCCTCCTGGGCACCACCCTCCCTCCTCGGCAGGGCCTCCCCACCGCCCACAGGGTGAAGCAGAGCCCTGGGCCAGGCATTGGCGGTTCCTCATGGGTCCAGTTCTGCCGCTGCCTCCCATGTTCCTCAGCCTTGAAGACCTCTGCCAACTCCTCCTGCCACCTGCCCTGCTCCCAGGATGTGGCTCCAGGATGCTTCTGGGCCTTTCCTCTGGCAGCTGCTCTCCCGAATGCCCTTTCTCCTTTCTCTGCCCGGGCACCTCCGCTCCTTCTCGATGGTCCAGCTCAGACACCACGGCTGCGAGGTTCCTGTGCCTCAGGCTTCCTTCTGCAGGATCCCTGGGCCCTGGGCTTAGGCAGCATTTTTGCAGCAGGAAAGGCAGAGTTGGCTCAACGGCAACAGATTAAATGTATACGTGGCTTCCTGAGCCAGTGAGAACAGCAGCTTTTTAGACACACCAACTCTCTCTTCTTGTGCATCTTAGCCTCAGCAACTAGCCCAAACCTTAGCACATGCTAGGGGCTCAAAAAGGCTTCTTGAGGGAGTAAATGAAATAAATCTCTCGCCTTCAGTGTATTTGCACTTTTCACCAGCCCCATCGAATAAAGAGAGACACACTTTCCTGCCTTACTTTAAATTATCTACGTACTAATTTCCAGCATCTGTTTACGCGTGGGCCAATCCCACTCCGGAGAGACGACTGCTTTCCTTTTGGAATGTCAAGGGACTCAGAAAGGAAACAGGTGAGGACCACCATTTATTCACTCATTGGATTGCTTATTATGTGTCAGGCCCTGTTCTAGGCTCAGGGCATTCAGTGACAAGAGAAACAGACAATGCCCTACCCTCCAAGAGCTTCACCTCTACAAAGAAGAGACAGAAGGGAAACAAGCAAACCAAAGAACAAGGGGACATTGTCTAGTGATGAGGGTAGGAGGACCGTATTCGGGTGACAAGGGAGACTGGAACTAATTAGGGACAGGGTAGACCAGGCAGTGCCCTCTCTGATGAGGTGAGACCAGTCTGTTGAGAAGAGCCAGCCCTGTGAAGGTCGGGGTAGAGAGGGCAGCCAGGGCCAATCACACGTGGCCGCATGTCATTAGCAAGGGGACCACATGGCGTACCAGGTACCACCTTACTGCCTCCAGGTTTCCGCCTTTATATCTGATTACACCTTCGGGAGAAGACTACCCACATTTCGTGGAGGGGAGCTGAGCACAGCAGTGAAATATCGCGCTCAAAGTCTCACGTGGAGGCAGAAGGACGATCAGTCTAAACAGATTTGGACTGTCTCCAAAGCTCAGGATCGAGAGTCAGGCTTCAGTTAAACGATTTCAGACAGCATGGCCTCTTTTCCGTCTATTGATAAACCTCTGTGAACATGATAAGAAGCAAATGCAAACAGTGAAGTCCCTTAATATATCGCTGACATTAGAAAAGACAGTACTTCAAGGTAAGTCTGTTAGATTAAGCTTTTCCTTATTTGTAAGTTAAAGATTTCAAAATTATTTTTTATCCATCCAAAAATATGGTAAAAACCATGTAACAACATGCTTCATTATAATGGAACTCTAATGTCAAATTAAAAGGCCTATTCATATGCATACTAATAAAATTAAAACTCATGGTTAATGAGAACATAGACTATTCGAACATCTTTTTTAAAGTTTAAGGATAAAATAAGGGATATTTCACTGTTAAAAGACAACATTTGTCTGCTAAGCATTGTTTCCTATTGATGGTAAAACATTGTTTCAGTTAAGGCTGAAACAGCAGAAGAAACAAGAAAATGCAACTATGAAGGGACTGTGGGAACTTCAGGAAAAGGATTCAGTTCGTGGTGAACACAATGGACACATACGCTTTTGTTCTATTAAAAAAATTCAATCATCAGGGGTCAGTAACTACCACAGGGCTAATCAAAATGTTAATGAAAATCCCATGTAACTTTCTTCCTTTGGGCCAGAATAAACCTGAGGTGATATGGAATTTAATTACACTGACACCGGGAGATGTTCCTTAAACCAAAGATAAGAGCAAACTCAGAATTAGAAGAGTACCTCAACTACCGTACGTAGAAAACTTGGCCAATTGCCCTAAAGAATCAGGCTGAAGATTTTTAGGATGTACACAAGGAAGGAGACGGCCTCCCAAGTCCTGTCTAAGAAACACGTCTTCTCCTCCACTAAGCAGTAAGATTCAAGTTCTGAGGACCCGGTCCACGGGGAGCAGTTAACAGGACACTTCACCATCCCGCAGCTGCCAGCGTGTTTCGAGCAGAGATCCTAAAGAAAAGGATAAAACGGTTTGTGCCTGTGTGTCCCCAACCTCAGAGAAACTCATGGCCAATAAATTCCAGAGCCCGAGCCACATGATGGAAAGTGCACGGCTATTTTCTGAGATTTATTACTCCCTCCTGCTATGCTTTTCCTGTCCCAGTGGGGATCTCCCGGTAATAATAAATATCTTACTTTATGTCCCAAAACCTCTCTAGAAACAAGCACCATCATGGGTTTGATTTTAGGAGCAGAGAGGGCAAGGGGTGTTTCTGTGCCTGGTGCGTGTGTCTGGCGTCCGAGGGGGGACAGAGCTGTGTTCATGTCAGGCCCTCATCACCAAGGAGGAAGCCAACGGTCTGTGGGGTTTTCTGCACGCCTCTGACATCTGTGATTGATCAGACGGCAGGAGGCCAAGGGGAAATGCCACTCAATTAGGCCGAGGTTTTGTCAAGGCAGAGATGAAGGAGAACAGGGAGTCTCCTTTCAAACCAGCCCCCCGGATCTTAAGAAACCACGCGGTAGTCATCACTCAACTGCTCCCTGCCTCTCGTCCGTCCCGACAAGGCCGGAGGGACTTCCACGAGCATGTGGCCCCCGCTTCACCCCGCGGGCCCGGGTCTCTCGGTCAGTTTGGAAATCAAGCCCAGACCAAAAACCGAAGGAAGGTCCATTCGCATCCAGATAACGGACAGGCCTCGCGCGTCCTGCCAAACCCGTCAGTGGGCGCCCCGCCCGGCAGGCGCAGGCTGGTCCCCGGGCGTCTGCGGACCGCGGTGAAGACGCTCAGAAACAACGCAGACGGAGACCGCCTCGGGGAACCACGATGGAGGGAAAAGAAAACTTCTCCGCCAAATGTGAAACGCGTCTGTGCCTAACGTGTCCAGTAAAACCACTCACTCACTCACTGCGCACTTATTTAATATTAATAATACTATAATCTGTATATTACACAGAGCAAATATATTTTAGTGTGGAAATAATGTCAGTTATGTTATATATGAATAGTAAAATAATAAATATTTATTGAGGGCACCATTCCAGATGCTAGAGATATAATAGGAAACAAATTTTCAACTGTCTTATATTCCACGTGAGGAAAAGACAAGCAAAGCAATTAAACAAATAAACCTACACGCGTCTGGGAGTTATCAGGGCTGAGAACAAACGCAAAGCGAGGGGGACAGAGACCAGGTGCGGTTCCACGGGAGGCGGGGAGGGGGTGTGAGCCGGTGGCCCGGGAGCACGGCCCGGGGCGGGCACCCCCGGCTCAGGGAGGACGAGCCGAGGCCTCGGGGTGCAGCGCCCTCGATGGGCTGGAGGAGCGGCGGATCTCAGGGCCCTGCGCGAGCGCCGGGGATGCGAGACAAGGTACGAGGGGAGGGTCCTGAGCAGAACAGGCCGTGAGTGACCGGCTGCTGCCCAGAAAGACTGGCAGGCAGGGAGGAGCAAAACAGGGGACGACAGACCACTCGGGAGGCTGCGGTGACCGCTCGGGCGAGAGTGACGGCAGCTTGAACCAGTCGAGCTGCGATGGAGGTGACGAGAAGTGATCACATTCAGGTTGTATTTTTTTTCACATTTTTATTAAATTTATTTAAACCCAAAATAAAAAACAGAAAATAGCACCCGTTTCTCCCACCTCCACCTCCTTCCTCTGGCAATCACCAATCTGTTCTCTGCATCTATGAGCTTGGGTTTTGAGGGTGGTTTTTTTTTAGATTCACATATAAGCGAAATCATATGGTGTTCTTTCTCTGCCTTATTTCACTCAGCATAATGTCCTTAAGGTCCATCCATGCTGTTGCAAATGGCGAGATTTCCCTCTTTTTTATGGCTGAATAATATTCCACTGTATACATATGCTACAATTTCTTTATCTGTTCATCTGTTGGAGGACACTGAGGTTGCTTCCATGTCTCGGCTATTGTAAATAATGCTGCAATGAACATGGGGATGCACATGTCCTTTCAAATTAGTGTTTTCATTTTCTTGGGATAAACAGCCAGAAGCAGAATTGCTGGATCATATGGTAGTCCTATTTTAAATTTTTTGAGGAGCCTCCATACTATTTTCCATCGTGGCTGCACCAGTTTACATTCCCACCAATAGGATGTATTTTGAAGGTAAAGCTGATGGAATTTGCTAATGGATTAGAGGTGAGATGTGAGAGGATAGAGAAGAGTCAAGAAAGACTCCAATATTTATGAGCACCTGGAGAAACAGGTTTGTCGTGTATTGAGGTGGACGAGATGGTGCCAGCAGCAGCTTTTCAGGAAAAATCAATAATTCATGTTTGGACATGTCAAACTCTTTTTAATTTTTAAAATCAACTTCATTGAGGTATAATTCACAGACAATAAAAGGCACCAAATTAAAGCATTCAGTTTGATGAGTTTTGCAAATGTATACACTTGTCTACCTACCAGTGCAATCAAGATATAGAAGGTTTTACATTGCTCCCAAAATCTGGCTTGTGTCCTGTCCTCGTCTGTCCCCAGCCACCATAGGCCCCAGGAAACCACTGACCTGCCCTCTGTCCCAGGAGCTCAGATCTGGTCCTTCTGGAGTTCCAGACACTTGTGGTTGGACAGTATGCTGTCTTTCGGGCTGACTTCTTTCACTCAGGGTAATCTTTGTGTGATTTTGTCCATGTTGTGTGTCTCAGTGGTTCATTTCTTCTTGTTGCTGAGCACCGTTTGCCTTTTTATTGTTGAGTTGTAAGAGTTCTTACTACATTTTGGGTATTATTCCTTTGTCAGATGTGTGCTTAACAAATATTTTCTCCTGGTCTGTGGCTTGCCTTTTCTTTTGAAGAGCAGTGTATACTGAAGAGTAGAGCTTTTAATTTTGTTGAAGTCTAATTCATGAAATTTCTTCTATGCTTTGTGTATTTTCTGTCCAAAAAATTCTTGCTTACCCCAAGGTTGTAAAAACTTTCTCCTATGTTTTCTTCTAGAAGTTGTATAGTTTTAGCTTTGAAGTTTAGCTCTGTGATTTATTTCAAGTTAGTTTTTATATATGGTGTGCAGTTTATTTTTTTCCAAGTGGATATACAGGTTTTCCTGCACCACCTGTTGAAAGGAATTTACTTTCCCCATTGAATTAGGTTGGCACTTTTTTCGAAATTCAATTGACCATAGACATGAGGGCTATTTTGGGACTCTGTTCTGCAGAATTGACCTGTGTGTGCATTCTGGTGGCCATTCCACACTGTATTGAGGATTATGGCTTTACAGTGAGACTCGCTTTGTCCCTCCAGGTAGTGGCAGTGGCTTATAGTTGTATTAATACCTGGATTTCCCCGTCATCCCTGCGTCAGCTTCTCAGCTCTTCTAGTCACTTGCTTTACTATTCGAGTGCGTTAGATTCCTTCCGTTGTAAATTCTTAAAGTGGTTTATGTTTTCCAGGTTAAATTGGACCGATATAAATTCTTACGAAATTGGTAGGTAGGTGCTAAATTATCCCCACTTTACTGACGAGGAAATTGAGGCACAGAGAAGTCAAGTCATTTGCCTGTGTTTAAAGAGCTAGTGAGTGGGGGAGGCAAGTTTCAGAGCCAGGTAGCCCGGCTCCAGAACTTGTGCCTTTAACCCTGTGTTCTGCTGGCAGTCATCATTGTACAGATGCTATTCAAACCTCGGAACTGAGTGAAGTCATGCAGAATGGGGAGAGAAAGAGAAGAGATCAGAGGACTGAGCCAGGAGAACCCCAGTGTTCAGAGCTCAGAAAGATGAGGAAGAATCAGCAAAGGGGACTGAGAAGAAGCCATGAGTGAGAGAGGAAAGCCACAAGAAGGGAGGGTCCTAGAAGCCAAGAGAAGAAAGTGCTTCAGGAAGGGGGCAGTGATCAACCACGGCAATTGCTGCTGGTAGGTCAAGTGAGGTGAGCATCGGGAAATGGTCACTGAATTTGGCAACGTAGGTCATTGCTGATCTCGGTGAGAGCAGTCGTGGTGGAATTGCAGGGGAGAACCAGCTCAGCTGGAGTGTGCTCAAGGGAGAACGGGAGCAGAGGAAAAGGAGACAGTGAGTAAACTCCACCCTTCAGCTGTGTTTGTTGGGGGGATGGTAGTGATAGTGGGGGGAGCTGAAGTCAGGTTTGTGTGATGAAGTGGTTGACCTAATGAAGAACAGATTGATGATGCAAAAGTGGAGAGAGAAGGGGCTGGCCCCGTGGCCGAGTGGTTAAGTTCGCGCGCTCCGCTGCAGGCGGCCCAGTGTTTCGTTGGTTCGAATCCTGGGTGCGGACATGGCACTGCTCATCAAACCACGCTGAGGCAGCGTCCCACATGCCACAACTAGAAGGACCCACAACGAAGAATATGCAACTATGTACTGGGGGGCTTTGGGGAGAAAAAGGAAAAATAAAATCTTTAAAAAAAAAAAAGTGGAGAGAGAAAATTGAGGGACTCAAATCCTGGAGGAGCATCCAAGGACAGAGGCTGGACCCAGTGCCAAGAGGAAGGGTCAGCTGTAGGAGGAAAAAATAACCCCTTCACCGTCACAGGAGCATAAGGCAGAGCATGTGGCACAAGATGGTTTGACAGACTTGGTGGTGGGAATGGGGGAAGCCTTCTTCTGGAAGCTTCTATTTTTTCAGTGAAATAAGAAGTTAGATCATCAGCTGAGAGTCGAGAGAGGCAAGAAAGTTGTAGCAATTTGACAAAAATGGACAAGGTATCAGTTAAGAGACTGGGAATTAAGGCAGATCAGGGAAAAATAGTAGAACAGCCAGGTGGTAGCACCAGGGACCTGCTGAGGATGATGATTAGGAATTAAACGTGAAGTTCGGTAAACAGATGATGAATAAGAGGCTCTCACTCATTCTAATAACATTGTTTTGGGGAAATAGAATATGCTAGATCTTTGAGTTTTTAAAAAACTGGCCAAAGGAATCTCCATAAAATTTACTGATTAAATTATAGTGTTGTATTGAAGACAATTTCCCTATTTTGATCATTTTGCTATGGTTATGTAAGAAAGTTGCTTGTTTTTAGAAAATGGTCAGTGAAGAACATCATGTCTGCAACTTATTCTTAAACGGTTCACAAAAAGAAGAGTGTATAAGTGTAAATTAGGTATACATATAGATATTTACACAGACATATATGTTCATATATACGATGCATATGTATATTATGTGTGTATGTGCAGGTCTGTAAATTTATGTATGTTTGCATTTAGGGAGAGACAGACAGAAGGATGCGGAGGGCAAGACACACAGAGAAAGAGAGAGAGAGGATAGAGCAAATGGAACAAATGTTGATTTTGGAGAGAATCAAGGTAAAAAGTACCCCAGATCTGTTTATACTATTCTTGCAACTTTTCTGTAAGTTCAAAATTATGTCAGAAAAAAAAAAAAGACTGGTCCAAGATTTTCTGGCCTATCTGTGAAATGAAATACATTTGAAAAATTACTAACATCTTTTATCTTATCTTGATTCTTTCCTATAGTCTTATAATGTCATGATTCAGACATTTTAATTAACCATTCAAAATTTATATTTGAGAAAATAGTCAAGACAAGACTGATGCTAGCTTCTTTTTAATGTGTGTCTCAAGGCATTAGGGAAAATCTTCCAATGAGACATAAATTTCTATTATGAAGAAAGAACGTGGTCATACTGGTTGCTGTGTAGACCATCTCTGTACTTGCATTTTCCCCAGGACTGTGCAACATGACAAAGAGCATCTCAGCATGAAATTTCAAGAGATTTCCTCGATTCTTCTCACTTCCTTTCCACATCTAGTGCATCAGAAAATGCTGTGGATTTGATCTCCCACATCCATCCTGAATCTCTCACTTCACACGCTCGTCTCTGTGGTCCTCCCTCTGGTCCATGCCACCACCATCCTGAATCCCTCACCTCAGTGTGTCTCTATGGTCCTCAGACTTATCCCTGTCACCGCCATCCTGAACCCCTCACTTTACTATCTCTGTGGCCCTCCCTCTGGTCCACGCCCCCGCCATCACTGCCCTGCAGACTTGCTCTCCCTGTTGCTCCTCCCTCCAATCCATTTTCTACACAGCAACGAAAGTCGTCTGTTTAAAGTCAGTCATGTTTAAATGCTTAAAACGTTCCAATGCACTTTTCTAGGCCCTGGCATATGCTCCAAGCATCTCTCTTTCTCTTCATTCTGTCATTCCACGTGCTCCAAACACACAGAATTTTCTACCGCTCCTTGAAGAAGCCGGGTCTGTCCCCATTCAGCTGTCTTGTCTGGAATGCCCTTCTCCCTAATCTCCCACGTCCAACGCTTACTCGGCAACGATTATGCAGCATCTCCTCCATGCCAGGCAGTGTTCTAGGCTTGGAGTTACGATAGTGAAGTGCAGACAAGGCCTTTTCACCAGGCAAACCTCTAGTCAGTGTCATACTCAGGGTTTGTACAGCGTGCAGTTCACATAATTTGGCAGGCGCTCTCTAAGGATAAAAGCTTCAAATTATTAATACAAAATGACACACAAAAGTGAATACTTATTTAGAACAAAAGAAGAAATTTTGACCCCTTTCTGGGCCTTGGAGATTCAGGCCCCTTTCTTCCGAGATATCCTTAGGCAGATTCCGGGACAGGTTAAGGCTTGCGGGGTGCAGCCTGCCGTCCCCACCTCACCCTGAGCCCTCCACGGCTTCCAGACGCTCCCAGCAGGCCCCGGGGCCCTGGGCAAGACGGCGCCTCCAAGCCTAGATTTCATCGGCTTTCTGGGAAATTTCCCTCTAATTCTGTGAACAAGACAGATAATACACAATTTCACCAAAAACTATTTCAGAGAGCGTAAGTACTTTTTAAAAGTCGGCAATGTGGTACAGAGTGCGTGAGCAGGCACTACCAAACACCATGGAACTTAAATTTGATTCCAGAGTAAAGATCAGACAGAGCCCCGAGCCTTTAAAGGTCACCAGTTCTCTGCTGTCTTGACTGTTGCTATTGCAGCAGATTTTAAGAAGGGATTACATGGAAGGGTAGCAGAAGGCTCTGTGGCATTTATTATAATACAAAGCTGTTTTATATCCAAAAAATATTTACAAATTTAGTTTTCAGAGAAAAGTAGGATTTTGCCATAAGATAAAGCTAATAAGAAAAGCAACCAGGAGAAGCAGTGGTCACTTTCATCTTTGAGGCAGTGGTTCAGACCATCTTGCAGAGTATTGAATGCACAACGACCTCCCAAACCCTTTTGGGAATTGTCTTCAAACTCCAGGGTCTCTGTTTAAACAGACGCGCACAGTGCACTGTGTTAGAGAAATGAATGAAAAGAATGAAGGGGGGGTCAATTTTGATAGGAGACAAAGAGGTAGAGATGAAGAGAAAGGAAAAGAATATGAAAACATTTAAGTTCTCAAGTACCACTCCTTAAATGCCAAAAACCCACAGCCTGTGAATCCATTTAAGTCACTGAAAGGTGTGGTCATTTGCAGTCGGAGAGAAAAGGAGATTGTCCTCTCTCAATCTGGGTTGAAGAAAGAGATGAAAACTCTAAGTGTTTCTAAACTTTGATTGAACCACTTCTTTTAATCTCCTTGAAATTGGACTTCGTCATTTTACAAGAACTCTACTTAACACTGAAAGCTTCTTTTAACAAAAGAGTATTTCAGTGCAGGAGTTCAGAGAAATTGGTCAAATAAAGTTGGCTGTCTTAACGACTGACTGTGCTGGCTTTCATCTTCACCGAGATAATGTGCGCCAACACTCAGGAACTGAGAACTTTTCCCAACTCCTCTTTCAAATTCTCCTGTCAGATAAGTTCAGAACAATAGAGGCAAACTAGTTGCTAAGAATTTCTCTAATGGACTTCCTTCCATCAGCCTGATCATTTTGGGGAAGGGAGGGTCTAACTAATTACTTTCTCTTTTAGGTGATATAGACCTATGGTTAAAAAAGAAAAAGTTTTTTAAATCAGTAGACAGAAACGTATATAATGAGAGAAAAGCTCTCTCCTACCATTTCCTGCCCAGTCTTTCTCCCCAGAGGTAATGCGTGAGACCAGTTTCCTTTGGGTCCTTCAAGGAGCAGGGAAGGGACACACACAAACGTCTGCAATTGTTTAATGTTTTACATAAATTGCGTTACACACCAAGGAGTGTTTGAATCTTCACATTTTTCAACTCGAGGAACTGTTGCCAAAGTGTCTTTCAAAGAGACTGTGTGTTCTCCTTCCCCAGCAGCACGTGAACCGGGCTGCTCCTCCACCCCCAACGTTGAGTGTTATCAGTCCTTTTCGACTGCTAATCTGAAAGGTGAGGAAGACCTCCATTTTTGCTTTTGTTGACTTTATTTATGAATGGAAGTGAATATCTTTTCATGTTTTTTAGCCCTTTATATTTCTTTTGCCATTAAGAATTTATTGCCTTTGCATGCTTTTCTACCATATTTTCTTTTACGTGGCCCTTTGTGTAAACCATTTGCAAACTTAGAGAAATCACCATTTGCAGGTTCTACCTCTTACAAATACCTTTCCAAGTTAATCATTTTTTGGTTTTTGGTTTTTTTTTTTTTTACAAAATTATGCTTTTTGCGGTACAGTTTTTTAACTCTTCCCTTTATCGCTTCGGTGTTTTGTGCCCTGCCTCAAAAGCTTCCCCATAACAAGGTGTACATAGTTCTTCCGGCCATTCATCTAGTAATTCTATAAATTTATTTTTGAATCTTTGATGTACCCAGAAATTATTTTGATATTAGTATTAATTAAGGAATCAACTTTATTTTTTCCAAACTGCTAGCAAATTTTCTAACTTTTTTTTTTTTTGAGGAAGATTAGTCCTGAGCTAACATCTGCTGCCAACCCTCCTCTTTTTGCTGAGGAAGACTGGCCCTGAGCTAACATTTGTGCCCATCTTCCTTCACTTTATATGTGGGACGCCTACCACAGCATGGCTTGTCACACGGCACCGTGTCCACACCCGGGATCTGAACCGGTGAACCCCGGGCCGCCAAAGCAGAACATGCACACTTAACTGCTGTGCCACCGGGTGACCCCCTAACATTATTTTTGAATCTACTCTTTCTCCACCTTCATAGTTTACTAATTTCCCATAAACAGCTGCGTCCACTACTGAACTCTTTACTGTGTTTCCTAGATCTCTTTCTTCCAGAGCACCAAATTCTTTTAGGTATTTTAACTTGATTACACGTTTTATTTATTATCTGGTACACTAGTCTTCCTTCCTTACTTTTCTTTCCCAAAATTGTCCTTTCTATACTCATATGTTTACTCTCACAAATTTACTCTGGTAACATTTTATCTAATTCCCCCTAAAAGCTTCTGGTGTTTTAATGAGATTGGTTGACTCAAATTAATAAATTAACTCAGCATTAATGGATCATTTTTACCTATCCATTAACAAGGTATCATTTCCTTTATCGATCTCAATAGTTTTAAAAATGCAGTCATAGAAGTCCTATAAATTTCTTATTGTGTCTATCTTTTTATAACAATTGTAAATGGGATCTTTTCTTCCTTTTTTATCTAACACATTCTTGTTTACTGTTAGGAAAGGTTCTGACTTGTGTATATTAATTTTGCAACTAGCCATCTTCCCAAGATTTATCTTATTAATTGTAAGAGGGTTTCTTCTGTGATTCATTGAAATCGTCTGTGTGGACAGTCATTCCACCTGCAAATGATCATTTTCTCCCTGTTTCCATTTCTTTTTCCTCCCAGTTTCTATGCCTCATATTTCTTTCTCTTGTTTAATTTGTATCGGCTTTTACTTCCTGAATGGTATTACTAATAGTGTTAACACTGGAAACCTTTGCCTTTGTCCTGAATGTTTATAATGTTTCTCCATTAAGTGATTTCATTATGCTGGATGTTTGTCAAACATCTCCAACTCCTACTGGGAATAAAATAATCATTTTTCCTCCTTTAGCCCAATATCATGAAGAACTACATCAATTAATTTTCTATGTGTGAACACCTTTGCATTCTTGGGATGAACCTCACCTGGCCAGGAAGTAGTTTTCCTTAATTGGCTGCTTAATGCTATTCACAAATTTTTAAAAGATATTTGTATCAATATTACCAGTGAGGTTAGTTTGTAGTTGGGGGGAGGGGAGAGAAAATTTGGATGTCATTTTTCTGCTGAACTAGTAGGTAGAGATTAGAAGCTTTCTTTCCTTCCCTATTTACTGAAATATTTTAAATCAGGTTAGAATTACCTATGAAATCATTTAGGCTGATTTTTCAGAGAGTACCACTGCTATGTTTTTTGCAAATTTGGTCTGATTTCTTCTTTACAATAGGTCTTTTAAGTAACAGTATAAATTTTCAGGTAGTTGGGGTTTGTGGTGGTTTTTTAAAATTAATTTCTCTTTTAATATCAGTAGGCTCTGTGCTGATAATCTCTTTTCCATTCCTGATTATGACAATTTGTCTTCTTTTTCTTTTTACCTAATCACTTTTCCTAAGAGTTTGTTGATTCTGTTGGTCTTTGCAATGGACCACTTTTGTTAATTTAATTAATTAATTTAATTTAATTAATTGACTGTTAATTTACTATATTGTCTGTTTTCTATTTTGTTGATTTCTTTTCTTATCTTTATTATTTCTTTTTTTCTACTCACTTTGGGTTTATTTTGCTCTTTTTTTAGCTTCTTATGGTGGAACATTAGGCATTAATTTTACACATTTCTTCATTTCTAATATCAGCATTTAAAAATGTAAGTTTCCCTCTCAGCCCAGCTTTGGCTTTAGCTCATAAGTTTTGATATGTTGTCTTTTCAGTATAATTCAGTCCAAACTATTTTATTCCCCTCGTTTTTCATGGTATTCTTCAAATTTATCTGTTTGGAGTTTGCCAGTCTTCTTGAATCTCTACATTTACGTTTTTCACCAAATTTGAGAAGTTTCAGCCATTTTTTCTTAAACTATTTTTTTGCTTCTGTCTCTTGCTCTGACTCTCTGGGACTTTTTGATGTTGTCTCCTTGGTCCCTGGGAGCTGAGGAGTTTTTTCAAACTTTTTCTCTGTGTTCTTCACGTTGGATAATTTCTATTGACTTGTCTTCAAGTTTACTTGTTCCTCTGTAATCTCCATTCAACTTGGGAGCCTATCTGTCAGCAAGAATTTTATTACTGTTTTTATTATTTTTTTAAAGGTGTGCTTCTTGGTGAGGAAGATTTGCCCTGAGCTGACATCTGTTGCCAGTCTTCCTCTTGTTTAATTTTTTTCTCCCCAAAGCCCCAGTACATAGTTGTACATCCTAGTTGTAGGTCATTCTAGCTCTTCTGTGTGGGACGCTGCCACAGCATGGCTTGATGAGTGGTGCTAGGTCTGCGCCCAGGATCCGAACGGGTGAACCCTGGGTAGCCAAAGCGGAGCGCATGAACTTAACCACTACGCCACCAGACCAGCCCCAGTTATTATTGTATTTATCATTTCTACATTTCCTTTTCATTCTTTTTTATAGTCCCTATGTGTCTCATGAGACTTTCTCTCTTTCCATTCTATTCAGGAGTGTTTTCTCTACACCATGTTGCATAGTTATGATATATAATGGCTGCGTTAAAGTCTCTGATAGTTCCAATGTCTAGATACATCTCAGGGATGAGGGGCTGTTCATTGTCTTTTCCTTGAAAGCTAGACACATATTCCTGGTTCTGTGCATGTAGAGTAATTTTCTCTTGTATCTTGGATATTGTGAAAGTCATGTTGTGTAGACTATGGGTCTTTTTGTAATTCTCTGGAGAAACCAATATGATTCAAACAGTAAGATCTGTCTCTTTTCTTTGGATGGGAATTCAAACCTCAGTTCAGTTTTCTGAGCCTTTGCTAATCTGTTGTAGGTCTGACATATGCATTTATAGTTCGTGGGCTAAGATGATAATTTTCAAGTAGCTCAGTTTTCAGTTCAGTTCTTTTTAAGCCTTTGTTTGGGTCTTTCCTAGGTAGGCATTGTTCCAGGGGGCCATTAACTGGGTTAAAAGTGAGACTTGTGCACGTGATTCAAAGCTCAGTTCCATTTTGAAGACCTTGCTATGTGCTGGTTTAGGTCAGACCAATGCATGCAAAGGTCAGGCGTTAGGTCCTGTGCAGATTCATATACAGAACTGGAAATCCCTTTCTCTGGTTTTCTCCTGTCCAGGATTTCCCCTTAATATACACTCTTGCTTGTGCAGGCCCCTTCCTCTGATTTCCATGGGGCCTACTCTTAGAGCAGAACCACAAAGGAAAGATAAATTCTTACACAAATGGGAAACTCACCCCATGTGGAACACTTCACCCAGTTTTTGCTCTCCTACAATCTGTCTGCTTTTGTTCCTTTTCAGAGCCCTCAAGTAATTCAGAACATTTTTGCTTGTTGGTATGTTGTTCAGAGTTTTTTCATCATAATCAGTGGGAGAGATGGACTGTAGTGAGATTATTTCATGAGATTTTTGCATCTGTTTCGGATACCCTTTGCCTTTGTGCTTACATAACAAGGCCTGCGTGAAATTTTTTGTTAACTCTTTCCTCGGAGCTCAATAGATACTGCCTCACTGAAAAATCAGACGGAGTCTGAAATTTCCTGAATATAACCTTTTTATACCTACATCCTTGCAGAATTCTTTGTCCTTGAAGTTGAATAACTTCTTCAGAATCTCCCTTGATAATGAACACCCTGTATCACTGTTCCCTAGAACATGGTGGGCCTTGTAATCTGTAGTTCCAGTTCTTCTTATAAAAATACTCGTTATTCTATCTTTGAATACTTTTTCTGTTCCAGGGTTTGGTTTGTCTTATTCAAAGGTACTGGAGGTCCCTGCAGGACTGATTTTCGCTCATATCTATTACATGACCTCTAATTGCTTTAATCTCTGTCTCTTTCATACCAAATAACTGGGATTATCCCAAACCTTTCCTCCATTTCAGAAACTGTTTTTAAATGTCTATTCTAATCCTTACTAATTCTAATTTATTTATTACTCCTTTACTAAGCACTCTTAGTTGGTTTTCTTTGTCCTGAAATTTCCCATTTCATCCTTTTCTGCTGCTGCATTATTTTATTTTTTATCTCTTTTTTACTAAATTCATGTTTTTCATAATTCTTCTATGGTGTGATAGTGGGTTGAACAGTGTCTCCCCAAAATTCGTGTCCACCTGGAACCTCAAAATGTGACCTTATTTGGAACCAGGCTCTTTGAAGATGTAATTAAGCTAAGAATCGAGATAAGATCATGCTGGATTAGGGTTGGCCCTAAAACCCAAGAGACTGTCATTCGAGACAGAAAAACAAATAGAGAGACACAGAGAAGAAAGCCAGGTAAAGATGGATGCAGAGGTTGGAATAATGTGTCTGTGAGGAATGCCAAGGATTGCCAGCAACCACCAGGAGCTAGGAGAGAGGAGTGGCAGAGTTTCCCCTTCAAACTCTGGAAAGAACCAACCCTGTTAATACTTGATCTTGGACTCCTGGCCTCCTGAACTGTGGGAGAATAAATTTGGTTTTTTTTAAGTACAGAGTTTTGGTGATTTGTTTTGGCAGAACTGAGAAGCTAACATAGATTTTGGTACTATAAATTAGAATGCTGCTATAAGCTAACATATCTGAAAATGTGGAAGCAGCTTTGGAATTGGGAAATGGGTAGAGGCTGGAACAATTCTGAAAGTTGCCCTTGCAGAGATGGTTGGTAGAAATATGAATGTTAACAGCAATTCTAGCAAGGGCTCAGATGGAAGTGAGGAACATGGCAGAGAAAGCTTCTTGGAGAAGCATCTTAGAGAATACATATATCATCATTACAGAAAGTTGGCAGAAATATGAACGTCAAAGGTGCCTCTGGTGAGGTGTGAGAAGGAAATGAGGGACATGTTCTTGGCAACTGGAAGAAAGATGATCCTTGTTATAGAGTGACAGAAACTTAGGCTGAATTGTGTTCTATAGTTTGGTGGTAAGCAGAACTTATGAGTGATGAACTTGGATATTTAACTGAGGATATTTCCAAGCAAAGTGTGGAAAGTTCAGCCTGGTCTCCTGCTTCTTATAGTAAAATGCAAGAGGAAAGAGATAGAATGAGGAAGGAAATGTTAAGCAGAAAGGAACTAGAATTGATGATTTGGAAAATTCTCAGCCTACCTAGATGGCATGCTCTAGAGACAGGACCAAGAGTTCTAGACAACCTTTTGCTGCAAAGATTGGGTTTGTAATTTGTGGATCAAATCAACCATCTCAACAGAAACCAGGAATAGAGATGGATGGGAGTATCAAGGACAGATCTGTGGAGGGCTTTCTTGTCTGATGGCATGAACTGTTGTGAATTGCAGGGGAGACCAACAAGGCTTTTGAGAATGTTATACCAGCAGAAACACTGCCAGCCTGGGCTGAAAGGGATAAAACGAAGAAAGGCTGTCAGACTTCTGGAATCTATTAGCTAAAAAGTGAACCGATAAAAGCTATTCAGCTGCAAATATGTGCTAACCTTCAGGGAAAAAAGAAGAAAGACTTCAAGGTCAGAGCCACAGAAGAAGAGAGACAGGGTCGCTGCCACAGGCTGGGAGGGTAAGGCCACTTCCACAGTGCAGAGGTCAAAACGTCAAGCCTCAGATTATTATTCCTAGGCCTTGAATCTGAGGGAAATTGTTGTGCTGGGTTTCAGACTTGCTTGGAACCAGTGACCCCTTTATTCCTTCCAATTTCTCCCTGTGGGGATGTATTTTAGAAGCAGAAACTTGCTTTCTAGTTTCGCAGATCCACAGATAGCGAGGATTGCCAAGGATTGCCAGCAGTCCCCAGAAGCTCTCCTCCAGAAACGTGAGAGACTTTAAGTTTCCATTGTTTTATGTCGCTCAGTTTGGGGTGATTTGTTATGGCAGTCATAGGACACCAATACACGGTGGAATTTACTTTTACTTCTTTGGCCTTGTTTTCTTATATGATGGATTCTGTTTGTTGGGTTTTTTACATACAACGTTCCCTTCTTGAATGATATATGTTTTAGGGCTTTTTGTGCAGCTTTCACGCTGTTTCCTTTTGTCTTAATTATTATTTGAGTTGTTCTGTTGAAACCTTGTTTTGGTCCTGAGTAACTGGGTACATTTTTCTTGACTTCCTTCCATGTTACTGAGATCTAATTGTTTATTCCTCAGAGCTTTGGTATGAATACCTTCATTTCTCTGATTACGCATCAAAGGGAAGAGTTAAGTCCAGCTATAACAATCACAGGTAGATGAACTTGCCTATAGGCTCTCTCATACAGTTTTATTAAAAATTTGCTGTATAAGAAAATGGGCTAAAGATTTCAATGAGTACCTCACACAAAAAGATATCCAAATGGCCAATAAATACCTGGCTAAAATGAAAAAACTGAGTTGGCAAAGATCTGGAATAATCAGACATCTTGTAGATTGCTGATATAAATTAGTTCAACCATCTTGCAAAATTGTTTGGCAGCGTCTATCTACTACACCTGGTCATATTTATACTCCATGACCCATCAATTCAACTTCTATAGATATACCCAACAGAAGTGTATTTCTCTGTTCACCAAAAGATATATAAGATATGTTCATAGCATTTCCAAACTGGAAACAGCTCAAATACCTCAACAATAAAATGGAAAAAAATGTGATATACTCACACAATGGAACACCACAGAGTAATAACAATGAGCAGACTAAAACTACTCGTCTACACTGTAGATGAATCTCACAAACCTAATTTATCAAAAAAGAAAGAGAATCTGTTATAGACTCAATATGCACGTCCATCCAAAATTCATGTCTTGAAGCCCTCACCATTAGTGTGACTACATTTGGAGACACTTACGGTTAAATGAGGTCATGAGAGTGGGGCCACAATCCCATAGGATAAGTGTCCTCAGAAGAAGAGACACCAGAGAGCTGGCTCTCCCCCTCTCTCCTTCTCTGCCATGTCAGCAAGAAGGTGGACATCTACAAGCCAGGAAAAGAGCTCTTACCAGAAACCGAACCGACTGGAACCCTGATCTTGGGCTTCTGGTCTCGAGAGCGGTGAGAAAACACTTTCTGCTGTTTAAGCCACTCTGTCTCCGGTAATTTTTTTTACGTCAGCCCAAGCCAACTAATGCAGGATCTAGTGCATGATTCCTCCATTCCTCCTCTATATAAAGTTCAAAACAGGCAAAACTAACCCATGGAATTAGAAGTTGGGATAATGATCACTCCTGGGGGAGGTGGAAGATAACCAGAGTGAGGGCTCTGAGGACGAGCAGTGTTCTGTTTCTAGACGCGATCTTCAAAGTGCCTGTCGTCCTCTGCCTCTCTCCCGGGCTTGCTTATAGAGCTGTTTGTTTCACTCCTGATGCCTTACTAAACTTTTCTTTCAGGCATGTCTGTAGTTGTTGTTTTAAATTTATCTTTAATTTTTTAATTTTTCAATTATTGGAGAAAGGAAGTGTCTACAACATAACTTTTTTCCACCATCTTTCCCCAGAAAGTCCAGACTAAGTTTACCTAACTACCAACTTACTTAGGTACCATACATTCTAAGATACATCGGTAGGTAGTGGATTAAAAAATTTGTATAAACTCCTATAAATAATAATGATACATGTACAAGGTTAAGTTTAACTTGTCAAAACTTTTAATAAAGACTTCTGATCATAATTGACCCAAAGTGTTAAGTAATAGAATTCTATCAGATCAGACCCAAGAAAGAAGAAAAGCATCTCCCTCTTTTCGAAGGACATTTACCACTGCCTTCCTTCTTCTTGAAGGCAATGACAGTGTCCTATTCACTGCTCACGCCCTGGCCACCGCCAGCACCCTGGACAATGTCCAGTACTGAAGAAGTGTTTGTGAATGAAGAAGTAAACTAATGGTTGGGAAGGTAATCATAACAAATAAGATATAAATATAGCATGCTGGTGTTGGGGAAAGAGAGAAGAAACATCTCTGAGCTATTTCTTTACACATTTAAAGCAGTTTGACAGCATTGTGCCAAAGTGCAAACTAAGCATTTAACTTAATAAGTTGGAAAAATTAAAACCCAAGAAGATAAAATAATTAAAAAGATTACACCAGAATTGAACAGAAAATAAACAAGGAATAAGTTGATAAAACCATAACCTGACTCTTTAAAAATGCCACTAAATGAATAAATATCTTTTGAACCTCATCAGGAAAAGAACTGAAAACAAAAGCTGCATACTGACACATTTGAAAACTCTTAATATTTTGCAAATAGTGAGTGTAATTTTTTTAAGGAAAAGGTCCATTTCTAAATCCTCTCCAAGAAGAGGAAGAAAATGTGAACTTCTCGAAGTGCCGTCCCCTCAGGGAATTCAGGTTCCACATGATTTCATAACTGAGTTATTTCAAATCCTCAAGGAAAAAATATTCCTCTGCCTTTTAAGTGTTTCCAGATCACAGAAAGAGAAGGATTGCTTCCACGTGTATTTCACGAGGTTAGAATATTGATACCAAAACCTGGCCAGAATGACATTAAAATAGTGCATATTTATAAAGAGCTTTTTGTATAACAAACACTATTCTAAGTGTTCTAGGAATATAAATCCACTTAATTCTCACAAAATGATTACAAGATAGATACTATTATTATCACTCTTTAAAGATAGGAAAACTTAGACACAGAGAGGTTAAGTAACTTCTCTGAGATCCCACAATTAGCAAATGGTGGAACCAGATGGAAGCAGGTTATTTGGTTCTAGAAGATAAGCTGTTGAT
Source organism: Equus asinus (assembly GCF_041296235.1). Taxonomy (NCBI): domain Eukaryota; kingdom Metazoa; phylum Chordata; class Mammalia; order Perissodactyla; family Equidae; genus Equus; species Equus asinus. Next base: position 98,320,228 of record NC_091810.1, read on the forward strand.
GATTCCAGCCTGCATCCCACAGAAAACAGAAACTGCAGGCTGACCTCGTTTGTGAATGATGATGCCACCATCTAAGGTAAATTACTAGCAAGTTTAATTCAAAAGTATATTAAATGATAAAAGAAGAAAACAAATATGTTGGCCTCTCTGGTCTTTAGTTTACTCGTTTGTAACACGGGGGGGCTTGAACAAGATAATCTAAGATTTTTCCAGCTCCAACAGTCCGTGACTAGGGCGCCCGCAGATCCTTCCCAGGGAGCAGGTGCTGATGGTCGTAAGGGAGGGGACATCCCGAGGTCCTGATGACACTAAGAAGGAGCCAAGTGAGGATGGGGTGGGGAGGAGATTTGACTCCAGGGCTGCAGAGAAACCCCAGTCTTTCAGAACCGTGTCTAAGGGATGCCATAGGAAAGGACAGTTTTGCATGTCACATATGTAAAACAGCTGTGCCAAATTAAAACCAGCTATGCAAGTAAAAACTATCAAGCACTCTTCACTCAGCTTTCTTCTGGGATAGGAAGCCATGGAGGGAACTCTATCACCATAACAACCACTTATCACTAAGATGCAGACACCAATTTCCACGTGGGGGTTTTTTCCCCACACCAAGCAATTCCCCGACAGCACTGGGTGTCACACAATTCAACTCAATTCTCACGCTATCTACCGAGACCCCATCAGATTCCCAGGCTTAGGGCTCAGTCCCACGAGACTGCCCTCCTCTTCAGATGCCAACTGCAAGTCCAAGTTGTCTCCTGTGCTTCTGAGTGTCTTGTTATAAATCAGAGGTTCCTACAAGTCCCTCCTTAGGTTTGATTACTTTGCTGGAGCGACTCACAGAAGTCAGGAAACCGCTTCACTCGCTAGATTTCCAGTTTATTATAAAAGGATATAATTCAGGAGCAGCCAGATGGAAGAGATATGTAGGGCAAGATAGGGGGAAAGCGCAAGGAGCTTCTGTGCCCACTGAGCCTGCCGGTCTCCCCAAATCTCCAAGCATTCACCCACCCAAAGGTCTCTGAACCCCGCCCTTCAGGGCTTTCACGGAGGCTTCACTACACAGTCGTGACTGAGAAAATCATTGGCCATTGATGATTGGCTTCAGCGTCCAGTCCCGCTCCTCTCCCCAGATGTGGGGGGGGGGGCGAGGACGGAGTGGGATTGAAAGCTCCAACCCTGTACTCAGGGGTTGGTTTCTCTGGCGACCAGCCCCATCCTTAGGTGCAAAATGGGCTTTCCAAAAGTCACCTCGTTAACGGAACACAGACACCTTTATGGTGCTCATTATTTTGGAAACTCCAAGGGTTTTAGGTCTGTGCTAGGAAAAGGATAAAGACCAAATATATATTTCTCATCATAAATCACTGTCTACGAAATAATCCATAACCAGTATATAAATGAAAATTGGGCTGAGTTTAATATGAGCCAGATCTGAGGACTAGCTTAGCCCAGGGCCTTCCTTCCCCAAGGAAGGAAGGGCAGAAAAGAAGTAAGGTGTACAGAGTGGTTATATACCCTCAAAGAGATGTTTCACATATTATTGAAATGTCCCTTTTACAATAGTCATGAGACTGCTCTGTCGGCACAACGATTGATGGACACAGCAGGTAGCAGGTCTGTTTTCTGGAGCTGGGTGGTCAGAGGGGAGCACAGCAATCAGTTCCTAGCCTAAGGAAAGAGGCTTATCCTTAAGGAAATGCCAATGTGGGGGGAAGTTGCACCTTTATCTTAAGGCCATTTGTTCTTGTCTATGGGACATAGCAAATACTTAAAGCAGATATACAACGCATGCTCAACAGCCCCATCAATCCCTTTTGGAAAAACAAGGTCAGTAGGAATTAGGTTTACACCAAATGGCTTCCTCATATACTCCAATATAGCCTATTCCTTGCCATTTGTTTGTCATTTTTCTCCTTTTGATCTATAAGCTTTTGATAGAAAGCATTGATGATCAAAATATTGTCCCTCAGGGCCAGTGTGGCTGCCGCCTGCCCTGGGTCCATCATGTCCCTAGGTGCTATGCTTTTATCTCATTTATTTGCCCAGTTGTCCACTTTGGGGAGAAACAGTCAGATATAGTGGACGAGCACAGTGGTATATATTTTAATAGAGGAAGCATTTCATAGGTTGTATATTTTCAATTAATTTTAAATTGTTGCACAAACATTGTACATGTGCTTTTCTATGACTCTTCATGTTTACATTGTATATGATCACAGAAATAGTACAGTAAAAATAATAATAATTCAACATATATTTGAAAAGATTAGTCTAAAATGAATTCTTAGGCATAGTCCTTCTCAGAAAAGGAAATTTGTTCAGGGTTATAAGATCGATCCACCATCTCAAGTCACCAAGTAACCATTACTCTAGCTTGTGTGCCAGTCTTACAACACCGAGTAAAGAAAACAACAACTAGTTTGAATACTGTGACTAGTACAAGAATTCCAAGAAGTAATAGAAATAAGAATTGCAATCTGGATCAAAAAAGGGAACCAATACTGGAAGGGAGCCAACCAAACAAATCAAGACTGGGTGTGGGCTTGCATAAGGCATCCACCTGTTTCTTCATGTGCTTTAGCAGGGATGACACATTGGAAGATTCATCACATATTAAAGCACAGCCTTTGGTTTGAGTGAGTGCATATGTACCACCTTGGAATGCAGTTAAAATATCTAAAGCCATTCTGTTTTGAAGGATAGTCTCTTTCATTAAAGACATTTCAGTATTTAGTAAGGCTATTCCTGCTTGACTAGCATTAAGGTCTTCATTAAATTTAGTCAGGGCTTCCCTATGTAGTAATGACATCTTTTAGCCCCAAAGAAGGAGAAAATATAGCCGCTTGGTGGCCATACCAGTGGAACACTGAATGAGCCCATCTGGCCTTAAAGAGAGGGAGGTTGGCAACAGGTATTAGCTCAATGTGAATCCTTTCCTGCTTTTAAAGGAAGCTCAGGTGTAGTGTTTTAGCCATCCAGGCGGCAGCCAAGGACAGAGGTTTGTTCCACATAACCATTGAGTTCCATTTGGAGCCACTTGATAAATCACTGGCCTTCAAGACCAGTCTGTTCCAAGTCAATCGCTTTCTTTAAGTATGATAGTATTCCAAAACCTGAAATGGAACAAGTATAAAATGGGTATGCAGTTTAAGCATGACAGAGGTTTAAATGAGGGAATATAAGTCTGGGAATACAGGCCTGGTCTGGAGTCTTGGGACAGCTGTCTACAGCAGATGCCATCTTCTTCTCGTCCTGGTGTGGTCCTTTCCACCTGGGCTGCAAAGAGTCTTTTATTTGATGCTTCTTCAGATAAATAAATACTCCAGGTTATAGTTCATGATCCTTAAGGTCTAGGAGCTCTCTGTGAAAAGAATCAGGTACCAAACTTTTATTTCTTTTAAGCATCTCAATAAGATCCTTACAACAGTGTAATATATCTCTCTTAAGCAAAGTTGGTTCATATATTTCCTCGTCTAATTGCATAGGCTGTCCTATTATTATTTGAAAAAGAGACAGCTGATGTTTACCAAAAGTGTATATCTAAGATTAAGGAGCACTAGCACAAGAGCTGTTGGCCATGAGAGAGTAAATGCTTCTGAAAGCTTTGCCAGTTGAGTTTTGATTGTGCCGTTAGTTCTTTCCAGCAATCCTGAGGATTGGGAGTGGTAAACACAGTGAAAATGCTGCATTATTGGCCAAATGTTGCAAATAGATTTAATTATTTGTCTGGTGAAATAAGTTCCCCAGTCACTGTGTAGCTTAGTAGGAATTCCTCAAACAGGAACTATCCTTATCTGTAATAATTTACCTAAAGCCATCCTTCTTCTACAAGGAAAAGCCTCAACCAAATATGAGAACATACAGATCATTACAAGATATATTTATCCTTGAGATGGTGGCATTTGGAAAAGTCCAATTGTCATATCTCTAAGGGTCTCTTAGGAAGGGAAAAGTGGCCTTGTGACTCATGAAATAGTTTCTCTAGGGTATAGGCTTTATGAGCCACCATGAAAGAAAGTTTCTAAAAGTATTGTTTTTCGCCTTTTGTTGCCACCTTTCTTTCTCCTCTTCCATGGTGATTTCTTGAGCCTAAAGAAGGAAATCTTTTACTGGGTTAGCCGAGTTAATAGAAAGTATCAGGCATTCTTGATGCTGGACAGCATATCCAGTTTGGTAACATCCTTGCTTATCGTTTAAATACAACACATTTGTAAACCAAGTCAAATAATAGTATGCAGTCATGGTCTTCTCCCCTTGTGATGTTGGAAGCAAAGTAGCAGGGTTAAAATAGTGAATAATATTTACCTACACAATATAACCTAAGATGGTTTATCATCATTTACTTGACAATGCTTCCCACGCAATTTAGCACCAACCAGCCTAATTAGTATCCCCCCCTTTATAGGAAGAGAGAACAAATTTCTCTGAGAAGTCCCAGGGACCCTCTGAAAATCCTCAGAGAATTTCAAAACAAAGACTTCATTTAGGACATGAATTATGGGGAGCTTGTACCTTAATAGAGAGACCTCAGTCTTTTTTAACATAGGAAATTATCTTAACAAAACATAGATCTTCTGTCTTTTAGGTAAACTTACTCAAAAGAAAGACTTTTTATAATCTCTTTATCAAGAACAGACTAAGAGTTTAAGAAAATTATCCTTTTAAGAGAGAAAGCCAAATTCTAATTTTGCACCAGTTGACTTTTGATATTAAAACCCATTTACTTAATTAGATTCATTTCAATCTTAGCCAACTTGGCCATGTACAAAACTTCTCAGGGTTTTACTTCCTTCAACCTTCTGTCACTTTCTTTTACATTGAGAATTTGTCCCGTTCCTTTCATTTTTTTTCTCCTAGTACTTGGGGACAAAATTTATCTTTCTTAACCCAACAAACAAAATATTTCTATTCTTTATATCTTCTTTACTGAAAACTTACATCTTACTTTCCTTGAATACAAATATGTTTCCCTTAATTTCTAGTAGCTTTAATCACATATATTAGAATTTTTAACACTAGAAACTGTAATTTTTAGCGAAAACTAAGAAGTAATTATAAACCTTTTTTTTACATTAGGATTTTGTGGTTTGGCAAATTTATATAAATATCTTTTATAATTTCTAAAAACATGTTACTTCATAGTACAATCTTTTAATGAAATATGAAAAATGTTTACTGATAGACCAAAACACCTTTTAGTTTTTTGTTATAAAAATCCAAAAGTAGGTAAACTTACATTTAATAATTAATTAGTGTCTATATTTGATCTTATTTGGAGGTGATCTAGATATTCAAGGACACTTTAACATTTAAATTAACCTAACAAAACTTGAAAGTTTCAAGTTCCCAAAGAGATTTTAGAAGCTATTTTAAGTACATACACCATAACACATAGTTGTTGTTAAAATTTCACCCAACACTCATCTTTTTCACATTTAGTTATTTGTTCACAATAGTCGTTGAGATTGCCTACAAGACTTCATGAGACATTAGACAAAATTAGCCATCATTTTAAGTTATTTTTGTTAACCAGTTTTGTAACAGAAATAATATCAGCTTATTTGACCAATAAACCTAGAATAAAGGCCGCATGTCTGCATCATATCCAATACTGGTAACTCTAAGGACAAGCCTATTTTAATCAAACCGAGAAACTTAAACAAGCTTTCATTCACCAAAGATTATTTCATCCCATGTTAACTTGAAAGACATTTGGGTTAGTTGCATTTAGAAAACTTTTGTAAGCACTTACTTTCAGTCATTTGAATAGAGCTCCTTAGAAACTGTACCATCCAGAGGTAAAACACCACACATTTATAGCATACATACATGGACACACACAAACAACAGACAGATACAACAAAGATTTTCCTTAGATTTCCAGGTTAGGGTGTTCTCACAGCAGAGTGAGTCTGCAAAAACTTGTCTTCCCAGTTTTTTTTTTCTTTCTTTCTTTCTGTCTTAGGAATCTGGGATGGGAATAGTCCCCCTTTTGTTAAGTACTTGGAAGTCACAGCATGAAGCCAACCAGAGTTCGGAGGAGAGGCTGCCCATTCTGGAATTGGTTGGGCTTTTTTTAGAAGCTCAATTTCCCGCTTTTCTTTTAATTTTGTTTTGCTGTAAGGTCCAAACAACTTCTAAGGACAGTGTAATGGGTCAGAAAATGTACTGCTTGTGCAGGTTACTCCCTAGAGAAAGCTCATAAACACTATCTTACATCCCTCAGTTTCTCCCCCTGGCAGTCTATAACCTCTGTGGGGGTTTAGAGCTTGGGTTACCAACCCTCATATGAGCTTCCCCAGTCGAGCCATAATTAATTAACCTGAATGACAGTGGAGTTCCCTATGGAACTTCTACACGTCATGAGGATTGATCCTCCAACACTCCCGCTGAGGTCCTCAGTCACCTGAGAATACCTTTTGGCCGAGAAGAGCAGGGTTCCTTTTCTTCGGAGCTGAACACGTTCAGTTTCTCATTTCTCTATCAAGCAGTTTGTTCAGACCTTATAAACACAATTCTTTCCAATTTAAAGCCAAATTAAAAATATCAGCCTGCCCCACTCACTCCAAAGTTCCTTCTAGGCTCCTCTTACCTAGGGTATGTACCAGTACCCCTAAGACACCTAGTCTTAGGGTTTGAAACAGCTCATAAAAACTCTGGACCATTGACTTAAAATAAGGAGGTCTGGGTTTCAGGAGAACTCACCAGGAGAATGCAGTGATCTGGGGGTGCTCAATGGGCCCCTATTGGTACTGAATGCCAGTTCAGTGTAGATTCCAGGTGATCTCCTGTGGGTTTCTCTGAAATCCCTCCATGACTACTCCAAGAAATGTCAATGCAAATAATCTATAACCAACCTATAAGTCAAAATTCGTGTGAGTTTATTCTGAGCCAGATCAGAGGACTAGTTTAGCCTGGGGCCTTCCTTCTCCAAGGAAGGAAGGGCAGAAAAGAAGTGGGGTGTACAGAGTAGTTATATACCCTCAAAGAGGATGTTTCACTTATGACTGAAATGCCCGTTTTACAATAGTCATGAGACTGCTCTGTCCACACAGCGATTGGTGGACACAGCAGGGTGGCAGGTCTGTTGTCTCGAGCTGGGTGGTCACAGATGAGCACAGCAATCAGTTCCTAGCCTAGGGAGAGACGCTTATCCTTAAGGAAATGCCAATGTGGGGAGGTTGCACCTTTCTCCTAAGGGCCTTAGTTCTTGTCTTTGGGACATAGCAAATGCTTAAGCAGACATACAATGCATGCTCAATGGCCACGTCAGGCCCTTTTGGAAAAACAAGGTCAGGATGAATTAGGTTTATACCAAATGGTTTCCTAATATCCTCCAATATATCCTATTGCTTGCCATTTGTTTATCAATATCATTCCATTTACAAATAACAGCAGTTTTATTTGCTTCTTTCCAAACCTTATAACATTTTCATTTCTTTGTGCTGCCTTATTGCCCTGGATAGGATTTTTTGCTAACTGTTGAATGGAAATGGTACCAGATGGCATCCTTGTCATACATTGTAAAAGTCTTTTGAACAGTTAATTTTTTTTTTTTTTTTGGAGGAAGCTTAGCCCTGACCTAACATCTGCTGCCAATCCTCCTCTTTTTGCCGAGGAAGACTGGCCCTGAGCTAACATCTGCTGCCAATCCTCCTCTTTTTGCCGAGGAAGACTGGCCCTGAGCTAACATCCGCTGCCAACCCTCCTCTTTTTGCTGAGGAAGACTGGCCCTGAGCTAACATCTGTGCCCATCTTCCTCTACTTTATATGTGGGACGCCTGCCACAGCATGATTTGCCAAGCAGTGCCATGTCCACACCTGGGATCCAAACCGACGAACCCCGGGCCGCCAAAGCAGAACGTGCACACTTAACCGCTGTGCCACGAGGCCGGCCTCCTGAACAGCTAATTTTTATCCAGTTAATAGCATTTCAATTTACCTGTCTACCTTTGTCTTGCCCATTACTCCTTCCTGCCTTTCTAAGCTTTGACCTGCATCCTTTTCTATCTGCAAGAAGAACATGCTGTAATATTTCTTCTGGTGTGAATTCCTTTCATTTTATCTTCATTCTTGGAGAATATATTTCTTCAAAACTTGAGGACTATTTTTCCATTGCCTTCGGGCTTCCATTCTTCATGTTGAAAATTCATGTATCTGCTGAATTGTTAGCTCTCTGAGTTCAAGAATGTTAGTCTCTAGGCACCTGCAAGAAATAAACATGAGTCCTTTGGAGGAGGCAGTATACGAGGCTAGGAATTATATCACAGAATTTTGCATGCCATCTCCAGCACTCGATCAACAATAACGAGGCACAGAAGAAAAGAGAACAGAAACGAACTTTAGAGAAACAGCAGACAATACCGACGAAACTCCAGGTAAACTCCCATCCCCCCTCTCCTCACTTACTCCTCTGTTGCCACTTTTAAGACTTTCCTCCTTAACTTTGGCTCTCAACGTGGTTTCTATGATGTACCCGGGCAAGATTTTCTTCTTTCCTTCTTTTCTTTTTAAATTTGGCTTCAGCTTTTTGACTCTATGAATTGATGTCTTTTATCAGTTTGGGAAAATCGTCAGCAGTGATCTCCAAATATTGTTCCTGCCCCATTTTCTCTCTCTTCTCTTCTGGGACCTCCATTATAGGATGTCAGGTCTTCTCACTGGATTCTGTAGCCACTCTGTTTGTGACCTTCTGTTCTTTACTGTCCGCCCACCCGCCCTTATTCTCTAAGTAGTCCATCTGGTTTGCTTGTTTATTTTTTTCTGACTTAGCTCCAAGGCCGTTAATCCTATATTCAACTTTGCCTTAGGTCTTTCTTTTATAAAGTTTCCAGCTACATGTCAAAATCTTCAAGCTTATCTTTTATGTCTTAGATCATAATAAGCGTAATTATTTGAAAATCTATTTCTGATAATTCCATTATTATTGCTACTTGATCTGCTTCTATTGTCTGTTGTTTCTCTAAAGTTTTGTTTCTGTTCTCTTTTCTGCTCATGTGCCTGGTTATTTCTGATTGAGTGCAGGAAATTATGTCTATAGAAAGCGGTGAAATAATTCCAAGTCTAGTAGGATGCTACTTTTCTCCACAGCGAATTTAGTTTTGCTTCTTGCTGTTGGTGAGGGACTAACAATCTTGGAATACCTTAATCCAATTTTAGGGATACACATGATTTAAGCTGGCCTTTGGTTGCTAGAAGAGGCAGATTATTTAAGGTGTAGCCCTTTTAGATCTCAGCCCAAAGCACTGAGGGTTTTACTAGTCTCCATTCTTTTCTTTCTAGCTGTGCAAAGCTGTTGAAAGCACTGCTCAGTCTCAGGGTCTCAGACATCTCTTCGAGAATTGACACGCGACCCTGGAGGAAAAGTACCCCAGGTCAAGGGCACACTTCCTAGGTTACCTTTTCCTCCTGGATCTTGACCCCATGGTTCTCCATAATTTTATCATATTATCTTCCTTTGTGTTTCTGTTGTCCACAGTGGGGCTTTTGTTCTGAATTATGCAATCTGCTATTACTGATAACTGCTTCATTTAAACTCAAACTCCTAAGGTCACTTTTTTTTACATTTTCTAAACCATGATATAGCTAGATAAAAGTTACTGACTGATCACAGAAGTACTTATAAATTTTACCTTAAAAGAGGTGAAAGCATTTTAAAGTTACATTTCTAGTTCTCCAACATATAAATCAGGCAGAAACATTTATTTTTCAGGCAGGATAATGTGATCCTGGTGACTATATGATTGATTTTTTTTATTGGGGTCATACTCATTTATAACATTGTGTAATTTCAGGTGTACATTATTATGTATTAATTTCTGTATAGACTGCATCGTGCTCACCACCAATAGTCTAATTTTTATCTGTCACCATACATATGTGCCCCTTTACCCCTTTCTTGCACACCCCGACTTCCCCTCTGTAACCACTAATCTGTTCTCTTTATCCATGTGTTTGTTTATCTTCCACATATGAGTGAAATCATGCAGTATTTGTTTTTCTCTGTCTGGTTTGTTTTGCTTAACATGATACCCTCCAGGTCCATCCATGTTGTTGTGAATGGAACGATTTTATCTTTTTTATGTCTGAGTAGTATTCTATTGTATATATACATGCCATGTCTTCTTTATGCAGTCTTTAGTCAATGGGTGCTTGGGTTGCTTCCATGTCTTAGCTATTGTGAATAATGCTGCAATGAAAATAGGACTGCATAAATCTCCCTGTATTGCTGATTTCATGTTCTTTGGATAAATACCCAGTAGTGGGATGGCTGGATCATACAGTGTTTCTATTTTTAATTTTTTGAGAAATCTGCATACTGCCATACTGTTTTCTGTAGTGACTACACCAGTTTGCATTCCCACCAGCAACATATGAGATTCCCTTTCCTCCACATCCTCTCCAACATTTGCTGTTTCTTGACTCGGTAATTATAGCCATTCTTACAAGTGTAAGGTGATATCTCAATGTAGGTTTTATTTGCATATCCCTAATAATTAGTGATGTTGAACATCCTTTCATGTGCCTGTTGGCCATCTGTATATCTTCTTTGGAAAAATGTCTGTTCAGATTTCCTGTACATTTTTTGATAGGGTTGTTTTTTTCTGGTTGTTGTTGAGTTTTATGAGTTCTTCATATATTCAGGAAATTAACCCCTTGTTGGATACACGATTTGCAAATATTTTCTCCCAGTTGGTGGGTGGTCTTTTCATTTTGTTCCTGTTTTCCTTTGCCTTGCAGAAGCTTTTTAGTCTGCTGTAGTCCCATTTCTTTATTTTTTTCTTTTGTTTCCCTTGCCTGAGTAGACATGGTATTCAAAAAGATGCTGCTAAGACCAATGTCAAAGAGTGTACTGCCTATGTTTCTTCTGGGAGTTTTTTGGTTGCATGACTTACCTTCAAGTTGTTAATTGATTTTCAGTTAGTTTTTGTGTATGGCATAAGATAATGGTCTAGTTTCATTCTTTTGCGTGTGGCTATCCAGTTTTCCCAACACCATTTACTAAAGAGACTTTCCTTTCTCCATTGCATGTTCTTGGCTCCTTGTTGAAGATTAGCTGTCCATAGGTGTATGGGTTTATCTATGGGCATTCAATTCTGTTCCATTGATCTGAGTGTCTGTTCTTGTGCCAGTACTATGTTTTTTTTGGTTATTATACCTTTGTAGTATATTTTGAAGTCAGGGATTGTGACACCTCCAGCTTTGTTCTTTTTTCTCAGGATGGCTTTGGCTATTTGGATTCTTTTGTTGTTTCATATAAATTTTAGGATTCTATGTTCTATTTCTGTGAAGAATGTCGATGGGATTCTGATTGGGATTGCATTGAATCTGTGGATTGCTTTAGGTAATATGGACATTTTAACTATGTTAATTCTTCCAATCCATGACCATGGAATATCTTTCTATTTCTTTATAGCCTCTTCAATTTCTTTCAGTAATGCCTTATAGTTTTCAGTGTATCGGTCTTTTACCTCTTTGGTTATGTTTATTCCTAGATTTTTTATTCTCTTTGTTGTGACCATAAATGGGATTGTATTCTTGACTTCTCTTTCTGCTAATTCATTATTAGTGTATAGAAATGCAACTGATTTTTGTAAGTTGATTTGGTACCCTGAAACTTTGCTGTAGTTGTTGATTATTTCTAATAGTTTTTTGGTGGATTCTTTAGGGTTTTCTCTATATAGAATAATGTTGTCCACAAACAGCAAGAGTTTTACTTTTTCCTTTCTGATTTGGATACCTCTTAATTCTTTTTCTTGTCTAATTGCTCTGGTAAAAACCTCCTGCATTATTTTGAATAGTAGTGAGAGTGGGCACCCTTGTCTTGTTCCTCTTCTCAGAAGGATGGCTTCCAGTTTTTCCCCACTGAGTGTGATGTTGGCTGTGGGTTTGTCATATATGGTCTTTATTATGTTGAGGTACTTTCCTTCTATGCCCATTTTATTGAGAGTCTTTATCATGAATGGATGTTGTATCTTATGATTTGTGGCTCTGCTCCCATCTTCTGTTAATGGTTACTGTGAGGCTTGCATAAAACATCTCATAGATGAGAAAGTCCATTTTCTGATAGCCTCTTAATCCCATTGGCCTAAGCAGGTTCCATCCCTTCCTCTCCTTCTTCTGAGTTATTATTGTCACAAATTATTCTGTTTTGTGTTGTGAGTTTGTGACTAAATTAAGTGCTTATAGTTATTTTTGATGCTTTCCTTCCCTTTAACTTTTATGTTATAACTAAGTGTTTGCTAACCTCTTATGATAGAGAGCTGCAATTTTCTGATTCTGTCTATTTATCTCCTTTCTCAAGGTTTTTAAACCTTTTCATTTTAGTTTCAGATAGGAGGGCTCTTTTTCAATGTTTCTTGTGAGGGAGATCTAATGGTGATGAGCAATCTCAGTTTTCATCTGGGAAAGCTTTTATTTCTCCATCATATCTGAAGGGTAGTTTCTCTAGATAGAATATTCTTGGCTGAAAGTTTTTGTCTTTCAGAATTTTGAATATATCATTCCATTCTCTCATAGCCTGTAAGGTTCCTGCTGAGAAATATGCTGGAGGCCTGACGGGGGTTCCTTTGTAGGTTATTTTCTTCTGCCTTGCTGCCCTTAATATTTTTTCTTTGTCTTTGACTTTTGCCAGTTTTAGCATTATATGCCTTGGAGATGCTTTTTGCATTGATGTAATTAGGAAATCTCTTGGATTCATGTATTTGTAAGTCCACTTCTTTCCCCAGGTTTGGGAAGTTTTCAGCTATTGTTTCTTTGAAGAAGCTGTCTTCTCCTTTCTCCCTCCCTTCTCCCTCTTGAATACTTATTATGTTGCTTTTCCTAATTGAGTCAGATGTTTCTTGAAGAATTTCTTCATTTTTTTAATCTTATTTCTCTCTTATCCTCCACCTGAAGTATTTCTATATTGCTAGGCTTTAAATAACTAATTCTGTCCTCCATAATGTCAGCTCTATTGCTATGGTTTTCAGATTATTTTTTATCTTGTTAATTATGTTCTTCATCCAAAATTTCTGTTTGTTTTTTTTTTAGAGCTTCAATCTCTTTGGTGAGGTATTCCTTCTGCTCATTAATTTTATTCCTGAGCTCATTGAAGTGTCTTTCTGAGTTTTCTTCTAGCTAACTCATTGAGATTCTTTATGACAGCTATTTTGAATTCTCTGTCATTTAGATTGTAAATTTCTGTGATTTCAGGATTGGCTTCTAGACACTTGTCATTTTCCTTCTGATCTAAATTGTTAATGTATTTCTTCATGGTGTTTGATGCTGTGATCCTTTGCTGGTGCATTTGTGGTAGTATCTGGTCACAGATTCTACCTGCCACCTCTGGAGAAGGGGGAGCAGGAGCTGTGCTTTCTCATCTTGCCCCATCTGTTGGAAGTAGTGCCAGTGCGGTTGCTCTGCATTTGCATGGCTTGGCCACTGCTGCTTGACAGGTCATGCATGCATGCATAGTCGGGTCCTCTGTGGTCAACTGGAGGGTTACTCTCATGGAGGCATGTCTTCTGTGCTCTGCATGGGACCTGCCAAGCTGCAGCTCTGTGTGGCAGGGGAGGAACACTTTCACGTGTGAGCTGGCTCTGCCCTCATGGGTGGTTCACCTGAGCAGCTGCACTTGATGTGTAGGGGTCCCTCACAGGGGTGAAGCCACTACCACTTGGTGGGGACCATTCCCTTGGGTGGGGCACTCCCGAAGGCTGGGCCACCATTCTGAAAGCATTTGCATATAGTCTGGGCTGTCCCTGCCTCCTCCTACAGTTGTACCACTGTTGTGTGAGGACTCGTGACCTGGATCACTACTGCCAGGAAGGGGGAAGGGTCTGCTCACCTGGTTTGCTGCTTCCCAGGGATCCAGTCTACCCCCCTTCAGAGGTATGGCTGCTTGAGTCTCTCAGGCATCCTGTTGTGCTGTGTAGGAATCCTCTATTGGTTAATGAATGTCTGTTTAGTTGTAACTTAGAGGATATAGACAAAGGGAAAGGCTCACTCTGCCATGATGCTGATGTCACTCTCCATGATTGATTTTGTTACGACAACTAAGCTCAGCAAATTTTACACCATGTCATTGTCTTAGAAAGGGCACAATAGTTGCTGTCTGGCAAAGGCAACCAAAGCAAAAAGTAATCTTTAACAGAAAGTTATTTAGAATCACAGTTTATCATGTGACAACCACCCTGCAGTGAGAAAGTTAGAATGTAGTGCTTACAATTCACTACAAGCAAGAAAAATACCTGTGTTTGAGTTCTAGTCCTGTCATTTGCTGGGGAAAATTAATCTTTCCAACCCTTAGCTTCCTCATTGGTAAAATGGGAATAATAACAGTATGTACTTAACCCGGGATGTCTTGAGAGTAAAGAAAACATTGCTTAGAAATGATTTATTTAGCACCACACTTGGCATAGGGTAAATATTTAATAAAGGGGTTCATTATTAGCCATTATACTAAATCATAATTGTCCAACCTTGACACTACTGACATTTTGGACTGCATAACTCCTTTTCTGAGGGGAGTTCCTATACATTGTTAGATGATCAGAGACACCTTGACCTCTATCCACAAGATGCAAGCAGCACCCCTCAGTGGGACATCCAAAAATGCCTCCAGACATTGTCAAATGTTGCATGAGATCAAAATTTTCCCAGTAGAGAATCTCTGTGCTGGAAATCACATATATATAGAATAGTCATCATACTCAAGTGGAAAAAAAAATGCTAATCTTGAATTTAGAATACCTGAATTAATAGCCTGGATTTTCCCCCTTGTTAGTTCTATGAACTTCAGAGACTTCTGGAGAGGATTCCTGGAAGATGGTGGTGTGGGAGGACTCTGAACTCACCTCTCACAGACACAGCAAATCTACAATGACCTGTGGAATTATTTTCTCTGAGAGAAATGGAAACTGGATAAAAAGAAGCCCCACAACAAGGGATGACACTGACAGAAATACACCTCTGCTCAGGAAAAATCTCATCTTACCTAGAGCAGTGAGAGCACTCTCAAAGGTACAAAGCTGTTCTTGGAGGAGCAGGGGATCTGAGCAGAGGATCTATGCCACAATAGGCTCCCAGACATTAGATTCAGCATGACTGAGACACTTTTCCATAATGCATGGCTTTTCTGGCTTTGAAAACCAACTGGGAATACCCCAGAAAAACTATTGAACTTCAGAGAGAGAAAAATCTGCTCTTAAAGGAACTACACACAGGTTCACCAGTTCTGGAAACCAACAAAACACCACAGGAAAGATGCATAGTTCACTGGCAAAAGAGACTCACTTGATAGGCCCTGAGTGCATCCCTGAGAGGCAGGAGGCAGCTGGGCCTCCCCCAGGGACTGAAGCACTAGTGGCAGCCATTACTGTGACCTAGTGCCAGTGTGCTGACGTGGACGCTGAGAGATGCCAGTGGAGATCTTCTCCTGGCCTGTGAGCCCAGGGGTTTTCCATGCTCACTAGAGCACTGATTTGATCCAGCTTTGTCTGGGCAGGCAGCCCACCCTAGGGACTAGCCCTGCCCACCAGCAAGTCTGTGAGAACTTGTGGGCCTGGGTAGGTAGGCTGTGTGGGGCCTCTGCAGCAGGGCAAATGGGTCTGCCATGGCGGGGCATGTGTACTGGCAGGCCTGCCTTGGTTGGGTGTGTGGGCCTGCACACATTGGGGCAGGTCAGCCACAGCAGATTTGTGCTGCAGGCCACACAGGGGATCTTCCCTGCCTGCCATTTCCTGAAATAATTGTGTGCTGCCACACCTGGGGCCAACCCACCCTGAACTGCCCTCCTGAGAGAGTTCACAACAGCTTTGCAGACCAGAGGCTTACAGCAATCGTAAGCCCTTGAGGCTAGCAACCAACCACATTGGGGGCCTGACTCAGGTGACAGCAAAAGAGTGACAGGTGTGTGCTATTAGACCCTGCTGCAGCTTTCCCCTCTCGATGAAGTGAAAAAAGTGACTGTAGCAGCTACGCCTTACAACCAGCTGGCCCAGGGGCCAGCCTAGCCTACCTGTGCACCTGCAGCAAAGCAACCCCACCAGAACAGAAGGGCACACCTAGCCCTCACGGGGATACTTCTAGAACATTTGGAACTGCTGATGAGAGGGAAGCACACTGCTGGGCCTCATACAGCATCTCTTACATAAGGCCACTTCTCCAAGAGGAGAGGACACAGCTGATCTACCTAAAACATAGATATAAGCACAAAGATGTAGGCAAAATGAGGAGAAAAAGGAATATTTTCCAAATAAGGGAGCAGGACAAATCTTAAGAATAAAAACTAAATGAAACAGAGATAAACGATAAAGAGTACAAACTAATAGTCATAAGGATACTCACTGATTTGGGAAGAAGAATGGATGAACTCAGTGAGAACTTCAACGAAGAATTGGAAAATATAAAAAATAACCAATGAGAAATGAAGACTACAATAATGGAAATGAAAAGTTTACTAGAGGGACTCAATAGCAGAGTAGATGATACAGAAGGATGAACCAGTGAGCTGGGTGAAAGAGTAGAGGAAATCACCCAAGCTGAAGAGATAAAAGAAAAAAGAATTTTAAAAAAGGAGAACAGTCTAAGGGAGCTCTGGGACAACATGAAGCACACCACTATTTGTACTATATGTGTCCCAGAAAGAGACGGGAGAGACAAAGGGGCAGAGAATCTATCTGAAGAAATAATAGCTGAAAACTTTCCTAACCTATGGAAGGAAACAGACACCCAGGTAGAGGAAGCACAGAGAGCACCAAACAAGACGAACCCAAAGAAACCCACACCAGGATATGTTACAATTAAAATGTCAAGAATTAAAGATAAAGAGAGAATCCTAAAAGCTGCAAGAGAAAGACAACAAGGTACATATGAAGAAAATCCCATAACTTCTGACTTATCAGCAGAAATCTTACAGTCTAGAAGGGAGAGGCATGATAAACTCAAAGTGCTGAAAGGAAAAAACCTACAGCCAGGAATACCCTGCCCAGCTAGCTTATCATTCAGAATGGAAAGAGGAATAAAGAGTTTAAGACAATCAGCCAGGCAGCAAAGTGAACAGTGAACTGGGATGAAGAACAGATGAAATCGTGTTTTTGTAAGGATAGTGGGTAAAATGTTAGCATAATAATCCAGGAAAAAGAAGAGAAGAGAAGAGAGTTCATGCTGGCTAACTCTGGCTTTGGGGACAGAACGTGGGGGAGGGATTCATGAGATCCCGTGGAGATAAAAATCCTAGGACTTGGAAACTTACCACAAAGGGAGTAATAAAGAAGTCATTGAAGACCTTGGATGTGTCAAGCCTAGGTGAACTCAGCAATGTGATTCCATAAAACTTATGGGTTCACGGAGCATGGGTGTGTGAGTGTCCGGCAAATGGAGGGAAGAGTGCGTCTACCACTCAGAGACACATCGGACCCGTGGATGTAGGTTTGGTATGTCTGCTGTGGGATCACAGCTGAAATAATGAGAAAGGATGAAAACAATGGAGGAAGAAATGGTGGGGAGATGAAAGGAGAAGAAAAGACGCTTTATTTAGCAGTCACAGGGAGAAGAGAGAGGCCAGGAGAGGCCCGTGTGAGCACAGAGACGGCACAGTGTCCTGGAAGCTGAGAACGGAGCGCTCAAGACACGTACCTATCAAAGATTTAACAAGGTCCACGGCTAGAAATAATGGGGAACCTTAAAGAAGGTTTCCAGTAAGAGGTGAGGGGCTGAGTCAGAGTGGGGCAGCTCAGGGTCCACAGGTGTGTCCAGGCCTGGACAAGATGCACCCACCATGACGGATCTTGAGGGAAGATGGGCTTCCCTGTCACTGACCCTTTTCTTGAGGCATCTTGGAATAATTTAACCACTGGCTGCTAGAATGAGAAGCCGTGCCGTAGGAACTTACTGGAGATGTTGGAGGAGGAGAAAAATTGTACTTTATACAGAAACCTCTTTTACTTTTATTAACACCTACTTCAAAGAGTTAGGGAGAAATTAATCTGACCCTGAGTTCCTTAGCAGAAAGAAACACGTTGAGTTTCAAATGAGTGAAAAGCAATACTCTCAACTCAACGGGCTGGGGATGGGCTCCATTACCTCCAGCTCTTTCCATGCCTTGATACCCGCTCGATTTAGCAAGAATGTGACTGAACTGTCCGTTGTCTTTGTGACATCAGGCAATCCCAGCAGAAGCATCTTATTGGGATCTGCCTCCCCACCCAGCTCCAGAAGCAGCAGAAAAGGGACAGAACCAGAGGGAACAGGAAGAGATTGTTTCCTCCTGGAAATATTACTGCCGCTGCTACCAAAACCCAGAAGACACCACAGGTGCACAGGGGAGCAGACAACAACTCTACTGTGATACAATCAGTCTGATATGAGCAAAAACAAGACAGGCCACACTGATTAACATTTTCAGAACTACCTTTCAATTGCCTACGATTTTGCCCTAGTCAGTGGATCCTATTAATACTTTCATTTCTTTAATTTTCCTGACCTCGTTTTAAAAGCTACAATGTATTAACGTGTATCAAACAAACTATTGTGACATAGCATTCCCAAATCACTACACTTGGAAAGACTTTTTTTTTTACAACAAAAAGAATCTTATAACAATGAGCACTCAGTTTTCTTTAGGATTTGGAATTCAGATATTTTAAACATCATAATAGAAATGTACACTAAAAGTCACTATGTATTTCTATCTGCATATATACATCAGGTTGAATTTTCAAGAGTTTTCTTCTCACTTGGACTTGAATATAGGTAAATGCAGTAATCTGAACTGGTGAGAATGACTGATGAAAAGGATTAAGAATGATGGGGTTAAAGATAAGCTTTGTCTTTGCAAATGGATCGGTATGGAACAAAGCAGAAAAGGTAAGAATCTAAAATCAAGATACTTCTATTTCACTTGGCTCTCTTCCTGGAAACATTACAGATCCAAGAGAAGTTGGAAATTTATTACATTTAGGGTACGATTATACCAAGGTATGATGCAAACTTCCCTCCTCAGGGCTTGTTAGAGGCCACATTTCCTTTCTTTATCTTGCTTGTCCTAGTTTTAACTATTTGTAATCAGCACCCTTGCCCAAGGTCAGAGTCAGAAAGAACCAGAGATTTAAAGGTAAGCCGTGCCAAGGTTGAGCAGCCATCCATCCCCAGTCTGGGTTCTTCCTGTGGCCGCTGCTGCGTGGTGCTCAACTCCCCGCTTACCCAGAGTCAACCCCACAGATGTCCACAGGAAATGCAGCAGAGAGGTCTAATGGGAGCGAATCAGACACACATGTTCCTTGGTATGTGGTGGTGGACACCCTCAGGGCAGCCCTCCCTCCAGGTCAGAATGGGTTCCAGGCTTGCGAATGCCAAGTGTTCACGACGTTGTGCTATAAAACCACCCCTCCTGACCCCTTTCCCTACACGTTGTCAGTAAAGGAATTTTAGAGTGTGGCTGGGATGAAACATGTCATCATCTTGAGGATGTCGGGGGATGAGCGCATCTCTCTGATGGAGCTCAGTCGCCAGCTCGTGTGAGGGGAAAGTGCAGCCTGTTCCCCTAGGGACCTTCCTGTCCTGCAATATCACAGCGCGTGGAACAGCTTAGCCAGAGAATAGACTCAGTTCCATGTTTTTAAATTTAATTTTCAGTTAGTCAGTCAAAAGACTGCTTGACGAGTGAAACTTGAAGTTACAAGGTTTCTATGTCTTATTTGTCCCATCGTCACAGCTAATTATTGCATTTGTCACACAGCAAACATCTAGATGTTTTGCCAGATTGTCAGAAGCAACAAACATCCCCTTGTTGTGTCTATCTTATGACCGAAATGCTACAATCTCAACATGGCGTCTAACATCCCATCCACGACTCCCAACACCACCACCAAACGTCCCCTCCCTCAGTGAGGTGACAGATCTACCTGGTGGCCCCAAACTCTACAAGTCATTCTAGATTCCTTCTTCTTCTTTACCTTCAATGTTAAAAAGCCACTAAGTCCTGTGGATTCCACCTCAAAATCTCTCCTTTAATTGCCTTAGGTCATTTATTTATTTTTAAAACATCTCTCACGAGAACTGTGGTGCCAGCTTTCTAACAGCTCTCTCTGCCTACGTTTTTTGCCTCCTCCATCCATGCTTCTCACGACCATCAAGGCAGCTCAGGCGTTCTCATGTACGACGCTGACATTGCTCTCTTGCAAAAATTCCACCACAACTTTCCACTGCGTGCAACAAAATGTAAACAGTTTGCAGCACATACTAATGTCTTCATTTTCTGGTCCCCACCTCTTCAGTCTTCACTCAGGAAACTGCTCCGCATCTCTCCTCTCTCCCTGCACCGTCTACACTTCAGCAACGTCGAACTACTTGAAGTTATCAAAATATTGAGATGGGTCTCACACAACATTCGAACCAAAGAGAAATTCTCTCTGTCTTGAATGCTTTTATCCTCTCCTTTATCTGGCAAATTCCTCAAATCAAATACAAAATGTTTAAGTGATGAAGTATTCTGATATACCCAATGACAAAAAGTTGCCCTATCACGTATTTCAAATGAACTTTGACTATAACTCAGTTATGAAAATTACTGTGTTCCATTGTAAATGCTTGTTTGCATTTCCCTTACCCACTAAACGATGGCTTCCTTGATTACATAATCATTACATCTTTTGTTTTCTTTGTGTTTACACAATCCTGCACAGAATTTGCTTGCTTTTTCACTCAACATTATTTTTCTGAGTCATCCATATTGATTTGTTTAGCTATAGTCGGTTATTTTGCATTCTGTGTAGTATTCTGCTATTCCATTTTATGAATGTATTACAGCATTTTATCCGTTCTTCCGTCAGTGGAGTTTCATATTGTTTCCAGTTTTTAAATTATTATTATAGACAATGCTGCTATGAAGTCTGTATGTATGTCCAGGTGCCTGGGTGCTGGCTTTTGTCTAGAGTATGTAGTATCTGAAGGTAGAATTGCTGGATTGTAAATCATGTGCTTCTTCAACTTTTCTAGATAATGCAAATGTTTTCCAAAATGGTTTGCTGACCTGTCGTTTTTTTCAAAACTATATTTTATCCACCTAGGCCAATAAAATGTAATGTTTGGGTTATCTTTTCAATGGAAATCAATAGCATCTCTGCCAGAAAAAAATGTATTTTCAATGTTTTAAACAAATAATTTCCATTGCTATGAGCTTTCTACAAATTCCTAAACTAGTGCATCTGCATTACCTTCGTTTTCCAGCAAGGGCTGCTTTCTCAGAGCTGTAGTATAGCTTGGTCAGTAGAAAGTCAAACCAAGGTGTCCACCCCGACAGAACCAGGTGACCCCTGGAGGACCCGTGAGCCAGGAATCGGCAAACCGCAGCCAGCTGGCCAAACCCGGGAGTGGTCAGTAGCCTATTTTTATAGAACCCACAAGCTAAGGTTTTGTTTTTTCACATTTTTAAGGGGTTGTAAGAAAAAAAAAAAAAAAGATATACAACAGAAACTTTGTCGTGGACGAAGCCAAAAAATGTAACTGTCTTGCCCTTTACGGAGCGAGTTTTCCTACTCTGTGCTCGCCAGTGCCAAACTCTACCTAAAAGACAGCCGGTGGTCTCTTGTGCTCGCTACAAGGACAGGTGTTTTCTCCTGGCAGATTGTGCACATTAATACTCTTGCCGGTGGTGTGTAGGGAGTCAGGTGAGCAAAACTTGGCTTCAATCAATTCTGTACGCTACGGTCATTTCTATTTAGTCTTCGTTTTAATGCCTGCTCATGTCTTTTGTCCATTTTTTGGGATTGTTTGGCTTTTATTTGCAGTTCTTTATATATTCTAATAATTTTCCACTTTTATATGTTCCTTAGTGCATTGCTTGTCTTTTTATTTTCTTCGCAAAGTTTTTTTGGCAAACAGAAGAAGAATTTGATTCGTAATTAAACCTATCAATCTCTCTAAGTTTTGAACGCTTTAGGCTTTGAAATCATTCTTTAATGCAAGGTCATAAAGATACTCTCTTACACATATTTCTAACACTTTTGACACTTCCAAAAAATTTTGCTTATCAAATTTAAATCTATAATTCACGTAGAACTGAATTTTTGTTATGATGTAGAAATGCAGTATTTTTTCCATCTGCAGGTCTCAGCACTGTTTAAAGAATTTTAAATCCTTTCCCTGTGTGTGATGTCAGCTGTGCATATATCAAGTTTTCTTTTACACATGAGTCTACTTTTTTGCATCCCTATTGTAGTCCACTGGTTGATTTTCTTTGAACCAATAAAATATTACTAATTAATAAATTACTATTAAAATAACTTTATAATCCTTGTTGTCTAGTAGGTTAAACCCCTTCTGCCTTGTTCTTCTTTTCAGGATTGTCTGGGCTAGAATTTTCCCTTTGTTCTTCCATAAACAGTTTATACTCAGTTTATCATATTTCCCCCCAAAAAACCTATTGGGCATTTGATTGGCATCAATTAATCTATAGATTAATTTAAGGAGAACTACTATTTTTATTATACTGAATATTCAACTCCAGGTAACTGATCTGTCCTTCAATTTCCCTGGTCTTCTTCACAGGTCTCAGTGAAGATCCGAACCAGCGAACCGTGGGCCTCCAAAGCTGAACGTGTGCACTTAACTGCTGTGCCACCGGGCCGGCCCCTTGGGTGATTTTTATACACTGCCTGCATTCAGTTTGCTAATGTTTTGTTTTAGCATTTTTTGCTTTGAAACTCAAGAGTTTGATCTTAACTTTCCCTTCAGACCCTTCTGTTATTAGTCGAGGATAGAGTAACTTCATAAAATGAGTTAGGAAATATTCCTCTTTCTTCTGTTCTTTAGAAAACTCTTTGTGAAAATGGAATTGTCCATTCCTTTGATTTAAGGAGAATTTGCCTAAAAACAATGTCTAGGCCTGTTTCTTTTTCCTCCCTTTATGGGAAGATTCTTGCTAGTTAAATTTATTCAATGGTTATAGGATTATTTAGACTCTCTATTTCTTCTTGCATCAGTTTTTCAATTTGCATTTCCTGGGAATCTGTTTCCTCTAATTTCGTACGTACATTGAAGACAGCAGTCCAGAGCACGTGTGTTGTCTTCAACTTCTGCTCTATGTACACTTCTCCCTTTTATTTGTGCCCTTTGACTGCACCCTCCCCAGGTGCCCGTCTTAATTACTCTTGCCAATTCTGTCTTTTCTGATATCTAACTCTGGAGTTGTTGATCTTCTCTATTATACAGTTTTCAGGAATTTGTTATTTTAAGGTCATTCTTTCTTTCTGCCTTCTTAGGATATATTCTGGTGTTCTTCTAACTTCTTTTTTTTCTTTTTAAGGATTGGCACCTGGGCTAACAACTGTTGCCAATCTTTTTTTTTTTTTCCCTGCCTTATCTCCCCAAACCCCACCCCCTGTACACAGTTGTATATCTTAGGTGCAGGTCCTTCTAGTTGTGGGATGTGGGAAGCCGCCTCAACGAGGCCTGATGAGCGATGCCATGTCTGTGCCCAGGATCCAAACCCTGGGCCGCCGCAGCAGAGCACGCGAACTTAACCACTTGGCCATGGAGCCGGCCCCTCTAACCTCTTAAGTTGGATGCTCACTTCATTAAATTTCGGTCTTTTTTTTTCTAAAGTAAAAGCATTTAAGGCTATAAATTCTCCTCTAGAGATTTCAATTAATTTTGATATGCCACATTTTGATTGTCATTCAGTTTTGTTTTTTCTTTTTAATTTCCATTATGATTTCATTTTTGATTCCCATGTTATTTGTTAAAAAACAACATTCCACTGAGTAAATTTTACAGCTCTTATCGGCTGTCTTCAGTGATTCATGAATCAGGCAGCCTACAGTCCAGGAGATAGAAAGGAGCTCTGTACAAGGTGGGAGACTGTGTGGGCAGAAGGGGCGGGAAGAAGGAAGCTGCACTGACAAAGAGAAGTGGGCTGGTCATGCAAGGTCACTTTCCTGCAGGGGGTGGCCTATCCGGCAGATTTCCTAACTAGTGCTGGTCAGACGGCTCCTGACGGAGTGGTTCAAAATTGTGTCTCTGGGAGAGCCGAAACTGTAATTAAATTAAGCCTCATTTTGGTGACGTGGGGCTTAGCATAAGCAATTCCATTTTGGGTGTGTTGTCTTGTCTTTAACATGTTTGAGTGTTTGTGTGAATCATTTAACAATTTCTAAATGTGCATGTGGTTTTGATTTAACTTTCTTCTGTTGTGTTAAGGTCCAAGTATGTGTTATTTACAATGAAAAGTCTTTTAAATCACTGGAGCTTGTTTAATGGTTTGGTATGTAATCAATATTTATAAATATTCGATGGATGCTTAAAAAGACATGTATTCTCCAATTCTCGGGTGAAATGTTCAATACATTTCCATCAGACAAGCTTTTAATATCATTATTCAAATTTTCCATATCTTTACTGATTTGTGCACGATTTGTCAAATACTGGGAAAAGTATATTAAAGTCACCCACAGTCACAGTGAGTTACCAGTTTCCTCATGTACTACTTCTATGGTTTTCAACAGCACATTTAAAATTTACACTGCTGTCTGTGATCAGGTTCAGAATTGTGTCACCCTGCTGAACTGAGCACTCTTTCTTTGGGGAGATTTGGGTCTACTTTGTCTGATTACAGGGTTGCTGCACCAGCTCTCTTTTGGTTGGTAATTGTTTGATAAAGCTCTTTCCGTCATTTTCCTTTCAGTCACTCCACAGTTTCATGTTTTAGGGGTGTCACTTATAAGATAGCTGGATTTTGTTTATTCATTGTATTACAATCCTTGTCCTCCAGCTGGAGAATTAGGTCCAATTATATTTATTGTGATTAATATATTTGGGTTTATTTCTACCATCTTGTTTTCTACTTTCTCTATGTCATTTTCTAATATTTCATTTTTTCTGATTCCTCCTCTTTCTCTAGATCACCTTTTACTAAGTTTTAGGTTTTTTCTGTCTTTGTAAGATTTGACCTTACGCACTCTATTTCTAGTTTTTTAGGGGTGACACCAGTCCTTTTTATGTGTATAATTAATTCAACAAAGTCTAAAATTCATCAGTATCGTTATCTTCCCTTCCAACAACATAAGTAAGGACTTGAGTACTTAACACTCGTAAGTCACATGCCACCACTGCCCGGTGTTTCAGTGGACCTTTTCTATCTGCATACATCTTTTTAGTCACTGTTCACTTGATTTACCCGTGTTGGTACTATATTCTTTGCTTACCATTCCTCCTTACACATCAGATCTTCTATCCCGTATAATTTTGCTTCACAAATCCATTCTTAAGCAGCTCCCTTAGTGATAATCGGGTGGTAATCATTCTCTCAGCTTTTGTTTGTCACCATCTCACTGGGATCACTTGCCTATAAATTTTTCTAACTTGGGAGTTTTCGGGCCACACAATTAGTATAAATCCTAGCCGACATCCTTCTCGAGTCTGACCTGATCATTAATTTTCACTGGAAGCTTTTTAGTGTAGATTTACCAGCCTGAGGGGCGGTTGGGTTTGAGTTTTGTTTTTCTTTTTTCTGGCTCATCTTTTCCCGGCAGACGTTTCCTTTCAGAAGTCTCAGCTTTAGGGAGGGACCCCTGATCTGGCTTTCGCCTTGCTCTGCACTAGCTTTGTGTGAAGCCCTTGGCTCTTCCAAGTTCTGCTGAGACTGAGGCCCCCTGGGTTTGCTGAGCCTCTGGGGACAGTAGACGCCCCCAGGGCAGTGCTATCTGCAACTGCATCCCTTTCTGGATTCCTGGCTACCTCATGTTGTTGGCTTCTGAGGTTTTCCTTCACTCTCTTGCTGGCTCAATGGTGCCTTTAAAGGGCCTTTAAAAGATACTTTATCAAGCATTTGTAAACGTTGTACACAAGGACAGCTTTTAAGGTTCTACTCTGATCTTGCCAGAACCAACGCATTCCACTCCTAATAACTCATACAGGGTGGGTAGGTGGTCACTGTTCCTGTAACTGAGCAAACTGTAGGACCCTGGACAACCTCTGTAGACCTCGGCTTTCTGAGTGTCCTTACCTGGGGCTCTTTGTTACATCCCTTAAAAGAGAAATCTTCCTAAACTTGCATTGCCTTCTTCTGGGGAGATATTTAGCATTCTTGATGATATTCGTAAACTTCTGGTGAACTTTAATGAAATTAAGACTTCTTTTGGGAAACACACACTCTTAAGTGAAGGTCACAGTCTAAAAATAAGTTTCACTATGCGTTTTTTTTCTTTTGCTGTATACTCTGTATCCATTTTTTTTCCCTGTAAAATATGCCTACTAAGAGTGAGTCTTTGAATTGGCTTCCTACGGGGATCTTTTTCTTTTGCAACAAGATAGAATTAAAACTATGATATATGCTCATAATTGAACAGTCTAAAAAGTTTGCATTAACAAATCTTTAAATTTTTTAAAAAATTTAAGCAAATTATCTTTGTTTTCAGCTCTAAGTCTGGAGGCACACAAGTCAGACCATATTATTCTTTACTGGTAACAAGATATTCTTGAACTGCAAGCGTCTACTAGTACCATCCAAAGGAACCTTCTCTGTTTAAAATTTGTGTGCAAATTGGAAAACAGAACCTAGCTTGAAAAGTTTAAATAGAAATGTTAAGACCAGGCATATGAATTTAACTTTCATTTCCTGCTGATATGCAAATTTGGGGATTATTCTGGCCCAGACACTCTCCCCCCCACCACCATTCTAACTAAAAGAAATGTATTAAATTTTTAATGCACATGACTAAACTGAAGACTGGTTACATGAAAAAAAGACTTTTTTTAACCATTTCAATTTATTGTTGATTATGTAAAGTCAAAATAACATTTTGGTAACCTAGC
The DNA here is from genome assembly GCF_041296235.1 of Equus asinus. Classification (NCBI taxonomy): domain Eukaryota; kingdom Metazoa; phylum Chordata; class Mammalia; order Perissodactyla; family Equidae; genus Equus; species Equus asinus. The sequence goes on from NC_091810.1 coordinate 98,347,021, forward strand.
TGAAAAGTAATGAATATTAAGCACGGGAGGGTTAGAACATCTAGATTTCTCACAGAATGAATTTTAGTCAACCACCTTTCTACGCTTCAATCTTGTCTGTAAAATGGGGATAACGGTAACTCAGCACCTGAGTCAAAATGAACTGGGTTCAAATCCCGGTGGAGACACTCTCCGGTGGTTTTAACCCAAGGAGCTAAGCCCCTTCTGCTCATTTGTGGAGTAATCACACCCATATTTCAGGGCTGCTGTGAACGTCCAGCAGTGTCTCTAACATGCACCAAGAAAGTAAAGCATAGAGATGGAGAGAGTGCTTTTGAGGTTCAGACATTAAATTTCTCTATATTAATCTAATTATTTGAGGATTGTTTTAACTTTTTTCAACGTGTCTCCCTTGTATTCCGTTTACTGTTTCATCAGCAAGAATCACTTTTCTCCTTGCTTTCCAGCTGTGTCTACTACGATAAAGACGTAAGATTTGCCAGTGCAAAGGGACTCTTCTCTCAAGCAGGGAGTCATTTTCATGTTAAAAACAGATAATTGCAAGTTCTGGAAAACCCACTTGTATTTCAGAATGAATTCTCAGGGTGTGTGTGTATTTGCAATAATATGTGATTCGAAGGAGAGGGATGGGTGTTAAAGCTGCTTGTATACTCGACACTGAGTAACTGAACTAAAAACCATGGAAGTAAAAAGAAAACTAGGGCTCCTTCTTCTGAGCTCCTTGGCACTTTGAGCTAGCTGCCAAAGGCAGCTTTTATTAAGGAATCACCTTTGTGCAAAAAGCATCTCCTTGGTTTTTCACCCCCGAGAGGGAATCCCAAGTCTTACAGGAAAACGTGTGCTGCGTGGCTGCATGGACACGACTCGGGTCCGAACGCATTTCGGCTCTTTCGAGGAGGCAGCGCAGACACCCGTCCGCCCGTCTTCCTCCGACTCTCGCTCTGCATCCCCAGCCCCGCAGGTGCGCACACCGCGAGCCTCCTGAGTCAGAGGTGGGAGCGCAGAGTTTCAGTCCAGAGCAGCTCCTGACACCACACGGGTCGAGCAAGAGCAAGAGAAGCAGGAGACGAGAGGGAAAGCCCGGAGGGCGGGGAGCAAGGGGGAGGCAGGAGGGAAGGGAGAGAGCGGAGCGCCGGGGCAGGCAGGGCCGCGCGGGCGCGGGAGGCGAGGGCGCGGAGGGCGCGGGCGGCGCGGGCCCGGAGCCGGGGCGGGAAGCAGCCTCCGCCGGCCCCGCCGCGTCTCGCCGCGGCCGCGCGCGCTCCGGGGAGCCGGGGCGAGAATCCCAGGAATGTCGGCGGAGCCCCTCCGGGGAGGGTGAGGCGGGGGCTTCTGGCGCGCGCCCCCGGCCCGGCCCCGCGCGGGGCAGGATCCGTGCGCCCCCGCCGCAGCCTCCAGGCCGCCCGGAGCTGGTGCCGCGGGGTGAGCGGGCGAGCGGGGCGCGGACACGTGCGGGCCGCGCTGGGCCGGGTCCCGGGGGCTGGCGGGCCCGGGGATGCGCCCCCGCCCCCGCTCGGCCGGCTCTGCAGCCTCCAACTTCTCGGGGCCCGCGGCGAGTCCGGGCGGGGAGCGGGGTGGGGGGCGCGGGCGCGGGGCGCAGAGCGCGGGCGGAGGGAGCGCGGTCCGCGCTGGGCACCCCCGGGACCCCGGACTCTTGGCCCCCGGAGCGCGGAGCGCGGATCGCGGCGGGGCGGGGCGGGGCTGGGCGGGGCGCCGGGAGGCGCGGAGGGCGGGGTGGCCCCGGGGGCGCTGCAGGTGACGCGGCCCGGCCTCGGCCCCCAGCGGCCGCGGGACCCGGGGTGGGGACTGGCCTCCCGCGGCGCAGACGCCGGCTCCCTGGTGAGGCAAGGTTTGTTTTCTGTCTCCGCGCTCCCTCGCGTTGTAACTCGCTTGTCTGTTTGACTTTCTTAACCTGAGGGTTCTTCATTCCCACCGCGACCCCCGTCTCGCCTCGAGCCTCAGTTTCCTCTTGTGTAATCGGCGCTGAGACCTGAGCGCACTCGGGTGGCTGGCGGGCGGGAGTGCGGTTCTTCTGTAGATGAAAGTTTCCTTGCTCGGTCCTCTCGGTGTTATTTGAAGTAAGCGTAATTGCAGCCGAACGTCGCTCTGTAGCCGCCGATGAGCCTGCCCCTCCGGGCCCGGTGCACGTGGTGGTCCGGTTAGACGGGGAGCGGCGGTGCCGGCGCTCGGAAGCCGCTCGGCCCGGCTGGGGGTCGCAGCCCTTCCTGCTCGTGCGCCCTTGCTGGGCTCCAGCGCTCGCAGCACCGTCCGCGGGTTTCTGGGACTCGAGGCTGCCTTTGTCTAGCCGCACTGCATATGGGAGGGACGGGGTTGGGACTTTGTTGTCCAGAGCCCCACGTTCCTACAAATTAATGTGCGGGACGCAAGGAGTTGATGTCTCTTTAGTCCCTGCTCCTCCACTGCCGCACCCACAGTCTGACTGTGGGGCCGCTTCTGCTTCCTGTGCCTCAGTTTCCACAGCGCAGCCTGGAACTGCGCAGCGAACCTCAGGGACTTGCAGAAATGCGCCTGCGGGAATGAGCCGTGAAGACGGAACTCGCTTAGCTGACAGCCCTCCCTGTAGCACTCCGGCTCTCGGTTTGACTGTGAGAAGTGATGGGTGTCTCAGCTGGTAAAAAAATGTCTGCTTTATGTTGCTTTGAAATTCACTTTCTACTTAAGCAAAATCACCGTTCCTTCTTTTGGTGATGTTGGCAAGCTGAAGTTCGCCGGGTTCTCGTTGGCTTAATCTCCTAGTTGTCTGTTCTCTCCTGTGGAAGCGTCCGCTTTTCGGTTTAAACTTTCTAACGTATCTCCAGCCGAGGTGGAATATTTTAAGGATGTAGGTATGTTTTGGCATTTCCTGCTTTCTGTGGGACTACAAGCATCAACTTCACGATTTTTTGTGTTCTGTTGTATAAACTGCCCACCTTCCCCCTCTCTGACATGGGGTTGGGTGTGGTTGGGCTGGGTGCTCGCGTCCCTGAGGGTTGGTGATGTTTCATCCTGAGGTTCAAGATTCCGAGCTCTGTTTTCTTAAGAGAAAAGAGTGAAACCTCCGGAATTAACTGAAAATGAATGACGGTTCATTAGGAGGTTAACCCGGCGTGGTTTCTGCTTTAGCTCAGTGCTGTGGAAAACTGCTGCTTAGGAGCAAACGACTGAAAATTTGCAGAGCATTTACTAGAGGGGCAGATGGAGAGCCTGCAGGTGACTCAGATGCAGTCCTTGCGACGCAGGTGAAGGCCTGGGCAGCTGGGCCTGCCTTCATTTCCCCGCGGCCGTCCCGCTGCCTGGAGTCCAGAGCCCTGGCAAGCCCGGCAGCACCAGCACCATCTCAAGGGCGAGCAGAAGGAGCCAGGAGGGGGGAGACGTGCCCACTGGCGCTCCTGTGCAGTGGAGGCCGGGGTGCCCAGGAGCACCTGTAACCCTAGCCCTGCCGCCCGGTTCCTGGCCCAGAGTTTTACCAGAGAAACTGGCTGTTGTTTCTAAGAAAGAACTGCAAAGGGCAGGGGGCCGTGTCACACCACGGAAAGGTGTCTCTAGACCGTCCTCTGACTTATTGTTAGAGCAGGACGGAAATACTCAAGAGGGGGTCCTCCAGCAAATGTGGTTGATAGTCAGATGTTCTTTGGGTCAGTCTGGAATTCTTCTGGGGGAACCGGGAAGATTATTCTTTTTGTTGTTTACCTCTCTGTACAGTGTCCAAATGTTAAATTTGTCCCCATTCTTTCTTTCCCAACCACCAACCCTATCAAATGCATGAGGACTGCAGTCAGTGCAGTTCCTATCCTAGGCCCAGGGGCTGTGAGGCTCGGCCGGCCTGATATACATAACCACCAAGTAGGACATTTTAGCATTCACATACGTTCCATCCCACTTTTACTGAGCGGACACGATTTTCATGGTCTAATAAAATATCTTTATTTCCTAGTCTTTCCTTGGTTATGGCCTCCTGTAATCAAGGGGACAGCCCTCTTAAGACTTCGTATCCAGACTTTAAAGTCCATTTGTGGTTCACTTATTAATAACTCACTGGGGAGACTAAATTCCTAGTTATTTGCTGGCTCTCCCAGGCCACGCTTCAAATGTAGAATCTGTTTCTACTTTCTCCTGTGCCTCAGTTTCCACAAAACACCCTCGGGGAATTGTGTGTATTCAACAAAGGTCTCTAACTGTAAGAGCACTTCTGAGCAGTCACTTCATCTAGGATCTATATTATAGGCTTAATTTGCATGAAGCTATAAACAGCTAATCTGTTAGTTTACACGCTCTTTCCCTCAGTCAGCAGGAGAATCAGCGCTGTCTGTTCTAAGCTTCAGTGAGCAGGCAGTAAAGGATCGCCAGGCCTAGAAGAAACCTAATGAAAGCTTGTGTTCAGGCTTCTGTCCCCTTATCCACGAGCTTGTGCAATAAGATCTAAAGAAGCCATTATTGTGTGCTGATAGAATTTTATTCCAGTGACCAGATGTGGTCCTTCAGAAACATTTACCGGTCGTGCGGCCGTGCGCGAGTGGCCGACCTTCCTGTGGCTCCTTTCTTAAGGTGTAGATCTGGACCGAGAACGTCTGCCTTATGAGGACTGCGTGAGTTAGGACTTGCAAAGCACAAGCACTGTGACTGACACAGGGGAAGTACTCCCTAAATGCCAGCCATTGTTAGAAGTATTAATATTATTAACTTAAATGCAAGGTAAATAAGTATCGTAACAATTGTTACCATGACCTGCAAGGCAGAAGGTTTTTAATCATATATTTTTTCTCTTTCAGTTGCAGGGAGAAACATTGATTGTGGTTAATATCTTCCATCCCAGGGTGTACACCATGGCTTTTGGTCCAGCGAGTGGCCATTTTCAGAATGTTGTCTCCCCAGTTAGTAGACACCCATAGCAGCGGTGGTTGTAATTTTGAACTGTAAAAATAAGAGTTGTTTTTAAGACTAAAAATAAACTACACAAGTGTTTGTTCCTCTTTGTTTTTATCTGTGTGCATATTTCAAATTAATGCTTAGTCAAAACCTCAGAGTATTAGTCATTGATTTCCAAGCTTATAAAGGAGGCCACTGGCACAAGATACAAAATCTGCCTTTGACAGTGTCCAAAGTTCAGAAGGGTGAGTCTAAAACTGTCCTTAATGATGGTACAGCAATTATTTGCTTAGGAACTGCCAAGGGAACCTACAACCTACGTGAGCATTCAACTGAGTCTTCCTGTCTAATTTTGTTTGGATCTTCAGTGATGTATCAAAAAAAACCTACAAAAAGTTGTGCCCGGGACGTGGCTAATTCGTCTGGCTCTCCACTCTTCACCTTCAGAACCAAAATTTTGACTTTCAAACAAAAACTTCTATTTCTACTTTAAAATAAATTAGCCTTTTACTTTTATTCAGCCACATTAAGCACGTTTCCTCTTCTTTGTGTCTATTAATTTGTTATTGTTAGTGTTAAAAAAATTTTTTTTTAACTTTTTGCAGCTTCTAGGTGATGGGCAGATCAGAAAGTCAGATGGACATAACTGACATTAACACCCCAAAGCCGAAGAAGCAGCAGCGATGGACCCCGCTGGAGGTCAGCCTCTCCGTCCTCGTGGTGCTCCTCACCGTCATCGCCGTGACGACCATCGCGCTCTACGCCACCTATGACGGTGAGTCCTCCTGCCTGTGCACGCACGAGGCTCGGGAGACCACAGTCCTCTCCTGTGCTTTCCCACCTAGCAGGCGAGTGTGTCAAGGAAAGAGACACTGAACAGTGGTGGCTTAGAGATCCGTTCGTGAAATGTAACATCAACACGTCAAAACACGTAACTTCGACTAAAGTACGATGTCTTTTATGTTTGAGCTGAGTTATTAGTTGCCAGGTCTATTGAGTGCACACATGCTTGTTTTAGGAAGATTCTGGTGTATAATTTTACTTGATTAAAGTATACGTAATTTTATGGCCAACTTTAATTAGTCAACTTTTGTTGTGTCCTTGAAGTTCTAAAGGACTTCGCAGGAATTTAAGAGGCCTAATTTGAGTCTGAGACGTTGTTCACAATAAGGAATAGAAAAGATTAATTCCTTAATGGGAAGAAAAAATGATTACCCCAACAAAGCAACTGATTGTTTCAGTTTAACAGACCTAGGGCTTAGTGAGTACAGATGACATCATACTTTGTTTTCGTCATAATAAACATTTTAAATTTGCCTATTTTATTCCGCTAAGTTTTTTCTAACTACTGACAATGATATATAACACTCAGGTTTTAGTTCTTGCTATAAGGAATTAATCGTTTAATTGGCAGTTCTTAAAAGAACAAAAGATAGGGAGAAATTAGGAAACACGTTATTACAAATATTTATGTGTATACTCTCCTTTTTCTAGATGGCATCTGCAAATCATCAGACTGCATAAAATCAGGTAAGAAGATGGTTTTGACATTTAATAGTTTTATAATTAACGTATAACATTTAAAAATCAAATGCTAGTAGACATATCTCTACAGTTGCATTGTTTGTACTTTTATTATTATAGATCACAAGTTTATAGTTAAGGAATATCAAAATGTATTTGAGCAGTAGCTTAATTAACTTCTTTATTTTAAAAAAGCACTCACTCTTTTCAACCCTGGAGGGTATGGCCAGTGATAGAGAGCGGTGTCTCTGGTTTATGGAGCTTGCCATGAAATTGGAGAAGGAAAGTCAACGTGCTGCAGTGGTGCACATTGTATCATTGTGTTGAATTTCTGGATGCAGATCCTTAGAGGGTAAGAGCTGAGGAGAGTGATCAGGTGAAGCCAGGGGAGAAGCTGAGATTCCGGGGCCCAGAAGCAGGGCCAGGATGTGGAAGTGGAGAGACAGGAGAGGGAGGTCCAGCCAAGGAGAGAGAGCAGAGCGACAGGAGTCAGTCACATGTGGAGAAGCAGTGGAAACAGACACTTGGTAGATCGGGCACAGTAAGGAGAGGTCTGAAAATCCGCTTCGAGCCCTGATGCTGTAAGAAGGGCGAAATGGATATTTTCCTGAGCAGATCACTGGACGAGGCAGAAGTTGAAAGGTGGTTCGAGAATGCTAGGCTGGGTGGGCTGAGTCAGAAGTGACTGGGAGGCAGGTGGGCTGCTGTGACCCCGTCTGAGCTGAGGAGGGCAGCCTGAGACGGCCTGGACGGGAAATCTGAGGGCTCGGAGAGCTGACCTGGTACATGAGGATTTGAATACTTTGAAAGTGACGCCAAGGTTCACAGCCTCAGGGACGCGGAGACTGGCGGCAGTGCCCACAGGGGTGGAGAAGTCAGGAGGTGAGTTTGTTTTAGGGAGGGCGTGATTGACACGGATGTGGACACAGGGTCTGAGCCAGGGGTAACATCCAAGTGGGAATGGGGGGCAGGAGATGGGGTGGATTTGGGATCGTCAGCCCAGGGGTGATCGCTGAAGCCTTGTGGGTAATTTGAGTTCCCATGAGGAGGAGAGAAGATGAGGACTTAGAGCATAAAGAGAAGCAAATCAGAGAGCAGAGAGGGGTCTGGAGCTGCAGAAGCATGAGGTGGGAAAGGGCGGGAGGTGGGCAGGGCTGGCACCCCGGGCGTGAGCACAGGATGGGTGCCCTTGCTCTTTGCACGAGAGATGCTAAACCTCTTTTCCAGCATCTAGATTTCGTCCAAGAAGTAGCCGGTCCCAAATGGGGGACCACTTCCTGTTAGACGTTCTTGTCTGTTTTTGTTGTTCACTGACCTTTGCAACGTAATGTTGGGAAATGTCTTGGGATTCTGGTCAGCGTCTGCTATCCTGCACATGAGCCCTTTGCTGCTCTGCGTTGCTCTTTGCTTTCTTCCCTCTGGATCTCAAGTGCACTGGCCATTCACCCTCAGACGCGGTGTCGGTAGCTTGAGAGAGACCTGACTGGGAAACCGGCCATTTGCTGCTCAACGGAATAGCATGCACTTTCCCTCTAAGGGCTTTCCCAGAAAGAGAAGAAGGTTCTTGATTCCCCAGTGACTGCCCAGGTCCCTTGGCTGGGAGACGTCGGGCTCAGGGTGCCAGAGTCGGGATGTGCCCGAGCTGTCGGTCACCGTTTGCTCCCCGCCTGTCCCCTCAGCTCTCTGCCAGCTGCCCTGTTACGTGCTCGTAGTGTCCTGTTTTGAGAAACTCCCCCTTATGTGTCGACCTCTACTTATCTCCGGGTTGCTGGGTCCTCAATACACTTGACTATCTGTTACATCTCTTTCTCTCGCTCACATCTCTTTCTCCCTCTCATTCTTTTTTCTCTTTCTTTTTTTCTGGAAGTTTATTTTTGAAGAACCCAGATCCTTTGACTAGATAGGCCTGCTTTTGTAAAACCCTGCAGGTGATTGTGCCCCAGAGACCTGGGCAGGCCCCTCTGTTCGTCCCCCACAACGAGCGAGGTGGTGTTTGGAATCTGGAATCTCAGCTGTGACTTGATGTTTAGGGGTATGGCTCTGGATTTTTCATAGCGTTTGGCAAGTCCCAGCTCATTAAAACGTATCTGAACTGTATCCTTTAATTGTAGCTTAGCGATCATACCAAATGTGAAACACCTCTCAGAACTGTATCTTGGCAGAGAAATGTATACAATAGAAAGGGCTTCAGTGGGAAACAAGCCTGCTGGTGCCTGTGTGCTTTTCTTCCTTCTTCTCTGTCGGGTCAAGCTGTCAGAGTACTCTCACATTCCTAGTTGCTGTTCCTCCTGGGGGAAGATGATGAAACTCACCCTTATGGGTAGAGTCTTCACGCCCATGCACACGCACACACAGTCCTCTGCTGATTGGGAAAGCTTTTCTGCAGCAGAAAATGCAACTATTGCTTTTAGGAGTTGCTGCAAATTAAGAAAACTCTAGGGGAAATTCTAGACAGAAAAAAGTAAAGAATGAGAAGGAGTGAGAAGAGTGGAGTGGATGGGCAGGAAAAGAGAGATGGAAACAAAGATGTGGAAAAAATATAAAATCTCCCACCGGCAATTCTGTAGATTACTTTAAAGGACCAGGAGAATTCAAACCTGAGCAGAGAAATTCTTGAGAATTGGAGAAGTCGATGTTGATACCCAGAGTGCTTACGCTAAGTGAATGTTGCTTCTAACTTAAATCTTTCGAGGGAGAGAAGTTAGGCCATATCAAGGCAAAAACAGAATATTCCAGAGGGCTGTGGATCATCTTAAAACCTGCCGGGGTTAGGTACTTTAAATCTGAGCGTCTGTAAATTTAAATATTCATAATTCACATAAAATCATGTTTATAATGCGTACTTTAAGTTAACTTGCATCATTATGAATGATTTCACCAGACCTGAAATGAAACAAACACTATTTAACAAATAACAGGTTAAGGCAGAGTTCAAAACCCTACTATTAAAGTGTGAGTAAGATTATTCATCTCTTATTTACCGTATAAGATTGTCAAAAGCGTGGAGTTGTAAAGCTTGTGTGTGAGTTCTCACACTATGAAAACTTGAATCCTGGACTAGCTTCTATTGCGTTGCAGCCCTACTAACTCAGGAGGTTTCTAGGAATCCTGTGCTTTAAGGCAGGGTTTCTCAGCTTCCTCACTGTGGATATTTGGGGCTGCATAATCCTTTGTTGGGGGGGCTGTCCTCTGCCTTGTGGGATCTTAGCAGCATCCCTGGCTTCTACCTGCTAGATGCCAGTAAAACCCCCTCCCAGTTTGACACTAAAATCCTCCAGACTTTGCCAGGCGCCCCCTTGAGACAGCGCAGTCACCTCCAGTCGGATGCCACTGGCCTAAATGACCTCCAAGGTCATCCAGTGCCCTTCCCTTTGTGGAAGGCAGAATCTTGCCCCCTAAAGATGTCCACTTCCTATCCGTGGGGCCTGTGAATAGGTTACCTTAAATAGCAAGAGGTAGTTTGCAAGTGTGATTCAGTTAAGGATCTTGAAATGGCGAGATTATCCTGAATTGTCTGGGCGGCCTTACGTAATCACAAGGTTCTCCTAAGAGGAGGAGAAAGAGGGTCAGAGTCAGAGAAGGAGATGTGACAACGCAGCAGAGGAAGTGAGGCAGCCGTGAGCTGAGGAACGTGTGCGGCCTCCAGAAGCTGGAAGGAGACAGAACGGTTCTGCCCTCGAGCCTCCAGAAGGAACGCCGTCAGACCACCTCCTCTGGCTCCTGACCTCCAGAACCGTCAGATGATAAGTCCGCCTGGTGGTGAGTCACTCAGTTTGTGGCAGTCTGTTAGAGCGGCCGCAGGCAGCTGACACACCTGTCCACAGCTCCCTTGTTTCAGGGCCGCCTTCGGGGAGTTGGAACATGGACACACGCAGCACAAGCGAGTGTTTCCTGCCAAATGAGTGTTTTATTACTAAATCGAGGTGTGTAATGTGCAGTTACAGGGGAGGAATGTTAAATAGATAAATAGAGGAGCATAATAATAGAATATAATAAAAGTAAAAGATGGTAAAACAGAATCCTGATAGCTAGCACTTCCAACTGTGTGTGTTCGGCTCGTCGTGAGCTGCTTACGTGGATGAACATGTCTGATGCTCACCGTGACCCCGCAGGGTGGGGACCCTTGTACCTTCTTTTTACAGATGAGCAGACTTGGGCTAGGCCTGGCCAGGCTGCCCGGCCCCGGAGCCTGGACCCACCCCCACTTCTCCATGTGGCCTCTAAGGAGACCAGGACTCAGTCTGACTGTTCGTACCCTGCGCCTGTACGTACAGTGTAGGAGAGCAGACTACTCCCCTCCTGCTAGAGCTTGGAGCCAGAAGACAGGGCTGACTCTCAGAGAGCTGAAATGATTAAATCCAGACTGAGGAGGGGGAGAACAAGTCTCTTAGACCCAGAAACCGGCTGCTTTACTGAGAAAGTGAGCTGCTTCGTTGGTGATTTTAGTACATCAAACACAACGTGGAACTGAGGGGTCTAAATAAGCGAATATTAGCAGCGTCGCCCTAAATTCTCAAGGGAATGGAGAAACCAAGTGAAAATACATGAGCAGTGCAGTTCACAAGAGAGAGCGAGACCAGCTGTACGGTTGTGCAGGTTGTACACTGCACAGTTGTGGCAACCCTGAGAGACAGGTTTGCGGAGCTTTAAGACCTGGGTGAAATATCTCAGAACCATCCATGTCCTTTGCTTTAATTCCCTCCTCACCAAGAAAACTTTGGATGAGTATTTAATTGTTAATTAAATAAAGGAAAGGGCTCACACTGTTCACCTGAAAGGTACATTTAGCATGGCAAGGTAATGTTTTCGTGTTCTGATGTATTGTCACGTCTGTGTGGCTTGAGCTAAAGACCTGAAGTAAGTGAACCTTCCAGATATCTGATCACTTCTGCGAGGGCCAGAGCCTGGTCGTGCCCTGGGTGAGGGATCTGGTCACTGAGTGGCCCTTTCCGGGCAGCACAGAGCTCTGCCTCACGTGGGCCACAGCCTCGCCTTTCCTGCCTGTTGACACCCCGAAGCCTCCAGGAGGAAGACTGCAGACCGGATAAGCACAGGAAGGATGGTGGCCTGGCCCCGAGGGCGGCCGCCACCTCACACCCTCCAGAGCAGGAGGTGAGGCTGCGTCCTTGGTGCTGAGGCTTGAAAGAACCCTCGGGCAGCGAGACCACCGCGGGAGTCTCAGGGAGCCATGCACGCCTGGTTTGCCAAGGGGCGTGTGGCGGGTTACTCCAGCAGCTTCCCAGGAGGTGTGCTCCCCACAGTCATGGAGCCGTCCTTGCTTTAAAAATTCTCCAGTCAGAATTAGCATCTGTCAGTCAAATCCTTCCCAGGAATTTGGAATTAAGTTGCTCATGTGTTGAGTACACATGTATGTAACATTTTTATGCCTTCTGGGTGGATTCTAAGCGGTAATGCAGCGTCATTTTTTTATGCGCGGTCAAGGTACGGAAGACATAGATAAGCTGAATCAAGTGGTTAAAGAGGAAGGCAGTCAGCAAGGCCTGCGAGGCTCATTTGGATCTGAGGTTTGTTTCACAGCTGCAGAGATTGCCTGTGTGTGCCCTGTCGTAGCGCCGGGGTGACAGCTCGGCCTGTGAATCAGTTAAAATCAGCAGAGTCAGAAACGGATGCTTGCATCCACGATTCCTGTGAAGCCAAACCTGCAACAGGCACTCCTTGATTTGAACTCACAGCCACACTGTGCTCGCCGTCGCACACCCTCACTGCTGGCCCCTCCCTCACCCCTGGTCATCCCTGAAAGCAAGTAAGCCAGAGGCTGCAGCAAGAGGAGAACAGTTGGATCCTTGCCATTCAGAGGGTGGTCTGTGGACCGGCAGCATCGCATCCGCGTCAGCTGGGAGCTTGTGAAGATGCAGATTCTCAGGCCCCACCTCAGACTTCTGAATCTGCAGCTGCATTCTTAGCAAAGCCCCAGGATGTGCACAGTGAGGTTCGAGAAGCACTGGGGAATAGTGGTTCTCAGCTCTGGCTGCTTCTCAGGATAAGGAGAAAGCTTCTAAAACGTCCCCCTGTCAGACCTTCTCTCCTCAACACACGAGGTTCCTGCCCTTCGGTGGAGAGGTCTCTGTTAGGTGTTGGGAGGAAAAGCAACTTGAGTGAATTCGTTGATGGTAAGGTATGTGGGAATTACGGGACATCTGCACTTTTAAAGGAAGGTTTATGTGGACCAGCGGATGGCTTTCACGGGAGCACTTTCAGACTGTGCTGCTCAGTGAAGGTTCAGTCAGAGCAGGCTGGACGCGGGGCCTGCTTTCTGCCGATAGTGGGGAAGCTGAGCCTGGAATGTCCTGCTGAATTTCACCAGGATGACGTGGGCATGAGCGTGTCCGTGGAGACTTTAGAGCAGCTTCTTCCCCCATTCACTTATTCACCCATCTGTTCGCTCATTCATTCATTTTTTTTAGAAGCATTAATTGAATACCTTCTAAATATTGAGTACTTTTCTAGACACCAGGAACATGAACTGGGATACCCCTGCCTCAGGAAAGCAATAGTGGGGTCAGCATGAGAGACCAGTAAGCAAAATGACCTCATGGCTTGCACACCTGCCATGACAGAGATAAGCAGGGCAGCTGCAGGCGCCCTCAGAAAGGAGCGTCCAGCCCAGATCAGTGGATGTGGGCAGCCAGTGTGCTCGTAGCGGGAAGCATTGCCCGCTGAGTCCTGCGGGGCACTCAGGGATTGCCGGGCCACTGGGGCAGAGGATGTGCAGCATAGGCGGGACGCAAGCGGAAGCTGGCTGAGCTTAGGACCTGCAAGGGGTTCGTGCCAGCTGGACTGATGTGGGAGGCACCAGGCTAGCAGGGCCCGATGCTGGAAAAGTAATCGGGCTAGGGTCTATGCGGTGTGGCTTGTAATTCTCCAAAAGTCTATAGAAAATGAAGCAGTAGGTTACAGGGAGCATGGAAATGTTTTTAAGCAGAGCTGTAGCTTTCTCAAGCTTGCCTCCTGTCGGGCAGACCTGGTGAAGTGGAGGCAAAGATTTACCCACACAAGAGAACAACCTTTCCGTGTCCCGGGTTAGAGGGAAAGACGTCTCAGGCTGGAGGAACTGAAAGAAGAACTCCGGGGCCTGTCATCGAGGCCGCGTGTGAGGATGTGAGAGCGGATGGGGACGGGGGTGGGAGCGCTGGCCCAAGACCTAAGTGGGAGCCGGAGCCGGAGGTCCGCGTGAAAGCATCTGGACCTTCTCCTAATAGCGGTGGGAAATTACGGAAGGAAGGGCTTTAAGTGAAGCGTGACTTGATGGGAATTGTTGAAGATCACTGACTATAACTAAAGGATGGCGTGGGCGGGAAAAGGGCTGCTGCCCACTTCTCTGGAGATGGGCTAGTATCTGTCTGGATCTGAGTGGTAACAGGGTGGAGAGCGGAGGGGCTTGGGAAATATTTAGAGGCTGGAATCCATAAGGCATAGTGTTTGTGTAAATATGTGAGGCAATGAAAAAGGGGTAAGTAGAACTCAAGTTTCTGGTTTGGGAAACTGGGTGAGCAGTGCTGCCATCCACTGAACCAGGGGCACAGAGAAGGAGCTGCGGTCAGAGGCTGGGCCAGTCGGTGGCCAGCTCCCTCTGAGACCACAGGTGGGAGGTGCTGGTCTTCCAGTGAGAAGTCCAGGGCAGTCAAGTTGGAGATCAGGATATGGGGTCATCAGCGTGTGGATGCTGTGGTTGAGATTTCCCAGGCAGGAAATGGAGGTTCCCAGAAGAAAGTGAGGAGGAGTTGTTGGGAAATGGAAGGAAAATCAATAATGTGTAAAAGTAAGAGAGTATGTTAGACATTGGAGACTGGTCGTTGGAGTCAAAGGCGGCTGAGGGGCTGAGTAAGACAAGAAATGAGAGCAGAGAGGAAGAGGTTGAAGACTCAGGTGGAAGAGGGCAAAAATGTTGGATCTTGTTCCTGGAGACGCAAGAGAGGACCTACCCAGAGAAGAGATGGCAGGACTGTCTCGGAGGAGGGCCCTCTCCCCGTTACCAGAAGGAGGCAGGATGGTTTGAATGCAGACACGTTTCGGGGCTGGGGAGGGTGGGAAGTCGTTGGCTCATCGTCCAGCTACTTCAGTTTTCCCTGTGAAGTAAGAGGCAAGCTCTGCCCCGGGACTGAGCTGGCAAGACAGTGAGGAGAGTGCTGAAGGCTAGAAGGGGCAGCTGCCCAGGGCCACGTAGAAGGGCTGTGCACAGAAGTGACGACCCTGCGGAAGTCGAAGGCCACAGTTTTTAATGTCATTAAACCAGGCATTGCCGGGATTTTCCAGCGTCACTGATAGAACTTTCAACAGATCTTTACTGAGCACAGTCCCATCGCTGCAGATGCAGGAGCGAGCAACAAAGTCCCTGCTCACAGGAGCTCCCGATGAAAAAGGAGACAGATGATAAACCAGTCACTGAATGTGTGGAATGCCTTACTGAGTGTCTCAGCCTAGAGTTGGGAGGGAAGAGGGGTGCGGCTGGCTAGACCACGTAGGCTTGTTTGTGGGGACAAGGGAGTGAAACGCTCTGGTGCGATGACGGTTTAAACGGTGGTGCCCCAGGGGGCAGCCTGGACAGAAGGTGGGAGGAAGGGCCGAGGGAGAGGCCAGGGCGAGTGCAGAGGGAAGGAAGAGATGAAATATCTCCTGAGGATGGGAAGGTCAGAGCGTGGGTCGCTCAGGTCAGAGGTTCCGAAGGTGGAAGTGTTGTGGGCGATAACAACCTCAGGATGTCACCTTGAAAATGTGTGTGCCGATGTCGAGTGTGGGAAGAGGGAGGGGAGTTTGGAAGGTCAAGAATTTCTTTAGCCAGAGGGTAGCAGACACTTTGTCTGCTACATTGTCCACAGGGTCCCCGATGGCACCTGGGAAGGTGGTGGAGCTTCCGTGGAAGGGAAGACTGGAGGCGAGGTGTCAGGGCCTTCAGCAAACAGAGAAGGTCTGGGAACTTGGTAGATGACAGAGATAAGCCGGCTGAGGCTGGAGGGGTCCACTGCAGAAGCCTGAAGGAGCAGCGGCAGTGATGACGTGGGTGCTGCTCGGCCGGTCTGCCTTCAGTGCTGTGGGGTGCTCGGGGAGAGCAGCTGGGGGCACGGCTCAGCGAAATCAGCTGGGGGAGCCTGCTCCGAGTCAGCTGACAGCTTAAGTCAGTCATGCCCTTGCGCCCAAGGTGTGTCCAGAAACGCTCTTCTACTCCTGTCCTCTCACAGCACACAGGCTTTTCCGTCTTCCTCTAGAGAGGTTTGCAGGAGAAGCTCTTCTCAACGGAGGTAGATGTTTGCTGACAAGGGTGAGAGTCTAGAATCATAGGATGGGCCGCCGCATCTGGAAACTGGTCCCTGAAGGCTAGGGTTTTGCTCGTGTGCTGCCATACGGAACTGTGTCGCTGGAGGGGCAAACAGCACCCTCAGATGTTGATGCTGGAGGCCCGCCTGTCTGGCGCGTCACGGTGGAGCTCCGTTTGATGGAATGAGAATGGCTACTGAATTCCTTCTTATTTATCTTCTCACTAGCCTAGATAAAAACTCAGCGAACCAATTAGCTCCTGTCTTAAAATGTTTATTTAAACATTTCTCAAAGGCATGACCTTCCTTCAGAATAAAAAACAAACAAACAGAATTGTCACATTTAAAATGTGATGTCAAAATGTCTTTTTTTAAACTCTTGGATCCAGAGGAGTCTGTCAGTAGTACCATAGCCCTGAAGCTGAGAAGGGCTTGGTGCACGGCACGGACTGGACGATGGGGAAGCCAACAGAAACCCATTAGCAGGCGACCAGCCGTCCACAGAGCATCTGCTTCTCTGTGCTCGATGCTTCGAGCAAAAATGAGCCAGCAACTATAAAGGATGGAAACTACTTGTAAGTAGTTTCTCTTGTAATCAAGGCTTTCCTGAACTTCAGAGAAATTCCTTCTTACCGAAATCCCAAATAATTAAAGACCTATAATAAATGTGCTTAAAGATCCAATAGTTACTTATAAATACTTTCAGAAAAGAAAGCTTTTGTTAAATCCATGGGCTTAATTTTCTGGTGTAATGAAATTAGCCGAATGAAATTAAGATGTCTTTGATTCCTCTGCCAGTCTGAAGCCAAAATGGACTCATTATCCCCCAAGACATGTATATAGCAATTAGTGATTTCACTGACTTCGAAGCCAAGAAGCAAAATATTAGTAATCGTATTTGTTCAGAGAAATAATTTAATTTTATTTGAGTGAATCAAATAAAGGAAGCAGCATACACAAAGTCATTAACCGAACAGAAGCTTCTCGAAGCGCCTTCGACACTGTTCCCTAGCAAGGGTGTGACGGCCTGCTGAGAGCGAATGGCCCTTTAAACTCGTATCTTTGCAAATACGAATTTTTTAAAACAGAATGTAAGGTAGTAGCAATAGGTGCTGTGATGTATTTGTATTACAGCATGTATTTCAACTACGGTAATAAAATCAGAACAAAGAACAGAGTGGGGAGATGTGGTAAGCTGACAGCTGGTTGGGTTCCACGGGCCCCCTTGTGGGTCAGCCCCTTTCGAGGCCCAAGCGCTCACTGAGGCCGCAGTTGGTGCCTCTGGCTCCGTGTCGGGTCGGGCTCACGCCTGGGGAGCTGCCTCAGCCCCAGCTCTAGAAAGTGGGTTCCCACCCAGCTGCCCGTCGGTCCTCATCCCTCTGTAGCTTCCTTCCCTGGCTCCTCGCTGGGAACGTCCTCGGCTGCTGACCCTTGTGCTCCATCTAAATAGGACTCAGTCTCACTGGACCGGCTCAGACCACTTGGACCTGAGCCCAGGTTGTGGACTTGACATGTTATATGGAAGAAAGATGGTTCCTCGTGTGCGGCGGAGGGAGCAGCTCCCGAGTTAGGATGCCGCGCAGAAGAGCACGGCGCCTGCTTCTGCCTCAACCACCGGCCACCACGCCTGTTGATGTTAAAAACTTAGGACAGAGGAATCAGTTCTTTATCTTGTTTTAATACAAGAAACTGTAATTATGTGTGAAAAGTTGAAAGATTTTCAGATATCGCCTAACTTTAAATGAACAATAGAAGTCGTTTTTAATTCAAGTGTTGACAGGAAAAAGAAGCCGGAGTCACCATGTCTTCGGATTCGGGTGCAGTACGCGTGTGGTTTCTAAAGCTTTGAAGTAACCGATGGTGATGATTTGCTGTAAGAGGCCTTAACTGAGGACGAAGGCTTCTTATGGACCGCTTACCGTGCAGCGTGCTGGGTTAGAGCCGTGCTTGGGGTGAGGGTGCACCTGCAGGTGTCAGTGCTTCTGTCCTCTGCGGGTTACCTGCAAGCACGCTTGGAGTCATTTCTCAGCTTTCTAGGACCGAAGTCTCCACTTCTGTCCTTTCTTTTCCAACTCCGTGCTCGTGGAGCTTCTCCCTTCTCGGGAACTTGTTTCTGCTCTCCTTTAACGGAGCCCTGTGCCCTTCTGGACACCACTACCTGCTGAGTTGCTTTTTCTGAGCATCGTCCTCGGTGGCTCCCCTGTCCCCAGTTGCTCCATTCGTAGCCCGCCCACTCAGATTCCTGGTCAGCTCACACGCACGAGCGTACGCTCATTTACAGAAGCCGCTGCAGGTGACTCCCAACCCCCAGGTAACACACAAAATAGGAGCTTTGCTTGTCAGCTGAGACTGGGTGAGTCTGGTCATTGAAAATGAGAACTAAGCGCAGCCGCCCTTCCTGTCTAGGTGCAGTTCTGTTCCAGGAGTTCACGTGCAGTGTGAAAGAAACAGGCTTGTTTCAGAAGAAAACCTGCCAATTCTGTGAGGGCCGACTCAGCTTATCTGCCATGGTATGTGCAGTTCCAAATAGTGTCCGACAGGCAGGCGTTCTTGAAAACATTTGTTGAAATGAAATGAAAAGTTTCAGAGTCTTCTCATGCCCCATGAAGAGAAAGTCTTTTTGGAGAAGGAAAATGATTTATCTTATTCCTATGAGTCTTCTAGAATAGGAAAGAGCTATTTACTCATTAAAAAGTGTAAACATGTGGAGCCGAACGCGGCTGATGTCAGCTCAGTGCTTGGTTTGTAAACACGTGCTGAGTTTGATGGTGCTCCCTGGATAAGAGGCTTTTTGTGGTTTTGACTCCAGTGTAGGCAGCACCATTGACCCGGCTCATCCTCCCGCTGTCATGTCTTTGTGCCGCTCCCTAACCAAGATGGAGGCGAAGGCAGGATGTTTCGAGTTTCTCTCGGTAATTACGTATTGTTGAAGTCGGCCTGGTTATTCTTGTTCAAAGCATGACCCAAAATAACAAAATGTTTGAACGGGAGAAACTTGGGTGTGTGATCTTATTGCTTCCTCTTCAGAGAAACTCACCAGTGTCCAGGGAGCTTGGGATCCACCTGACGAGAGTGACTGGGGGAGCAGTGTGGCCTTTTCATAACCTTCTACATCTTTCCTTAAAAAAGGAACATTATTATTCATTAACATTATGATCAACACGTAGCCCTGATAACTTATTTGAAGTGATATATTGTATTTAAATGGCAGTATAATCTCTGATAGCTTTTTGCTAGCAAAGAATCTTTTAGGATTCAAAATGCAAATTGGACCTAAAAAGAAAAATTATTTTTAGACTTACGACACTTTAACTAAACTGTAACACTGCTTCAGGGCTTTCGTTTATTGATGGGATGTGTTTGGGGTTGTGAATTTCGGAGAATCCCCACTGGAAGATTATTGACTGTCCTTCCTTGGCTGTGACCGTTTGTTTAAATGGGCCGAGATCAGCTGAAGAATGTCTCTGATCTGGGGAGAGCCAACTGGAGATCATCACTGTGGGTCCATTGGAGCTGAGATTTCTGTGATTGTCTCAACAAGTTCTAAAATCCAGGGCCAAATGAGGTGAAAAAATTCATGTAGCTATACCCATATTATGGAGCAATTAAAATCTTAATTGAGCATCAGAAAAAACAAACAGTGGTTGCTGTGTAATTTAATTTGGATTCTCTCCCTCTCTCTGTGGAGCTCCTGAAAGTTTTTAATGTTCTTTGTTTTTTTATGTTATTTGGAGTTATGGCAGAAAAAACATCAGCTCGAAATTGGACCTGGGCTCTGTGTAAAGTCATCTTGGTGACCTTTGGCTTGTTGCCACCGTGTGCCTGGGTTTCCTTACAATAGAAGTAATATGTCCTTCTTTATAGAGTAATTGTAAGGAAAAAAGTAATTAAAACCAGTGGGGCAGTTTAGCGTAACGGTTAAGATGCTCGGACTCTGGCCCCCAAGTTGCTTGGGGTCAAACCTCAGCTTTCTGTTTGCCAACCGTGTGACCTCATGTGTACAAATTACTTCCCGTGCGTTTCTGCATCTCTAAAATGGGGACAAAACATAGTTAGCATATAGAGTCAAATGAGAGCAAATATTGAAGAATTTAGAGAAGTGCTAGCATGAAGTGAGTGCTTGATGCCTGACACGTGTCAGCGTTGACTTCTGTTACTGTTGTTATCACGTGACCATCTTTCCTGAACCTGAACTAAAATCCTCTAGTTTACGTTCTCTGTGTCTGATAGTGAATGGACTCTAGGTGCACTGGTCATGGGCTGTGCGTGTGCATGCGTGTGTGCGCGCCTGTGCATTTAGGGCTAATTGGCCCCGTGTACAAACGACATACAGTTATAAACTAATCACTCCTCAAGCCAGAACACCAGAGTGGGTCTCCTTGCTTGAGGGTGGTGTTGCCGTGCTTGGAAGCTTCCCGCAGATCTCGGTGTAAGTGCGCGTGCAGTTTCTGGACTGCTGTGTAGTGACCGCTTCGCTTGGTGGTGACCAGCTAGGTCAGGTGAGACTTGACCTCAGCTTTGCCGGAACTGACCCAGGGGCTGACAGAAAGAGTTTGAATTGAAGGATAAACCAGCTGTCTAGGTTACACTCAGTGTCGGGGGTAACACTCGACCCGCCTTCAGCCAAGGGGTCAGCAGCAATTTGGGGACAGGGTTTCATCTAAAAGTGAGGAGTGGATTGTGGAAGAATCCAGAATGTTTGCAATGAAAACCGTGGTTTCTATTAGTGTTAGTCTGTGTGCTGGTTTCTAGCCGTCTTCTCTTCACTGGGTTCCACGTCGCTGCCTTGGATGGGGTCTCTGTGACAGGCGTGATTGCGTTGCCTCTCCCTGTGATCTTCCAGACGTCCTGCCTCAGGCTTGGTTTTGGTCGGTGGGGGCTGGGGGGCGGCAGGGAGCGAGGTCAGCAGTGCTTTCAGAATGTTGTCAGAGGAGATTTCTAAATGGTCACAAATTTCCTAAGAAGTGGTTTTGGGCTTAGTGTCTGTTAGGACTGGAGGTTGGGTCAGAAATGGGCGTCCTGCGGTCTTCACAGAGCGTTCGCACCCAGGACCGCTTCTGGACACTTCCAGGGCAGTCACGGGCCAGGCCGGTCATCGTGATTTTAAGATACTGAAATGGAAGAGCTGTGAGGTTGGGTCAAAAAGCCAACGGCTCAGGCAATTCGAGGAGAACGAGCTGACAGCAGTTGTGCTCATAGATCGTTCCGGAAACCTCACTCCATGCACAGCAGGAAGAGGCAGTGAATAGGTTCCCCCGGGAGCCAGATGTGTGGTGTGTGTTGTACATAGACGCCCACCTATTTAGTGTTCGACCCTGAACCCCAGAGTGGCCAGAGATGTCAGTCCAGTCGTGACTGAGAGGTTATTTGGGTCCAGTTCCCACTTAATTTTGTTGCCTGCTTTGTTCATTTTCCTGGATGTTTCTAAAAACCTCAAAATAAAATGGACAAAAATATCGACAATCCTAATGATTTGTGAATCCCCTAGTTGCTAATTCGCCTACTGGCTGAAATTTATTTGTCCCCCAAACTCAACTCTTGTGGTTCAGACAGGCACAGACGAGTGCTGGTGGGTGGAAGACTCGAGCCACCCACAACCGTGGACCCAGCTGAGGTCTGACAAGGACACTAAGCAAGAGTCTCTTTTGGTCTAGTTGGTGCCACGATTTTCGCATTTTTTGCGCTTTTTGTTGGTGATTTCAATGTTAAAATGTCTCCCAAGCCCAGGGCTGAGGTGCTGTCTAGGTTCCTCAGCACGAGACGGTGTGATGGGCTTACGGACAGACGTGTGTCAGGTGGGCCTCCTTGAGGCAGGAGGTCCGTGCTGTGGGCTGAGTTCACTCTGAGTGAATCAGTGATGTATAGTAAATAGATGTCTCTAAGTTAAAAGGAAACACATGTAAAGCAAGATGATGTATCAGCAAGCTGATGGAGATCTTGTGATCAGAGGCTCATAGGAACCGAACGCTGTGTTTCCCCAACCATCAGTGATGGAGTGTTTGCTAATTCAGTGTAAGTGGTGACCTTAGAACAAACTCCTGCAAATAACAAGAACCGACTGTATTTGTTTTGTGATTCTGATGAATTCTTTCTCACAGGAAAGCATCAGTGACCTACCAAATATGGACCAACATTAGATAAAATTAAACCCACAAAAAGTGCCACAGCACAAAGCTAGTGTCCAGTGCCAGCCATCCTGCTTTCAGTTGGCAAACTGTTGACATTGTTGGGGAGCAGGGATGGATGGCGGGGTCCCTGGTGGCACAGAGGCCATTGGTGCTCACGGGCACCCCCAGGACTGCCTCCTCTCCAGGCAGACGTGTAGCGGGTTCCATGTAGCTGGAATTCCACCCATCTGATCATGTCTGGCAACTGGTGGAGCGGTTGTCCTCAAGTCTGCTGCCTGTGAGGCCAGGAGCCCCCGGAGATAGAGAGAGCTTATCTTAAAGGAGCAGGAAGTCAAGCTCCACAAAAACACCCCCAACAAAGGGCCGTGGGAGAAGCGAAGTGATTCTGAATCCAGTGCAGCGTTTGCTCTTGTGATCTCCCGGGACTGGCCCGTTGGTCCTTGTGGTTCTTGAGAGAAGGAGGCGAGGCAGTGAAACCCGAGAGTGCTCGTCCCCTGAGGCCCGGGAAGCCCTCCTTGGGACCCTCTCAGACAGTGGCGGAGGTAGAGAGGCCTTTTCCCCACATCCCATGGCCCCTGCTAGGAGGAAACTGGTCATGGATGGGGTCGGGGCAGGACATGGTGGGGCAAAGTCAGCGGAGCTTAGGGGCCGGCTGGGGGAGCCGGCTTGCATGGGAGCCGCACATGTGGTGCCCTGCAGGGCCGTGCATGGGCTTGGGATGGAGCGCACTGTGAGACACGGGTGTCTTGATGTGCGCCATTCACGCTGGCACGTGGAAAGGCAGGACGAGATGTGCGGACTCATCTACGGATGGGGACATCTCTGCCTTCTGATGTGGGTTCTCCGTCCTCAGCTTCCATGCTTCTCTCCTGTCTAACCTGGTGCTTCTCCCCTGGCCACACGTTAGAGCCACTCAGCAAGCCTTGAAAAAATGCCTGGACCGCCCCAAAGGTTGTGGTTTAATTGGTCAGGAGTGGGTCCTGGGATCCGTATGCTGAAAAGCCTCAGGATGATTCACGTTGTTAGCAGAGTTGAAAGGACTTCGCTAAAATGCATCGCTGAGAGTTGTCCCTCTCCACGATCCAGCGTGCTCTGCTCCACGCCGGGGTGGGCAGAGTCCTGAGGCACGTCCGCCTCCAGCAGACGCCCCCCTGGATGTGCCTTGAGTATAATGGCCTTCATGCCATCTTCCTGTCTGCTTGCCCTGCTGTGCAGAGTCCATCTGGTTTTCCCCGTCCTTCTTCCTGGCCCCGCAGACCCTCCCAGTCCCAAGGCTTTCTCCCACCTCTGTCCCAGCAGTGGGTGCTGGTGGTGAGGCTGACCCTGGGGAAGGCGGGAAGCTGCGCAGTAGACGGAGTGGCTGGGAGGAGAAGGTGTAAAGAAGAGGGCTGGGCAAAGGAAAATGAAGGACGACTGAGAAGGAGTGGAAAGAGAATGGCAGAGGGTGCTTCTCCCACGGCACCTGCTGTGGCCAAAGTCTGGAGGGGAGCGAGCGGGTGGGCTGGAAACCACACGCCTAAGAGCCCATCCTGAGGCTCCATCATCTACTAGCTGCTTGATCCTGGGGAGATTTCTTCATCTTGTTCCACCAAAAAGGGGTGACCCGCAGGGATTCAAAACAGGTCTGCCTCATTTAAGCCCCCCCGCCCCCACATTTCTAGCTTATACGGTGTCTCCTAATCCATAGCCACAGAGCAGACCCTTGGCAATGAATACAGTAATTAATAACCTCCCAGATGGTGGCTGAGCTCGTATTTAAATTCCTACGGTCAAGTAAGTTGGGAGAGTGTTACAAGAAGATTAGTGTGGAAAAAATGGTATGTCACTTATTATCAGCCTAGAACATTCAGGATTGCCATTCGTAAGAAGTAAGCTCATTATTAACAGAAGATTACTTTTCTTGTCTTTATGTGACTATTTTCTTAAATTAAAAATAAACTTTTTTTCTTTTTGCAAAAGCAATGCATATTCATCTAATACAAATTGGAAAATAAAGATAAGCAAATAATGCAAAATTCAACACACCGATAATCCCTCCACCCAGACACAGCTGCTGTGAATAAATGCCTGCTCAACTTTCTCTGCTTTTGTACAGATTTTTACAAACCATGGTGCATTCTTTCTTTCACTTTGCAAACATCTGCTCCACAGCGTTCTGCGTCAACACATCTGTCTTTGCTGCATCGTTTCTTGTGTCTGCCTATGAAGGTGAATAATTCTGTTTGTTGTTAAACCACCTTTGTTTACTCAGAAGACCCACAGATAAGCAGACATCTGAAGAGCCAGGTGTGGCTCTGGGGAGAGGCCACGTAATTCAAAACAAAGCACAAACTATAAAAACAATTACAGCCCATTTGACAGTCAGGCGGCTGTTTCCTGCGGCCCTTCTGCCCGCAAGTCTACCGCTGACTTCAAAGAAAAGTCAGCAGAGACCAGGTCCGGAGGATGAGGTGCCCACGGGACTCAGACCCGCGATAAGAGATTAAAGGGAGGCCATCAAAGACCCAGCACAGAGGCGCTAGGCCACGACTCGCTGGCCGTGGCCCCGAACAGTCAGCAGAACAGAGAGCTTGCTTTGAAGTGATTGGAAGCGCCTGCCCCGTGACTCCCGGGTGAGAGGGAGCCTTACTCTGGGGGAGTGTCCCGAGCTGCCTCTCCCCTCTCCTGTCCGCGTGCACCTCACAGACCTTTGGAATGCTGCCTCTTGGGTTTGTGGTCCAGATGTAAGCAGTTTAGCTGTGCTGAGTCTCAGGTGAGGTGTTCCGCCCACGGGGAAGGCCGTTGTCTCCTGTGGGGGACGTGGGAGGAACAGAGGGTCCCCACGGCCCGGGGATTCCCACTCAGGAGCATAAACCTGCAGCCGCTCCTCCCTTTTATTAGGATGCTGTGAAGGACACGTGGCATGTGCAAATCCTCGCTGGGACTCGCTCGTTGCTCTCCTCGTTCACTCTCCTCCCCCGTCGCCCGTCCACCGCTCTGCCCGCTGGGAGGGTGGTGCCCTTTGTGGTGTTGGCGCAGGAACCATTTCCCCAGAGAAAGGAAGATGATAGAAGTGCTCCCAAAACGGCAGCAGCCTTTGCAACATGCAGTTTAAGTTTTTTAAAGTATTTTAAAAGACAGGAGCTACATAAATTGCTAGAAATGTGCGCTCAGAATGTCTTTAGCTGGCCCTTCTTTGGGTTCCAATTTTCTGGTTTTTCACTTTATGTGCTAATCCTCCACGTACGTAGGGTCTTTATTTTCACGTCCCCTGTCATCATATCTTCATTTTCTCCGTTGTTCCAGGGAATTACTTGTTATCTCTCTGGCCTTTCTGGATCGCTTTCCTGATCTTTGCCTGAGGTTCCAGGTTGGAGTTTTTCCTGACAAGTCTTGACCGAGCGCCATGTTGGGCTCTGTGAGACCCGGAGCACACATGCCCTCCTTACCAGAACCAGGCTGGGAGATAACGGGTTTTCCAGCAAAAACTGAATGTGATGCCAGCTGTACGGGCTTTGCCTGGACTGTCCTTCGTGAAGAAGGAAGATTTGAACTGAGCCTTGAAAATGCCCAAATTTCTCAACATGAAAAAATGAAAACATATCTTAGGAGGGGACAAGGCAACATGGTCCAGGTTACAGACACAGAAAACCCCAAGGTGTCTCTCAGCAGAAACCGAATACAGTCATTTGATGGGGCAGGTGGCTCGTGAGGAGGCAGCGAGAGCTTTAGGGAAGAGGTGGGGCTGAAGGGAGCCTTGAATGGTGGGTAGAATTTGGAAAGAATGGGAGGAGGAGTGAGAGGGTGGGCTGAGGGGCAGGGAAGCCAAGGCACAGGGCAGGAACACAGGAGTGTGGCGCGTGAAGCGAGGCCATCTGGTGGGAGCAGAGAGTTTGTGTAAAAACACAGAGAGGAAAACAGAGAAGGGGGAGCCTTTTGATCAGTCTAGTAAAGATTAGTCCAGTAGAGTTTAGTCTAGTAAAGATTAGTCCAGTAGAGTTTAGTCTAGTAAAGATTAGTCCAGTAGAGTTTAGTCTGGTAAAGATCAGTCTAGTAAAGATTAGTCCAGTAGAGTTTAGTCTGATAAAGATCAGTCTAGTAAAGATTAGTCCAGTAGAGTTTAGTCTGGTAAAGATCAGTCTAGTAAAGATTAGTCCAGTAGAGTTTAGTCTGGTAAAGATCAGTCTAGTAAAGATTAGTCCAGTAGAGTTTAGTCTAGTAAAGATCAGTCTAGTAAAGATTAGAGGCCAAGTGAAAGAGTTTGTCATTTAACCTGTGCAATGTCAAGCCACTGACATTTTTGAGCAGGGAAATGGCCTGTGCAAAAGGATATTTGGGGAAGTTTAATATGTGAAAGATGTGTGGAATGTATGAAAGTAGGGAGACATCGGTAGCAAGATGAGTAGTTGGGTGGCTTCTAGTCAAGGGAAGGAAGATGTAAACTAGGTTGACACTGATCATGGAAAGAGTATAGAAAAGAGGGAAGGAGGGACTGACAAGTGTTGGGGGGGGGGGGAGAAGCGCAAGTTCTCCCCAGGGCTTCAGCCTGGGAAGCCATGATACGGACTGTGCTGTCCACCAAAGTCAGACGCCCAGAGAGGGCTGGTTTGGAGGTGCCGGAGCCTGGTGTGGAAGAGCTGGAGCCTGAGATGGAGCCCAGCACATGGGTCCAGAAGGCGGTCACAGGTGGGGGCTGGAGGCTCAGCTGGAAACGATTTCCATTCTAAGTTGAAAAGATCCACACAGCTCAGCAGTTGTTTGACGTTGTTAATTGATTAATTTATGTACTCAGAAAGTGAAGTATTTTCAAAAGCTCGTTTGAGAACTTACACTCGCTTGAGACAGATGAATTCCAATTGCTCTTCTGTTTTCATGGCAAAGCAGTTCAACTTGTATGAGAAAGAGCATGGGGAGGGTTATCTGCTTATTTGGGGTGTGGAGACTGTGGGCGTTGGGCCTCTTGTACGTGATAGTTTTCTCTTCAACGATAGTAATGTGTGTTTTATGCATCTTTCTATCAGCTGCAGTACCGGCACAGTCAGTGTTTTGCGTATTCTAAATACTCTGTGTTAGTTGATTTTTGTTTTCATTCTAGTTCCCAAAGATAAAAGAGTGGACGTGAGAAAAACTCCCAAGTTTACAGCCAATTTTATAATGGCAGACTCTACATAAACAAATGCAAATTGGATGTCAAATTTGAATTGCAAAAACTTTGTAAGCAAGGTCCAAGAAGTAATAACTAGAATTCCAGATCTTTACTAAAATGATAAACTCCATTACCAGCCCCGCACCCTTGGAGTCTCAGAGACGTTCAGAAGTCACATCATCTTGAAGGGCAGAGTCAGCAGCTGGAGTTCTCAGTGAAGCCTGTTAACCCCGGCCCAGGACGGCCAGGGCGGACCTGTGCTCTTTTCATCTGGGATGGGAGCCACCAAGAACCTCAGCATCTGGAGGAGGGAGGGAGATGTAGGGTGCGGGCCTGGGAGGTCCCAGGCCTCTCAAGAGTAAAACCAACCTGCGCTGTCTAGAGTGAAGGAGAGGAGGGCCGTGTGCCGGTAGTGTCCATCGTGCCACCTGGACTGACAGTTACGTAAGGACGAAGGAGGACCATCAGCTCAGTTGACTTGATCATAAAGGAGACGAGCATGTCTCTTTTTCCCCTTCCAAGCTCCTTAAGAAATACGCCCTTTGATTTACCTCATGGTTCCCCTGGTCTTTCAGCTGCTCGACTGATCCAAAACATGGATGCCACTGCCGAGCCCTGCGCAAACTTTTTTAAGTACGCCTGCGGAGGCTGGTTGAAACGCAACATCATCCCTGAGACAAGCTCCCGCTACGGTAACTTTGACATTTTACGAGATGAACTGGAAGTCGTTCTGAAAGGTTAGTGGAGTTTGTGTCTGTGCATCAAAGATTTCTCTATTAATATATCCACATTTTAGGACACAACTCTTGGTCACAAAGGTTAGAGTAGATAACCCGAGTGTTGTGGACCACGCTGAGTCACTCCAGGGGTGGTAAACACTGAAACGGCTGTGGTGACATCTCTTAGCACCCCTGCCTTCATTTGTAGGTGCACAAACAATAAAGTTCTACTATTTCCGGAGATGGTGTCTTTACGCACCTTGCAGAAGAAGAAATTAAAGAACTGTCACTGAACAGCACCTCCATGTCTTCCCACCCCAGCCCCGGGGTATATTTACTCTAACCCAGCTGAGACACTCTCCCTGGAAGTTGAGAAAGTCGTGTCTAGTCATCTGCTATCCTCCACCCCGTGGAAGTCTGTGGTGGGTAGTGCTGTCGAGCAGATCCCAACTCCTGCAACCCTGTGGAGAGCAGAGGGGAACCCTGCCCGGTCTTTCTGTGCTGTCCTCTCACCTTCCAGTGCTGTGTCAGAGTGCTCCAGCTATTCATAGGGTTTTCTTGGCCAGTTTTTTCAGAAGTGGGTGGCCAGGTCCTTCCTGATCTGTCTTAGTCTGGAAGCTCCTGAAACGTGTCCACCATGGGGACCCGGCTGGTATTTGAAATCCCAGTGGCATAGCTTTCAGCATCACAGCAACACGCAACTGCCATAGTGTGACAACTGACAGACGGGTGGTGTGGTTCCCTGACCCGGCAGCAAACCTGGGCCGTGGTGCTGAGAACACTGGATCTCAACCACCAGACCACCAGGGCTGGCTCTTCCAGAAGTTACTTTGTAGAAAAACAATTTCTGCTATTTTCTAACATCCGAACAAGTAGAACAATTCATTCAATTCGTTTGGAGCACGAACAGTACAATCACACAGAGATAATTATTTTCCAGCCATCGAGAAAACTATTATATTAAATTCCAGATTCCTCTGTCTTACTGTTTTCTTTTTAATCTCAATTTCCAAAAAAGTAACTGTTATTATGGCAGAGCAGAGTACACATCACTGTTCACAAAAAAAGATAGGCTCGTCAAAAAGATTTTCATCCAACTTGGCGGATGATCCCAACCCTCAGTTGTGCACGAGAACAGTGCTCTTGTGAGGGGTTGGCTTTTCCTGTAGGGTTTGACAAAGCGGGGAGTGAATGTATACACACAAGCAGGGTTTTTACTGATCCTGCATTGAAAATGTTAATCACAGCTGCCAATGCGTGATTATACTGATGTGTGTTACTAAATGCCCTATTTCAGATGTCCTTCAGGAAACTAAAACTGAAGATATAGCAGCAGTGCAGAAAGCAAAAACTCTGTACAGATCGTGTGTGAACGAATGTAAGTGCCCTCGGGGTATCCCGTGCGGAGGGTGCCAGCCGGGGATGCGTGGACCCCGTAACGATGGGTCTTCGTTGTCTCCGCAGCTGTGATCGACAGCAGAGGCGGGGAGCCTCTCCTCAGACTGTTGCCGGACATCTACGACTGGCCGGTGGCGACAGAAAACTGGGAGCAAGTATACGGTGAGGCCATTTTTCTTCTTCAAAAAATATAATTTCCATGCAAAATCTGTTATTATATTATAGTCTCATGTCAGTGCTAAAGCTTCTAACGATGTCCTTGACCTTTCGTTGTTTTAGGTACTTCTTGGACGGCTGAGAAGTCTATTGCACAACTGAATTCTAAATATGGGAAAAAAGTCATTATTAATTTTTTTGTTGGCACTGATGATAAGAATTCTATGAACCATATAATTCACGTAAGTTTGTGTGGCCAATGGCCGGAGTTATCTTTAAATTGTAGTAAAACTTGCACACATGTTGCCATTGTTGATGTTTAGAAATACTGCATATTCTCGCTTGAATTGCGTGAGCACGGAGGTGATACACTCACGCTCTGTCTCGGTTAACTGGTTCCCAATTTTGAAGGTATTTTCAATGCTGTGTCTTAGACAGTCATCTCTCCTTTCTGCTACCTCTGTTGTAGATCCTTCTCCCTTAACAAAGAAGATTTGATAAGAAGTAAAGGCTTCAGGCCCCTCCTACTTAGAGGAAGCCCCTGATTTCTCTGTATGGTTGTGGGAGGAACGTGCTCTGGTTTATATGAGTAACATGGGTCTGGAAACCAGAAATTCCTAATTGCTTCCAAAAAGAATGTAGAAGAGGGGTTTTGAACACAATTTTGTTCTTACTAAAGAGCATCTGTACTTTTTTCTCGATTAAGGTAAACAAAATGCCATTCTTTTTAAATGGCTTTATTAGATTCTTTTTTAAAATGTAAGCCACTCATTTAAGTTTATCTAAGATGGTCACCTAAGACGAGATTAATACTTAATGACTGTTTGGAATGGACTAAAAAATTTATAGAGCTTTTATTTGGTCTCCTGTAAAAGAAACTAAACCAAAAGTTGCAGGTCACAGAGTCATATTTACGTCACCATTGCATAAATCTTTATGGTCGTTTTTATTGAAACCATGAAAGATTGAACCCAGCTCTCTTCTGCATGGACCCTTTCCTCCCTTCTGACGTCCTCTCCTCCGGCTCCCCAGTGCCAGTGTCCTGTGGTCACAGGAGTCCTGTGGTCACAGGAGGGGTTCCCTAAGGAGGGTTGGGAGGTGGGAGGAGCAGAGCCTTCCTGTGGGGACGCCTGTTGGCCCTTCCATGCCAGCCCTCTGGGTTCCATCCTTGTGTTCTGGCTCTTTACAGCCCTTGGGATCCTTGCTTTAACTCATGAACGCTCTGGTTTGCCCCTGTACCCTTCTCCCCATGCAGCACACAGAGACCACCTCCCAGAGCCGCGAGTGTCCAGGTGCCCTCACTGGGCATTGAGGGCAGAACAGACGCACGAGCCCGAGCGGTTTCTCCTTCCACAGTCTCGGCTGGGGGCTGGGTCCTGGGCAGGGCAGCCTTGCGGAGAGCCAAGGAGGCGTCCCCACCCCTGGGGTAGAGGGTCTCACAGCATCTCTGGGAGATTCCCACCAGCTGCAAAGTGCTCGAGTCACCTGGAGGTTTCCACCTTCATTTTCTCCCATCCCGGTTAAGGATGGGCATGGAGGAGACTGTCCCCAGGGGCGCACATAGCAGAACCTCAGGAAGCGGAACGTCCTGTAGTGTGAGATCCGGAGACTCTTCAGTCCTGGATCCAGACGTGTTTTGTTCACCTCCACCTTCTGCTCTGCGTTAAAATCCGTCCCAGTGTACTTTCATTTGGGTTTTCTTTGGTTTTCCTCAAATCTTCCAGATTATCTAACTACCCATCAGTTTAACGCTTAGAAGTCATGTGGAAACAGCTTCCTGACTATGTTCATCGGAGTCTGAGTGGCGCCTCAGGCAGCAGGAGCCCTCGGCTCTCGCTCACGTGCACGGGCGTGCAGTGTCCTCTCCCGCTGTCCTGTGTCGCCTGAGTGGCTGTTTTCTTCTTTCGTGTTTTTATAGATCGACCAACCTCGACTTGGCCTCCCCTCCAGAGATTACTACGAATGCACTGGAATATATAAAGAGGTAAAAAAAAAAAAAAAAAAAAAAAATCCAACAAATTAAAACAAAAGTGCAGAGTCATCTGGTGTAAACTTAGAAATAATGAAAAAGTCAGAAGCCGAGTGTGAGCCCGCCTCTGTGTTCCTCCCTCGGGACAGATGCTTAGAGTCAGACGTACCAACAAGCTCCCTTAGATGGAGCGAACGTTCTCAGCAGAAGGAAACAAACTGGGGATTCCTTATTCGTTTCTAGGATTTAAGTCATATGACTCATTTTGAAAAGTCAATTTTAAATACTTTAATCCCCCTATAATTTGGGTCATTTTGAAAATGAACAGGTTGATCGTGGTCTGGGTGGTGCAAGGAGGCCTGGGGACTGGTCCAGCGTGAGACGCTTCATCCCCAGGCCCTCAGGGCCTTCTGACGGGACCTTCAGGTGACCGCCTCGGCAGGGGCAGCAGGCTCCCACAGACCCCTGCAGCCGCCCCCGACCCTAACACTGGTCAGCCAGCCAGGGAGCGTCATACCCTGGGAACTGGGGGGCCTTCTGGAGGCTTCTCCTTGGCTCCCGGCCTCCCCTCCCTCACGCTGTGTTTGAGC
This sequence comes from Equus asinus, assembly GCF_041296235.1. Taxonomy (NCBI): domain Eukaryota; kingdom Metazoa; phylum Chordata; class Mammalia; order Perissodactyla; family Equidae; genus Equus; species Equus asinus. The sequence continues at coordinate 98,378,765 of NC_091810.1, forward strand.
TCCGACTTGTTGACGTAAGAGCCGCAGCAGACGGCTCAGCCGTGTGGCCGTCCTTAGACATTTGGGGCAGGTGTTGACTCTGTAAATGTTTTCCTCCGCATCATTGTAGCTCAGACGTCAGTTAAGTTTACCGTTGATGATCGCAACGGGTCACAGTGTGGTACTGGGGCTGAAATTGCTTCTTCAAATTGTTAGCTAAATATGTTCATGCTGAGCGTTTATTTGCGTAATTATTAAGTTCAAATAACAAGGAATAAATTCACTGTAACATATCTTTTTGAGTGGCTGCACACGTTCAGATGCAGAAAAGATGTGAAAGGCCACAATTAAAAGCACAGACAGAGGTGGGGGGAGGTATGTGAGTTCATCACCCCTTGTTGTTGCTGGGCCACAGTGAGGCAGTCTATGAGCTGTCCAGCTGCCTCCAGTTGCAGAGCTGAACCTGCAGAAGAGTTTTGGCTCATTAGCCCACATTTCCATTATCATCAGCTGGGGTATTTTCATATTTAGGATTGTATCCTAAAAAGCATATCAAATTTATTCAATCCTAAAAATATATTTTTTTGTATTTTAATGTTTCTGATATCAAGGTATACCTGGCAGTGTACACATTGAATGTGGTGCAGTTTCTTTTTTTGTTTGTTTTTCAAAGAAGCCATTGGTGATGGTGTCTGTGTGCATTTTACGTCGATGCTGTCTCATACTCTGGAACAGGTCGCTGACCGGCAGTCACAGGCGCGACTCGGTTACAGAGGCGTTTTTGCTTAGCCTGCAGTTTTGTTTTGTTTAATTTTGGATTAGTTGCCAATATTTTAAGAAATTGGAATATTTCACTTGAGAATCCGGACGTCTTGATAAACTGGTAGAATTGGAAGCTCTCGCTGTGTTCGTCTGTGGCAGCCAGGACGGGGCCACGCGCGGTCTCCACCTGAGACTGGGTCTTGTGTCTGGGCTTGAGCGATCCTCTCCTAGATGATTCTTCGATTTACACTGCCTTCCAGTCCCTGTAGGCACTTGAGTTTGTAAATTAGTTGGGTCTTGGCTAAGCTGCAGGAACAGAGAGACCCTGAAACACTGCAGCTCAGACAAGAAGAGGTTTGTTTCTGTCCCCCGTTCCAGGGCAGAGGTAGGCAGCCTGTCCCGGTGAGGGAGGAAGCTCCACCCTGCGGGATGGCTGGAACGGCAGCTTGTTGCTCTAACATCAGCCCCTTCTAGTGTCTGTGTTAGTCTGTCTGGTCAAACTTGGTTCACCGGTGCCCTGTTCACATTTCAGGCCTCAGGGAGAAGAAAGAGGGAAGTTGGTAGTCAAACGATCCCTTTGAGGCAAGTGATGCAGAGGTTGCATGAGGTCCCTGGTCAGGACGTTGTCACGTGGCCACAACTACACAGAAGGAAGGAGGGGAGAGAGAGTCTTAAACCGCATGGCTGTATGTGTCGCGTTCAGAATCAGTCGATGAGGCGGAAGATCTGTTGCTAGGAAGCGGGGAGCGTGGATACCGATGAGCCTGCGCCCACTGGTCTGGGAAATGCTCTGTTTGTGGTCAGACAGCGCAGAGGTGATCAGAGCTGGACTCAGCGACACCTGGGTCTGTAGAGGTCGTGGGTGAGAACGCTGAGGCTCCGAGGCGCCCCAGAACACTCAGCAAACCTTCTGCCCCGTCTGTTGCTCCCTGCATCGCATCGTGCCCCGTTCCTAAGAGAGTCGTCGCACGGCAGAGTCTCTAAACGAGCAGGTGATCCCGCGGGCGCAGCCGCACAGGCCCGCAAGCCGGAGCGTCTCCTCAGCTCGGTCGGCCCCCGGTGATCTGGATTCCTCCGGCAGACCCACGGCGGGCGTGCTGCCCTGTCCCCTTTGCCAACTCTGGCGTTAGGTCACCACACACCTTCCTGCTGACCTCGGGCCTCAGGGTGCCTCCCCAGCCCGGCATCTGAGCAGACTCCCAGTGGAAGGGAGTTGGCGTATGAGAGAAAATCTGACCGTCATCTGGAAGTGGGTAATTACTAGAATATTTTTGTACCCTCCCTGTCTTTGTAATCTATTCTTTTGGGGGGTGTTGGGGAGAGTGTCTAGCCATGGAAAAAATTCCAGTTTTCTCCTTATTTCCGCCGTGATATGAACTTTTCTCCCCGAGTCAGACGCCCTGTGATCCCTCGCTCAGTTTCCTCTGTATCCCCAGCCGGCTGTCAAGGAGAAGTTAATTCTCGTTCTCCCACCACCCTGCTACTTCTGCACCAACTCAAACCCCTTAAGTATTTTCTTCTGAGTGTTTTATTGCTTCGTGAAAAGGCTAGGATAACAAGATGCATGGTGGAGAAGTCATAAAGCTGGAGGAAATCTCAGTATCCTCGTGTCTCCTGGTCTTCCCCGATTTTCTCCCTCATCAGCTCTGATGGGTCCTGTTCCCTCTGCCTCGAATGTTCCGCACACACCTGCACAGCCCTGTCGTTCTCGCCTCGCCCTTAAATCTGAGTTTACATTGCACTTCCTCGTGAAGGCTGTTCCTGCAACTGTAGAGTAGATGAAGATGCCTACGTGTTCCCACAGCACCTGAGTTTCTGTATACGTTTTTATCTAATGTCATTTTTTTCTAGAAAACTGAAAACTTAGTGGGAGCAGTGGCTTGTGTCGCTCATCCTTTGCTTTAGTCCCGGTTTCTGGCCGTAATCATCGAGTAAATATTGCCGAGTTGGGGATGCGTGGTCGAGGGGAAGATGGAAGGGAGGAGAGGAAAGAGCAGGAGCAGAGAAGAAGCCAGTCTCTCAGAGGTTCCTCCAGTCGCTACCTTGATCCTCGGGGAAGCGTGAGCCCAGGGCACCAACAGCTAGAGCAAGACCCCTTGGGCATCTCACAACGCCTTGCAGACCACACATCCCTCTTGCTCTTTCTAGTCTCCACTGTTTCTCCGCTGTGCTCAATTTGCCTGAGATACGTTCACGCCCGTGCTTTGCATTCTGCATTATTTTATTGAAAATACCCAGAGGAGTTCTGAGGATGGACGTGACGTCACCAGTGTCTTTGCCAAGGAAGGAGCTCTCTGGTCTTTGACGAGAGCAGCCTGGCTTCTTTGCCTGTCGCTCTGGCTGGTGGTTTTCACACTGTCGCGTGGGGTCTGGCTCTGCGGATGTGGCTCAGGGGCTGGAGATGAGTGAGGTCACACCCCTGTTCCATCAGAACCTCCTCGTAGATCTTGCTCAAGTTGTTGTCCAAGCCCGTTTTCCCCGGGTCCTTTTCAATCCCTCCTTATGGGATGCGCAGCTCGTCTGGGGAATCGTCCGCCATAATTCTAAAGCCACTCTTCTCATGAACAGTGAAAACAGCAGCTACAGTTGCAGGAAAGCGCATTGCACTGCACAGAAGCGTCTTTCACTTTGGATGCCCTAGAAGTGGAGTTTTTCTGGTGTGACACTTGTATGGCATTCAGAACAGTGAAGTGCTGGTGTCATCACACCGCCAAGTGATGAAAATAAGTGCGTCATTTTTGAAGAACTATGTCTCACCCCCTTCCTGAGAGACAAGACCTATTTCCCGCATCTTGTTAAAAGGCCTTTCTGCCTCTCGCACTTGCTCTGTGCTTTCATTCTGGCAGTTTCCATATAGTGTTTTGAGAACTGCCTGGCGTATCTCCTCTGGCTGTCACTCTAGACTTAAACACCAGCTCCTTCTGGTTGTCTGTCCCTCCCTCTCCCCTGGAGAGGGAGCGTGCTCTAAGGCAACAGAAATCCAAGGATACGTGTTCTTCACGTTTCTTACCTGACAGAATCGTACGTTTTCTTCAATAATTAAGCTTGCTCGCGCACAGACTTCAGGAGCTGGAGGGGACACGAGAGGCTCTGGTCCAGCCCCTCATCTTACCGAGGAGGCAGCGGAGCCCGAGGAAGTGAAATGACTTGTTCAGAACCGCAGTCGGAAGATCCATGTCAGTTAGCAACATTAATTACACACAATAGAAGCTCTGATTAACTTGGACTTTGTAAAATCTGTTCTTATCTGTCAGCTAACCATAGAGTCTGAGGCACGATCACACGGGGTTGGTTCCAGAGGCTCAGTCAAGTCGTTCGGGCTCTTCGCTTCCGGTCTTCAAGGTGCTCCTTCCTTCTGGGGGGCTTCCTTCCCTAGTGTGCTGTCTGCATGGCGGCCTCAAAGATGGTGCTTGGCAGCTTCACCATCCAGGAAAAGGAAATGGCCCCTCCCCACGTCTGTCCACCCCCATGGGGAGGACCCAGGCTGGCCTTCCCGAGGCACCCGCTCCCCCCGACCGTCACTGTGTCCGGTGAACCCTTCTCTGATGGGCTAGTTGGTGCTGCCAACCCGTCTGCATGGCTCGGGAAGGGAGACCCCCTGATCAACATTCCACCGAGAGGAAACAGAACAGAGGGGTCCGCTGAGAAATGAGGAGAAACACCTGCTGTGCTGACCTCACCACGACGCTGCCTCCTGCTCCCCCTCCAGCTTTCCTTCTGGATGTGCTGTTTCTACAAAACCCGGAGAGCAAAGCTCATGTGAAAGTATCAGTTAAGCCAGCTCGTGTGCATGACACCATTGCCAAACAAGACTAGATAAGACTGTCTTTTTCTAGGGTTTATAACCTAAAACCGATATCCAGGGTCGGCTTCTATTGTGTATAATTAACGTTTCTGACTGACCCACAGATCTTCTGACCTGTGGCTCTGAACAAGTCCTTCGACTTCTTTGGGACTCTGTTTCCTCATCTGTAAGATGAGAGGTTGGACCAAATCCTCTCGTGTCCCCTCCAGTTCCTAGACTCTGTGCACAAGTAACCTTAATTATTAAAGAAAACATACAATTCTGTCAGGTAAAAAAAATAAGAATATAGACCTTTGGGTTGACAGGCCCAACCTTAGGCAGGTAAGCCTCCGTGTGAACACGAGATGAACACGTACACCAGAGACTGATGTGTCTCACCATTTGTCTGTGTGGCTCTCGTTTGTAAAGCTTCCTTTCCCAGGAAATAGACAGAACGTCCGAAATGTCACCTCAGAAGGGCCTGTTCTCAAGATGGGTCGTGAAGGAGAAAGAAGCTGACTTCTGAGGTGCCCTGATTGTCTGAAAAGATGGCGTAGTCACACCTGCTCCCTCAGAGGACAGGCGTGGTGAGAGTTGAAACAATTCTGTCCCTTCCCAGGGCGTAAACTCCTGTTCCAGGAAAACAATAGGACAGATACATGTTGCCCACAAAAAGTAATCATCCCATTCAGGAGATTTTTAAATGGAACCAGCCAGCTACCTCACGTGAGGAAGTTCCTGTGTGTTGCCTGATTCACTGAAAGGAAGGGCGATCTTAATTTTCTTAAGAAACCACGCGGCTTCGGAAGAGTCTGAACTCTGCACTGGGAACGAGTCGGAATTGTTCTCACAGCTTCTCTTTCTCCACATAACGCTTCTCAAGGCTGCTTGTTACCTGCTTCTTGTTCGTGGGGAAATCTGTAGGTTAAGACCCAAAATATTGGAGCGTAATTGGGTTATAGATGTGTTTATGGTCTGTATTTGTCAGAGAAGGTAGCCAAGCCAGGGGAGTGGTTTCCAAACCCAAGGACCACCCCATGTGGAAAGACGGAGCTCCCATCATGTGCAATGATAGGGCTCACCTCCTGTGTGCAAAGACAGGGTGCTACCTCGCATGTGCAAAGACAGGATTCACCTCGTGTGCAATGATGGGGCTCCCCTGCATGTGCCGACACAGGGCTCCCCTTGTGTGCAAAGACAGGGCTCCCTCACGTATGCAAAGACAGGGCTCTGTGCTGCCACACCTGCGCTTACTCTTCAGGATGGTCCATCATGATTTATTTCACTTGTTTATGCATCGATAAAATACTTATTTGAACAGAGCATTTCAGGACTAAAAGAAAGGTGAGGAAACCACTGGTCTGGCAGCTGAGAGGCTGAGCAGGTGGGGCAGGCGGTGGAGGCGAAAAGCTGTGGGAGGTCGTGCTGTGGGGCGTGGCAGGGGCGTCGAGGCCAGAGTCATGAAGACATGGCGCTCTTGGAAAAACTGGGGGTTCATATAAAAATGGGGACTTTCAGGGATGAGGACAGGACTTGGAACATGGCCAGGATGGTCTGAAGCCGGAAAGCGATGACCCAGGGCCGGTGGCTGAGGGAGAGAAAGCACAGAGCCGGGAAATTCTCACACTGCACCTGCTCAGGAAAGAGCACAGGCTGCAGTCTGCCGTTCGTAGATGAGCAGGCAAAGTAGGGATGCCAAGAAAAGGAGGCAGGACAGGTCCTTGTTCACAGGGAGCTTGTGTCCCATGGGGGGAGGTGGACAGGAATACGGTACATGCACGGAGCAGGTTATGAGGGAAGTGAAGGTAGACAACATGATTCAAGGCGAGTGACGGGGTTAGGAGGAGGGGATAATTTGGAAGTAACTTGCTTTGGTTTTAAAAGATTGCTCTGACTGCTGCCTGGTTGACCTGATAGAGCAAATCTTGGGAGGGAGACTGCTGGCCTCGTCCTGCCCTCTGGGCGCCTGGTGGCTGGTCAGCAGAGCCCCACCCGGTGCAGGCATCTGCATGCAGGCGTCTGCATTTAACAAAACACAAGGGGGCTTAGTTGGCGGACATGTCAGCACTCGCCTCGTCGTGGTGGCACTGACGAGAGCTTTCTGAGATCCGTGGACCAGTTTGTAAACAGAAGTCCGTGCAGCCTCCTGAACACGTGCAATGGACCCTAGATGCTCTGCATGAGTCCCCCTCCTTGGCAGCTGGTGACAACCCCAGGAGTCCCCACACGGGTCGAGGGGTCCTCTGTCCCGCGTGTCCCCCGCCCCAGAGTCCTGCTCGGATTGGGCCGTTCTCGTCTCCAGCCCTGTGAACAGCTGTGTGCTTCTTGTCTGCGGCCCCTTTGGGGAGCAAGTCCCTTCGTGTGGCAGCTGCCTGCTCCCTGACATGCTGCTCAAACTGGGAAAAATTCCATGCCTTTTTGATAGGAACTCCTCTCTCCTGCTTGGCGCCCCCTGTGTGTTCCCTCGGGAAACCTCCTGGGTAGCATTATTGAATATCCCCCTGCATCTGCACAGCTCAGTCACTTCATGCTCTACCTTACGTCATTTTCTTCCCAAAAAGCAGAAGGCAGAAAGTGGGTATCAGCTGGGGGTCCTGAAACAGACTCTTTGGAACTGAAACCCCTGACCCATAGATTATTGTCACACTAAGGAACCCACGCGTCAGCTGTCTAACTGGAAAGCTGTCTGCTCTTCCTGAGTCTGGCTGTCAGTCATTAACAAAGACGGTAAAGTCTAAAGGACAATAGTCAAACAGCATTGCTCTCTTCCTATTCGGCAACTCCACCAAATATCAGCTTTCGTCCAAGAAGGAGGAGCCCGGTTTCTGAACAGAGTCGATGTACAAACGTCATAGCTTGATCCTGCAAAATGAAGGTAGTTTTCATCAAAGAAACAATTCGTGGTCTCAGGTTTTGGCAGATTCCATCTCACTGATACTGTGTAATTTAAAAACTCACAAAACTGCTGTTATGGATTTTACCCAACCATTTAAGGCCAATTATCGTCTTTGAACCTGCTATTATAAGTATTGGGATTTACGGTGTTTTATTTTTAAAGGAAAGGCTGGTTAGATATCTAGGTGGATTCTTTTTCACGTAAAGGATTCACTAGGTGAAGGCGTCAACAAGGCTGCCTTGTGACGATCGAAAACATGGCCGACCTGGCCCTTGTCCTGGTAACTCTCAGTGACCAAAATAAAAACTGAATTTCAATTTTAAAAATATCATGGCCAACGTACTATTTAAGTGTTAAAATATGTGTTGATTACTTTCTCCTCAAATCATGACAATTCCTATCATTTGGCATTTTATATTTCTAGAAGTATCTCAAGGAAGAAAATTAAAACCTTACGGTAGAATCATATCTTGTAAAATGCATTTAACAGCAGCAGCAAGCTTGGGCTCTGACAGCTGCTGGATAAATTTGGAAGCCAGGAAAGATAGTCAAGATAGAAGGCGCATGTTTTAATCAGACGCACTGGAATAGTTGCCAGGTAATGGGGCTCATCAGAGGTTGCGGTGTATTCCGTGTAGCAGTGTTAAATATTCGAGCGTCCCAGAAGCTGGCGATAGCATGTGCTCCCAGTTTTCTGGGAAACTTGACCAGCTCAGCAGACGAGAAGCATTGTCCAAATTCTCGTGCTTGCCAATGCCAAGTTCTAAGTCTTTAAGTCCATCTGTAAAGATAAAGATGCTGGAGTAGACCTGGTTTGCAGAGTTGACAAAGTGTAGGAGAGCATTCCTGTTGCTGTTTTCTCAGCTCATTAACAAAAAAGCATCCCACAGAGTGAAAAAAACATCTCAGTAGGTTGATATTGGAAAACTCAAATTACCATTTCCTTCATAGTCAGGAGTAATTCCCTGCTGAATGCAGAAGAATTTATATAATTTGGAGTACAGTTAATTCAAAACACTGCGTGCTTGTGCTTTGCAATAGCGCATCCCAGGAGGTATGAACTCAGACATATTTGTTTACTTCAAAGTGGAGCAAGAATTCTGATTACCTTTTAATAGGAAAAGAATGGAGCTGACGAGCATATCAGAAGACATCCTTTTATTCCTGTTACCTTAGGGATTAGGTTTTTAGTACAGACTCACAGCTGAAAAATAGCTGGTTCTGAGAGGAGCAGACGCACGGATAGCGATGGGAGCTGACAGCCCAGCATCCGGGGTGTCCATGAGGGAGGAACCGTCTCCCAGGCTGCTCACTGACATGTAGTAAAGGTCACAGAAGGCCAGGCTCTAACCCTCCCTATAGATTGTCCTCGTGGCTTTCAAGTTGATGGTGACTGTGCCCTTGCTTAGGGTCTTGCTTGATGCATGTTTTCATTTTCCTTAACTTTTACGTTTGACCCTCCTGATGAGTCACAGTAGATTCAGCTGTGCCTCGGCGTTCCCGGCGAATGTGAGCCTGCCCTGCTCGCTGATAGTTGGTTAACAAGGATTTAAACCCCTCCTGAAGCCGTGGCAGTGCTAAGCACTGGATAGCCTTCCTTCCTGTTGGCCCTGTGAGCCAGTTTCAGAAGCATAGAGGTGCAGCCCAGCTTCCTGCTCACGCCTGCTTGTCGTCAGGCTGGTGTTGGGAGCTTGAGCTTTCAGTAAAGTTTAATGAGGTGGCGCCATAGTTTATTCTAATTGCCGAGGGACGATAATGGCCGGATGGCAATGGGCTGAGATTTGGGAAAGTGGTTCTCAGTTCCCTGGGGTCCCAGCTTCTCCAAACTGGAGTAAGGCAGTTGTGTATTCTGTAAAAGGTCAATGATATGACAAATTTATAGCTTATTTTCACAAAGTTAAAATCTATGTGAAGATAAAATGGAAAGAATTTGAGTTCTTAGAAGAAAACTGGTATCCAAATGTATGGTATCTTAGACAGAAATTTCCCAGTAAAGGGGGCCAGCTACGCCATTGACTAAAACCCACAGCCTTGTGTTGGAGGAGCTCATGAGAACAGTCTCATAGAAAAACATGCTTGGCCAGAGGAGACAGATAGGAAGATGTCCCAATAATAGATGAGTCTGTGGCTGTCTCCGCAGGAGTAGCTGAAAAAATATATACATAAGCAAAGAAAACCCAAGAAAAGAGAAATTTGGTCAAGAAAGTCATTATTTGTTTAAGAAAAAAATACTAGGTTACTGCTTACCAAGTGTTTTGCAACTGCAATTTTTTTAAGGCAATTTAAAATAATGACTAAAAATTGGAAATTATAAAACCTTGTAACTAAATGGCTATAAATTACTTAGTACTTTCAAAGTGATCCTTTATTGTTCTGCTCTGATGCAAAAACATGGACTTTCTAAGACCCTGTGCAGGTTATTTCCATTAGGATTTAGGAGAGGATTTCTATTTTATTTTGCTTTATCTTTTACCAAATTAATATTGAGTTGAAAATAAATTTAAGTTAAAGCACCATGCTGGATATTCAGCAGGTTCTCCAGCAATTTTGTGTTATTTATTTCTTGCAGGCTTGTACAGCATATGTGGATTTTATGATTTCTGTGGCCAAATTGATTCGTCAGGAAAAAGGACTGCCCATCGATGAAAACCAGCTTTCTTCAGAAATGAATAAAGTCATGGAATTGGAAAAAGAAATTGCCAACGTAAGATGCATTTTCTCTAATACACTGAATAATGCTGACCACTTTTTTTTCTTTCTCTTCTCTGTCATCTTTTGAGGGTAAAAAGTGCAACTCCTTAACCAAGTGATAAAGTCGTAGCTCAGTAATGGATCATTGACTTCAAGCGGACCTTTGAAACTGTAGAATTTTACAGTGAACCGGGCTCCTGACGCCAGGAGACGTGCCCAGTTTGACAAACATTAAACTCGGTAGACTTAATTACCTGTTGTAAGTGGACTGCATCAAAATCCTGACTATTTACAGTCAAACTGTTGTTGAGACACAGGACAAGCTTGATTGCCAGCTATTCAGCAGAGCTGCTTTAGTCTTGATATGTACAATTGCACTGTAAGTTTCAGGTGATCGCAGAGATTGTCTCTATCCCTTTGCTAAGAAGGATGAGCCCCTGAGCCTGGCCACATGACAGTGCAGTGTCCCCGGGTTCAGACTCAGGCTGCTGAGCTCGACAGAGATCCCACAGGAGTTTAGCAGCAAAGTCCAAGGGCTGCATTCCTGAGTTCCCTCCAGCTCCACATGGACCCTTGGAGTCTGAGTTGGCGCTCGCTTGCCTGATGCTCCTCTGACGGGGTCTCTGGTCTCAAGCGAATTAGTGCTGTCTAAGCAGCATCCGGGTTGCTGATTGAGCCCACAGCCGGTGCAGTCTCAGATCCACAGAGTTCTCTCCGACATGCGAAAGCAGCCAGCAGTCCCGAATCCCCATCTGCTTACCACTCAGAACCTTGAAGACTGAAGATCTTTGAGGGCAATTTTAGCTTCCCTGGGGCTATGTGAAACCAAAAATCTCCACTCAGAACCAGACTTTGCTCAGGGCTGCAGCTGGATGAATGGCAGTTTGACGAGTTGCATATGGTTCTGTTTTGGAAACAGAATTGCAGAGAACAGTCCATTCCCTGGGTTTTACCACTCATACCCCCGGCACCTGCTCCCCCTTGATCAACCTCAGCCTGCAGCACTGTCTTAGCTCAGCATTGTTTGTGTCTGAATTTTCTCTCCTCTCTCTGACTCAGGTTGAGCTGGATCTTTGCCATCTTTGAGTCACCTATGCATCTTTAACAGTGTCCCGCATATTATTGCATGCAGGATATGCTCAATAAATAATTTTTTAAATAAATGAATAAATAAGTGACCTAAAGGGGAAATTGTAGCCTTTGTCAGTTGAGAAATAATTCCCACTTTAAACTTTGTCTTTTGTCTCTTTTACACTTAAAATTGCTTTTTACTCATTTCAACCACTAGTTGGGGAGTTGTTCTTGTGATTTTCCTTTCTTGGTTCATCGAAAAAGTAGAATTGGGTGCTATGGAGTGTGGAGCAGTAGCAGGCTAGCAGGATAGGGGCACAGCCACACGCAGGGCATGCCAACATCTCCTCCGACAACTTGCAGCCAGCCTGTGCTGCGTGCTGGGAATTTTCTCTCTCTTACTTGCTTTAAATTCTTGCAGAAACCATTGCATGGCTTTTTTTTTTTTTTCCTGTCTGAATTTTTGGTGGGACACTGAATGGTGCTTGCGGGGGTGGGGGGGCCGTGTGGAGACAGAGTATTTGAGAGAGAAATTGGAGATAACAATACTCAAGTAAGTTATTTATAATATGAAACAGCCACCGACACAACGGAGCTGGCCTTTAGCCATAGAAGGAAAGAGACCTGCGGATATTGCTTATGTGGTTTGGCAGTTATCAAAATATAAAAAGAATTTAGAAGAATTTTATAATTTGATCATTGTTACTGAATACACTTAAAATCTCTTATATTTCACTTTTCTTCTTGATACAACAGAATAAGTTACAAAGCAAATACAGAATAAAACTTAAATACAATTATGTTACGTCTATCCTATATTCTTTTCCTCATATTTGCTTATATTTTTCTAAGTAATTCTTAGTTCTAAAATAATGATCAAAAATTAAATCCGTAGGCTACAGCTAAACCTGAAGATCGAAATGATCCAATACTTCTTTACAACAAAATGACGTTAGCCCAGATCCAAAGGAACTTTTCACTAGAGATCAACGGGAAGGTAAGTGGCAAGTTTTATGTATCTCTTGTCCCATTTCCAAAATTATAACATTGAAATACAGTTTATTAAAATTCGATGATTTTTTTATTTATTGAAATAAATTGAAGTACAAAATGAATGTAGGTGACATCAACCATTTGACTTCATGACAAGACCTGGGAAAAAAACCCTCTATTTGAAATCATTTTATTTATATTTAGTTAGAGTGAATTTCAAAGGCGAAAGTCTTTTCAAGGCTGCTGTGCAATAATATTAGAAACTATCATCAAAAAGGGTTTGAACAACATTAAAACTGAAAATCCTTCTGGAAGACCATTGTATAGGCAGACACTTGGACAGTCAAATAATAAAAGCACTAGGTTTCTTTTTAACTCCTGAAAAGAATAATTGATTCATAAAACTTGCCGTGTTCTCATCAAGGCCATGTGTGGAGGTGTTCAGAGCAATAATGGGGAGATAGAACACAAGAGATAAGAAAAACTCACCCCATAGATTCCACTTATCAGCAGTTGACATCTTTTTTCTTGGTTGTAATTCACTAGCTGATGTCTAATAATCTCCTCTTGGGGCCGTGCGTCTTTTCTCCTGTGTTAGTTGATGCGCACGATTGGGAAATGAAGCAACATTCATGGGAAAATCTACAAACCACCACATTAAGTGATGGAATTCTCTTTGGCACTAATTACAGTAAACAAGGACTTTTCAAAGGCATGACCTGTTGAGTTAGGAGTTTCTCACCTGGAACTTTTTAATATAGTGAGTGTTTAATGAATATGTTTTGAAAGAACGGTTCAAACCACCAAAGGAAATCAGGAAAAGTACATAGCACCTCATTCTTAGCAAGTGATCGTATACTTACAAGTATATGTATATACAAATATATATAAAATCATAGAGCCTAAGATATTGGTAATCTTAAATATTCTCAAACACTGAAATGTGGCATTTCAGCAAGATTTGCATAATCTCCGCTTCTGCTTTCTTTTCTTTTATCCACTGGTGGTTGAATAACTAAAATTCCCATTTAAAGAATAATAGAAAGACAAGATTCCTCCTTTAGGCAAATCTAAATGTAGCTTCTGATGTGTAAAAACTGCATGCCTGTGGACTCAGTATTGATAGTGAAATGTGGTTTGGCTTCCTTGCTGTGCCTTTGCTGTGACAATCGTGTGCTTAAATTTACAGCAGGAGCTCCACTGGGATGGAGGACGTGCTCGAATGGATTGTAACTAATATCCGCTTCTAAAAGATAAACACTTTATACCCATTTAGATTTTTGCATACACCTAGGAAGCTTTCTTTTTAAGGCTGAGTTCTCTTTTCTTCTTTCTTTAAAGTTGGTCAGACGAAAAAAATGGCACCGGCTTAATTTCTGGTGCATGTTGTCTCCACTTAGAGACTTGGCTTCTGCTCTTAAATGGTTATGTTAATTCTGCTATCTAAATAATCATGCTGCAGAACTAACTTTCATTCAAAAACTGATTGAAGAAATTGAGAAAAAAAAAAACCAAAAAATCAAACTGACCATTTTTATAATCATAGAGTGATGCAACTGGTGTCTTAACCACGTCTGACCCTGTTAACCATAACTGAGTCTTGGAACCAAGCAGAAAAATCCATAATTATTGAATATTTTCTGCCTGCTTTTTTCCAGCCATTCAGCTGGGCAAATTTCACAAATGAAATCATGTCAACTGTGAATATTAATATTCCAAATGAGGAAGATGTGGTTGTTTATGCTCCAGAATATTTAACCAAACTTAAGCTCATTCTTACCAAATACTCTGCCAGGTGGGTATGTCAGAAAACTCATGTCGTCAAAGTTTGCATTTAATATCACTCTTGAGAAGCTTTGCAGCCTCATCTTTTCTGTTGCTGGGTGGTGGGTTTTTTTATACAGAGATCTTCAAAATTTAATGTCCTGGCGGTTCATAATGGATCTTGTAAGCAGCCTCAGCCGAACCTACAAGGAGTCCAGAAATGCTTTCCGCAAGGTGAAGAAAAAATCTCTCTTTTTCTTAAGACTTGAAGGGTAAAGAGATACATGGTTATGAAGGCTTGCCATGCACGCTGCTAGGAGGTGGTGAACTTTGCCAAGAGACAAAATGCCGAATGTTGGTTGTTCTGCACGTGTCTAAGCTGTGTCGCCCAGGACAGCCTGTCCTCATGGGCTTCACCACCCGGTGATGTCCACCCTGGCACCAGGACTGAACTGCCCTTGAAGGAGATGCGTTTGATTAATTTGAGCGGTTCGTGAAAGAGTACTGGCTTGGTTTTTTGTTGTGTTAAAAGTAATTGCAGGGGCATCTATCTCAATTAATTTGATTTTCAGGTGCTCATAGCACAGTAGATATACAGATGGATGGACGACATTGGTGTGGACAGTGCACTGAGAATGCACCTCCCTGGACACACCTGGAGGCCTTTTATTGGCTGTACCTGCATGATCCTTCCCCTCCTGTTGTGAGAGGAGAAGGCAGGAAGAATTGAGGAAGGAGGAATTCTGGCAAACGTATTGGTTGGTGTCAGGGAAAGGAAATAACCCTCTGATTAAAATTTTTAGTTTTTACCCATTAAAAGAAAGTGCAGACACATTTTTAAAATTAAAGAATGTAAAAATGATGCTTTGCTAAATTTCCCTTACGTAAGTTAACCCCCTTATCGGTACTTAAATTTATACACATGCAATTCTTCTGAGCCCTGGAAGTTCAGCTAAAACGTTAAAAGACAGGAATGTGTTTTCTTATTACCATATTTCTCCCCTGCCACGTTTATTGGACATTACTTCACGTTTATTTCTTGCAGTGGTAACAGTGTTATTTTGTTGTTGTTGTTTTCTAAACTGTCTGGAAGGATATTAACTTGTAATAGCCAGAAGTTCTACTGGGACTTGCTCCTGAAAATATCCCTCATTTTCGGATCCTTTGTACTTAAACGGTCCAGCTGGATTACGTTTTCTCGTCTACAAGGACACAGCGCCTTGTGGGGAGAAGCGGTGACTATTGCAAGAACTTAGGAGACACAAAGAGTAGAGTCTGTGAACCTGGGCGCTTCCTGCGCCCCCGTGCCCTGCCCTGGTCCAGCGCTGCCTCCTCCTCTCCCGCAGGCCCTTTACGGAACAACGTCAGAAACAGCCACCTGGAGACGCTGCGCAAACTACGTCAACGGGAACATGGAAAATGCTGTGGGCAGGCTGTACGTGGAGGCGGCCTTTGCTGGGGAGAGTAAACACGTGGTAATGTCCTCAGCGAGCCGCACTGCCGAGCCCATTTGCATAGATGGCAGTTACAGTGGGCCATGATTTGGCTAAAAGTTTACTAATTGGCAGAGGACCTCTGAATCGCAATTTGCCATTGTTTCCCAATAAATCTCATCCTCCCCACCCCCAGGGTCTGGTTGTGTTTCTGATACTAATATTGTTTAGTGGAAAACCACCTGTCCCGTCCGAGAGGCAGTGGAGTCAGTGTAAGTCGCTTATGAACCCTTCTGTCAGCGAAAGTGAGCAAGAGTCAGTGTTTTCTTAAAAACCCAGAAAGTAACCTCAGGTTAATCATTAGTGTTGCTTATAGCAGTGTTGCTTTAAAAGTATGATTATCCACATGTATCCGTTTGTCTATAAATTTACATTTTTAACATATTGTTGAGTTACCTTAAGACAGCTTATAGCTCTATTTTTTAAAATTTGTGTTACAAAAAAAGCTAATTAATGGCCTAAATGGTCTTCTTTTCCTCTGGTTTGAGGTTGAGAATTTGATTGCACAGATCCGGGAAGTTTTTATCCAGACTCTAGATGACCTCACTTGGATGGATGCTGAAACGAAGAAGAAAGCAGAAGAAAAGGTAAAGAGGAGGACCGGGTAAACTGTCAAAGAAAAATTTGTTTATGAGAAAAGATTAACTTTTAAGAAAGTTCGGAAAACAATATAATCAAGGATTGCATAAAATAAAAGCAACCTCCTTCAAAATGTAGTGTTTCCAGGAACAGTGTTCATGGATGAAGATTTTTTTCTATGATTTTCATCTTTTATCAAGTCTTTGCGACCAGCTCCTTCTCTCCGTGTTCAGTGCAAAACTTTGAAAGATCTCCAATTTTCCCTTTTTTTCCAAGGGAGACATCAAAGAATAAGAAGAAAATCTTGTGTGAACAAGTAAATAATTAAAAGATGCTATCATGGTTCATTTTCTTCCTCCTTTATGAAACATATCTGCTGGGCCTCTACCACTGTCTAAAAATATCCCCTTAATTTTTAATGCAAATTTCCAGCTAAGTTTTTTAAAACATGCCCTATTTAGCTTTTTAGATGGCCTAGGGAGAAATAATACTAAATTTCTTTCAGGTAAATGCGAGGTGGTGTATTATTTGAGTATTATAAGTTGATCTATAGTTAGAAAGAGGCTGAAGGAGCCTTTTTATAACTATTCCTCTCTACCTCATTGTGCACCTTTGATTAGGACTTTTAATAGCTTGCATAAGAATAAAGGTGAGATTTCTAAGGAAATCTTAGGTTTAAATTTAGTAAGATCATTTGTCTTGATAATTATGTAAAAACTAGAAGTAACGTGTCCAGTGGAACTGTACGTGCTTCATGAGCGATATTCACAGGCAGCTTGATTATGCCTTTGTAGTTCTGGCGGCAGGAGGAACAGACAGTGCTTTGACCTGATGCTGGGGTCCATGAACCTATTCTAAGAGCGTCAGGCTGAGATCTAGCTCTCTTCCAGGCTCACTCACGTGGGAGGACTGTCTTTTCAGCTCTCACAGAACCCTGGTGGCCGGGCAAGAATTTAGGCTCCCCCGCGTCGCTCTGTGTCCTCAGAAGCTCGAGCTGGATTTGCTTCCGGCACGTTCCAACTCTGCGGACGTGGTTCTGTAGCCCAGTGGATTGTTCTCGATCGTCATTTCCGAAGGGGGTGTCACAAAACACTGAGCCTGCAGGTTGTTCCATGAAAGTCCCCTGGTCAAGAGCGTTTAGGAGACACTTCCTGCGGGAAGGCTCCCTGACCCAACCCTAGACCAGGCCATGCGCTCCTGGGCTGGGGTTTTATGGCCCAGACGTGACCCTTGAGAGTTGGTCCTCATGTCCCTGCCTGTCATTGCTCTGTACGGTCAGCCCTCTGGGGCAGAAATCTTTGCCTGGCGTCGTATCCTCAGCCCCTTATAAAGTGCCTAGCTCGTCGTGGACCCTGAACACATACTGAGTGAATAAGTGGGCAAATTGAGTCTCCTCTTGGACACTTAGAACAACCTAATCTTGACCCTAAGGAGCCCTGCAGTGACGAACCCTGCTTAATGTTTTTGTCACAGCGTTTACCCAAAGTCGTTCACGATAAATTCTTTTTCTGTAGTACCTTTTACTTCTGTAGAGTTCGTGCCCCTTAGAACACCCTCTGGAGAACTCTCTCATGGAAAAGAAAGTGCCATTGAGGGGGCTGATCTGTAATGAGCTTGTGGCTCGAAAACCTGCATGACGATGGCCTTGGCCTGAGTGACTCAGTGACACGTATCCCGTCTGGTCCACTGAGGAAATCCTGGGCTGAGGAAGCAGATCTGTAATAAAACCCATTTGATGGCAAACACACCTGTTTGATGGCAAACCAAATGACTCAGAGATACAGGCTTAATCCCCCGTGAAAAATTAAACCAGAGCAATGTGCTATCATAGAATCAAAAGTCAGATATCTTTGAGAAATAAAAAAATGGAAGTGGAAATAGCAAGTAGTAAGAATGAAATAATGAAAATAAGTAAAATCAACAATTTTAAAGTAATAAAAAATAGAAATGGTAGTAAGCAAGTGTTAGATAGGAGCTGGTGTCACAGGAAAACTATTTTCCACTCGTTTAATTAATGCCATTCATTTAACTTTGAGAAGATGGGTGCACCGGCTCTGGAGACCAAAGAAAAAGAAAAAAACTCGAGGAGCCAATATTCAGGAAAAGTGTTGGCACTAGACCTGCGAGCCCATATCTGTGTTCTCAGCCAGTTCAGTGAGGTGGAAAGATAAATTATAAAATGCTAGAATGGGAGCTCTAAATATTACCCCTCCTGTAAAATCGAAGAGGAAAGTTTTCAGAGAAAAAGTCGATAAAGTACAATACACGTGGAACAATGACTTGTCCGTTTTCGTGGAAAGCTGCAGCCTGTGAGAATAGGGCATTGGAACCTAAGTTGCAGGCCTATTTTGTGTTTATTTTGAACTCCAAGAAGAAGCCATTGCAAAGATCTCTAGGTGACGTTGGATATTCTTTTCGTAAACAGTGTAAATCAAGTTATTCGATTGCTAGTCTTGGGCAAATTACAGCGTTTGTGTTTAAAGTTACACAATCATCCTCACATTCAATATTATAATTTTCACAGGCCTTAGCAATTAAAGAAAGGATTGGCTATCCTGACGAAATCATTTCCAATGACAGCAAACTGGATAATGAGTACCTCGAGGTAAATCTGTGAAGACTCTGGAGTAAGATGCCCGGGGCTGGTGGTAATGTCATTACCAACAATGGTTTGCAGAAGTTACGTGAAATGACCTAAAACGTAGGCCTTCTTGTATGAAGCCTTTGACGCAGGAACCAGAACTGTTTGTTTCAGTTTCAGCCTTTTTTTTCGTTGGCCCTCTCTGTGCTGAGAAATTTAAGAATTTGTTGCTTTGACTTCCACGTGTGCCATTTTAAGCGTAGTGAGAGTGACCTTTGCCCTTTGAAGGGCGTCAGGGTGGACACCAGAGCAATGACCAGCAGGGTACCCAGGCTCCTCATCCCATCTGTTCAGGCCTGAAAAATCGGGTCTCCAGGTTCCCTCCCACCGTCTGCCTGTTCCTCCCCTGGTAAACCAGGTTGTGCCTTCTCCATTTAAAAACCAACAAAACGCACTGTTTGGGAACTGGGAAGTGTTTTATTCTCCTCGGTAATGTGACAGTGCAAAGAGTATTGATTGAAGTCACTACAGCATTCATTGCAGACTCCCTGAGGGTCCTGTTGCTAACCTGTGCTCACCAAGGTGGCCCTGGTGACAGCAGGGCAGTCCTCCCCAGATCTGGGGACAGGGATTCCTGGCCTGACCCGGGGGCTTGCCAGCCAGTGTGCTCGCCTCCCCTTCTCCTGAAGAAAAGCTTGACTGATTATTTTACATGAGCTGCTGCTGCGAGCAAGTGCCGGGGCGCTGGGGGCCGGGGTCTAGTGGTGGAGCGCAGACTCCAAGCCAAGCTGCCTGGGTTCAGATCCCTGCTCCCCACTCACTCACCTGAGCGAGTGACCGAATTGTCTGTGTCTCAGTGTCTTCAATCTTAAAATGGTGATAGCCGCCCATCTTCATGAAATTATGACAAGGATTAGAAGAGTGAAATATATATTCAAGTGCCTAGAACAGCGCCTGGCACGTGGTAGGAGGTAGACGAGAATGTGCTGCTCTTGCGTCTGTCATGCAAGGGTTGACATCCACATTATAGGGCTGGGCGGACACTGGGTTTCGTTTGATTAATTATGAAAGAATAGACTGAGGTGGCCATTTGGCTGGAGCAGCCTGAGCTGTGAGCTCAGAGCTGGGCTGGTGGGACTGAACCCTTCTTTGGTGAATTTTAATGCTCTCTGTTACTTTATTAACTGATAGAATTTGAGAAAATATCCCCTATGTTTTTTAGCAAAAATTTTGAAGGCACTGATTTTAACATTTTTCCCCAAATCTTTTATGTAATGTAGTTGAACTACAAGGAAGATGAGTACTTTGAGAACATCATTCAAAACTTGAAGTTCAGCCAAAATAAACAACTGAAGAAGCTTCGAGAAAAGGTGGACAAGGATGAGTACGTATATCCCAGTTTCTCCTGTGTTCCTTCAGAGGAGGGCCTTCTCGCTCCTCTCTGTTGGATTAAGAGAAAGAGCCTGACTTAGAAAATGTTACAAAGGCCCCTCCTTCTTCAGTGGAGAGCTCTGAGGGCATCTAAGAGTGTTAGGCTAGAGAGGGCTTGGGGATTTAGCCAGATTTAAAACTTTTCATGAAGGTCCTCAGACTGCCTCATTTCTCTGGTTTCTTCTCATGTTTCGGCCTGTCCCCCCAACTCTGCTTGTGGACAGGCTCTCAGGAACGCCTTTGCCCTAGGAACCCACAGCTCCTTCAAGTCTTCTCCAAGGTCTTTCTTGCTGTACTCAGAGCTCCTCTGCCCACAGCCACCTGTTTCCTGTCGGTCGGTCACCCCACAAGTCCGTCCCCTCCTAGACTGCTCCGTGTGACGTCTCTTCAACCTGTGGTGGCCACGTAGGAGGCGCCAGGATCACTGCCACTCACAGCCTCCAAACACTCTTAATCTCTGCCTGTTAGTGGGGTTAGCTCTTCATTTGTTAGTTTAAGGTGTATTGTTCAGTTAAAAATGGGCGTGTCTAACATATTGATCAGCGAATGTGTTTCTGCATTTGAGTCTCTAGAATGGCTTATGTTGACTTTTTCCCGCTGAGTTTTAACCTCCTAGAGAACAAGGCTGTTCCTTTTGACCGTTAAAGCCTCGGCCGCAGCACAGTGCTGAACACGTAGAAGGTTTTCAGTTAAAGCTGGATTAACGAGTGAGTGAGCAAGTGAAAAATGCACTAGCTGGACGTGTGTGGCGACTGACACGAAGACGTGCCAGAGTTCACGCGTGCATCCATTTATTCTTTCGGTTGTTCATCTGTTAAACTCGTATTTTGGAACACGGACTAAGTCCAGGTGTGGTTGGTACTGGGAGAGTCAAAGGCGACATTTGATTGTGTTCCGTTATGACAGCAGAAGACAGGAAGGACATGGTGTAGTCAACTACCCCCCGCAGGGAAGTGTGCCGGGGAAGGTACAAAGTGTGTGGGACCGGTTGATGACGGGACTGTCCTGTTCTCAGCAAACCGAGTACAGGCGGGACAGAACTCCCAAATGGAAGTGCCAGTACATTTCAGTTCTCACACCGTGTTTCGAACCCTTCAGGCACCCTGAGGGGGAGACCGCTTTCTTTTGCTGACCCCTGGGTTTGTGCCTCAGTAAACGTCTTGTCTGGTGCTAAACGGGCTGCAAGTGTCAGAGAAGGTTCATGTCCCAGCCGCCATGTGGGTGATGTCACAGTTGGTTGTTAAATCCTGTCTCTGGAACCCCATAAAAAGTCATCAAAAAGAATACTCTGTGGGCAGATGTATTATCTGGGAAGTTTCTTACAAGTCTGAATATTTTTATTTCTTTAAAAATACTTACACTTAATAATTGTTAGCACCGTGTAATTTATCTACAAACATTCCCAGATATTCTTCCTCAAAATGGTTAATATAACCACCATCCACATGACCCCAGAAGATTTCTTCGTAATTTTAAAAATAGCTTGACGTTTCCTTTTGAAGTTGCTGTGGTCCCCGTTCCATATCGTTTTGTAATATAGTTTGCGCCTTTCATTCCCTTTCCTCATACGTGTCAATTTTCTCCGAGTCCCTTTCTCGTTACGACAGATAATCGAAGCCAGAATTGTACACGATATTTTTGTGACGTGTGGTCTGGCTCCCATGGTTCAGGGGTACTTTTTGGATCCTTTCTGTCAGCGTCTGCTCCTCGGTCCCGGTGCGATATGACTTGTGAGGTCCTCTGCTGCCAGGCTGGGTTCCTTCCCCATCTCCTGCCTGTAGGCTGAGTGCAGGGTCAGACTCCGCCTGCACAGTCAGGGCACCTGGGCAGCGTTAGTGCTGGTGCTGACTGCCAGCTCCACCCGCGAGGGTCATGTCCTTCCTGTGGGCGTGGACCCAGGCCCTGGTGTCCCCTCCTCAAGCGAGAACCCCTGAGTTAGTGCTAGTTCCTTTTTGTATTGAATCACACTTGTTCACATTTAATTTTGTGAAATTTTTTATAAGACAGTGCCCTTAATTTGGCAATTAGGTTTAAAGTTTAAACTTTCCAAAATACCGGGAGCACTTTTGACAGTGATTGCATCGAGTCATGAGGACAACACTGCACAGGACACAGCATCCTAAAAGTTCCTCAGGTTTTATGGAGGTTTCCTGCATGACAGTTTCTGACTTATGCTGCATCTCCTTAACAGTCATGAGTCACTACTCCGTTTCCTTCCTTTTTATGTAACATCAAGTTCAGGTCCTCACAGTGTGTGTTCAGGCAGATCACGTCCCCACTTCTGCTTTGTTCACATGGCCTGTAGCTACCTCTCGGTGAATTACATTTTCAGGTGCTTAAGATCCTCACTCCCAAGGTCTGGTAGGAAAAATAGGTATCCATGCCCAAAACTGATGGGCTAGAAATGAGAAAAACTATTGATCAGAGTAGGGTTATATTGTAAGGTATTGAGAAAAATGAGAAGGCATTAGATTTTCAAGGGAGCAATTAATTTGAATAAATTCAGTCAATTAACCAAATAGTAACCTTCTAGACCTTTTCCTTTCTCACGCCACATGCTCTCGCTGGACAAGCCGTCCACTGCGTGGCATCTTCTACAGTCGTCATGACCACTGAACGCTTGTACCTGGCCCAGGTCAGTTTGCTGAGCTCCACACCCAGATGTCTAGCTGCCTGTGAAACATCCCACATGGGTGGTCCATCTCCCTGCAAACACAGCATTTGCCATTCCCCCGTATTTTCCAACAACTTCCATCTTATTGCTACCGAGACAGAAACCAGGGCCTCATCTTATCATCCTAGACTAGTCTCTTCCTCTCATCTCTGACACCTACCATGCATGATATCTACTTCAAATCCTCGTCCAAAAGGAAAAAGCTTACATCCACCGGCTGCTACAGAAATGTCACGCAGGTGGCAAATGGAAGGACGAAACTAATCTTACCGTCCCCATGGTCACTGCCCTAATTCAAATATTTCTCATCGTTCACCAGTTATTACAGCCTTTTCCCTAATCTTGTCGCCATTGGTCTCACGTTCCTTCAGTGTATTCTCCATACTGCAGCCCTGGAGAGCTTTTAAAGGCACAGATTGAGTTATGTTATTCCCTGATGAAAACATTTTGGTGCACCCGTGTTGCCCGTCTCCCAGGGCGTGTGCAGGTTCTGCACCTCCCGTAGCTCTCGAGAACTCCTGTAGACCCTGCCACCCTGCAGCAAAGCTCCGGCCGTGAGGACTACTTCCGTGTCTTTGCTCCGTCTTCTCCTCCTCCTCACCCCTCTCCTGGGACCACCCTCTCTGCCCTTGTTCATCTAACAGAAACCTTCACGTGGTCTGTCTGAACTCGAGCGTCCCTCGTTCCTCGTGGCACCCATCACACCTTCCCCTTCACCTGGTGCCTGCACTCTACCCTACAGACATTTCAGTCTTTAGCTGAACGAGCCCTGGTTGAAAGAAGAAACCATGTAATTGTGTCACCAGAGCTTGCATGTTGATGGACAGAATGTAGACCCCTCCTAAATGTTTATGGAGTGAATAAACGACAGAAGAGCCAGTTTGTAATAATACCAGTAAAGTTAACTCAGCCAGTAAGGTAAAAATTGCCACGTCCAAGCATTTCACCATCAAGGTTGGTGAGATCTCTGTCCCTCTCTCTGTTTAGCAAACTGAAAATTTGAGGAAGTCAGGACCTGAGTCAATCATTGGCTGAAAGCACCCCTTTCTGCCCATTTGAGCAGAGGACAAGGGGTTAAATTTAAAAAGGTCTTGGTTCCTGTGGTTTCTGAGTGCCTAGCATGTGTTTCCAAAATTATCTCAAACATTATGTTCTTTGGGATTTGGTGCCAGTTTTTAAA
Source organism: Equus asinus (assembly GCF_041296235.1). NCBI lineage: Eukaryota > Metazoa > Chordata > Mammalia > Perissodactyla > Equidae > Equus > Equus asinus. The sequence continues at coordinate 98,402,643 of NC_091810.1, forward strand.
GAATTTCAAACGTCATGTTATCAGATGGAATAAGACCAAATTGACAATGTACTATCCAATGGCAAGATTACTTAGATACGTATCTGAAATAATTTACTTCTGGCAACACAGTAACTCACGTAGAGTCCGTAGAACAAACTTAAACCTCCAAAGAGAACAATGTACAAGAGCAAAATGAAATGAATTCCTTTTCTTGTTTTTAGACCTGGTGTCACGTCGTCAGTTTCTCGGGACAGGACTTTCCTAACACAGTTGACAGGTGGTGCCGTTGTTTGTAAGTCATGACCTTTGAGCTTGGAGTTGCTTTTCATAAAACACAAAGACTAATTTCGTTGTGCATCCTTCTTGCTGTTATGCGTCAAAATAACGACACCCTGACACTGACAGCAGCCAATTCACTAAGCGTTTTTCTGAGCATCTCGAACGTGTGGAGCACTGTGCAAAGACCACCTAGAGGGTGGAGGCGAGTAGGATGTGGCCCTCGACGGGGAGCTCACAACCCAGTGAAGGAGGCGGGTGAGTAACAGTTAAGTCTCTGGAAGGCAGAGTTTGGTTGCTGCTACTACGAGGAAACAAAGAGCTCGGACAGCACTGTTTTTAAAACCACAATTCAACCTTCACTTATTAACAAAACATTCTCTGGAAACAGCACGTCAGTATTTAAATTAATATTGAGAACAGAGGATCCAAACAGGACGGTTGGTTCATTCCTGTTTCCCCCTCGTTGCCTCCAGCCGTCTGTTCTCAGCCTGGGCTCACGGGTGTGGAAGCCCCTGGAGCAAGTGGGGCTGCTGACAGCTGTGGCTCCGTGTGGTCCCCCCCCAAAAGGCCCCACCTCCAGACGTGGCAGGGAGCTCGGACCCTGTGAAGTGACACCATGGTTTTGCCAGCACAGTGAGTCACCGTGTCTTGGGGTCCCCGTTCTTCCAGTCACTCCCTGTGGCCTCTGACGAGCCGGGCAGTTTCCTTATCCATAAAACGACCAAGGTTCTTTCTGGCATCAAAATTCTACGGCCCTCACTGTGAAGCTTTGAGCAGAGCCAGGACGGGTTCCTCCCTGGTGGCCACGTCAGGTGGCCCAAGAGAAAGAGCATGCTCTGGAGAGGTGGGGAAGTCCCTCACTTCTTGCTAAAACATCCCTTCTGATTTTCTCCTTCACTGATATTTCTAGAGTCAGTCTTCTTCCCAGTCGAGCCCTGTAGCAGAGAACTTGACTATCTCGAGAAACACAGTTGTGCAGGATCTGTGGGTGAATGAGCCAGCGCAAAGGTGGAGGTGATGGAACCTGTCCAGGTGGGCGTGCAGTGCGGAGGCTCAGGGCTTGATGCATCTCCACGCAGGCGCACGTGCGGGAAGATTGGGAAGAAAGGCTGTCTGGCTCATCGGTACTACGCAGCCAGGAAGATGGAGCCCAGGTACCAGTTAGACCTCACACAGACAAACCGCTCTGACTCCCCGTGGCGTTCAGACCTCACGTGGACAAGTCACTCTGACGCCCCATGGCAGCGTCTGCACTGGCCTTGTGTTGTGCATGGGTTGTAACAGATGAAAAGTTTAGATTTCTGTGTTTTATTCTCCAATTAAACCAACAGACTTTGCAATTTTCCAATGTGTTTTGGGGTCATAAACAAAACACGTGTTATCAGTAAAAACACTTCTGCTTTTAATTAGCACTCAGGAGGATTTTGTTTTGTTTTCAAGGAAGAAGGGGAGGTAGAGGGGGAAGCTAAATAATCTAAAGGTTGAAGTTTTAAACTGGGAGAACCTTGCAGAAGAGTTCTGGAACTTTCTATCAGTGCACCCTCTTGAGAGGACCGTGTCCAGACGGTGCTCGGCTTCCGGTTCCATGACTCTGCAGCCTGCACAGCCACAGTGCCTCTCGGGGCCCAGTGCTCTGCGCCTTCCCCAAGTCCCGGGATGAGGCGGGGCCGCACTCTGGGCCTGGGAGGATCCAGTGATGTGCCAGGCCCACGCATGCATGGAATGCCTGTCGTGCTCTCAGCACTGTGCTGGCCCTGCAGGGACAATTAAGAACAAAACAGGAAATAAACAAGTGGGACCACATCAAACCAAAAACCTTCTGCACAAGAAAGGAAGTAATCAGCAAAATGAAAAGGCAAACTATGGAACGGGAGAAAATATTTGCAAACCATGTATCTGATAAGGGGTGCATCTCCAGACTGTATAAGAAACTTCTACAACTCAATACCAAAAAAACTAATAACCCAACTGAAAAATGGGCTAAGGACTTGAATAGACATTTCTCCAAAGAAGAAATACAAATGGCCACCAAGTATATTGAAAGATGGTCAACATCACCAATCATCAGGGAAATGCAAGTCAAAACCACAGCAAGAGATCACATCACTCCTATCAAGATGGCTGTTATCAGGAACAAAAGAAGACAATAAGTGTTGTTGAGGATGTGGAAAAAAGGGAACCCTTGCACCGTTGGTAGAAACACAAAATGGTGCAGCTGCCATGGAAAACAATATGACAGTTCCTCAAAAAATTAGAAATAGAAATACCATGTGACCCAGCTATCCCACTTCTGGGCATATATCCAAAGGAATGGAAATCAGGATCTCAGAGAGATGTCTGCACTCCCATGTTCATTACAGCAGAACTCACAACAGCCAAGATGTGGAAACGACCTAAGCGTCCATTGACAGGTAAAGAAAATGTGGTATATGCATGCAATGGAATACTGTTCTACCTCAAGAAAAAATAAAAGCAGTTCTGCAATGTGCAACAGGATGGATGAACCCGAGGACCTTAGGCTGAGTGAGATAAGTCGGACACAGAAAGACAAATACTGCATGATTCCACCTATATGAGGGATCCGAGAGTCAAATGAATAAAATCAGAGGATGGTTTGTACGCTTAAAATGTGTTAAGAAGATGGCTCTCAAGATAAGCATTCTTACCACAGTTAAAAAAACAACCAAACATGGGACGTCCCTCCCACATTGAGTTACTGTCTAACGAGCGGGACAGACGGTCGACTTAGGATGGGAAGTTACATCGTTGCCAAGGGTTATAGGGGATGGAAGACGTTTTAGCTCTTTCTCGAAAGGTCCCAAGATTATCCTAAATCAGGAGAAAAGTCACCAAAGGAAGTTCTGACAGAAGTGATCCCCCTACACAGTAGCTCCACGTTGGGACTTTCCCTGAATTTGGCACGTTACACACGTGAGGGCACACATGCACGCGTGTGCACACCTATGAAGTTATTGACTAAAAAGACGGTGCCTTACTGCCAAACCGACAGCCACAAACAACCACCTGCACCTCCTGGAAGGAGGTCAGAGTGTGGTTTCTCCTGCCTTTGTGGAAAGAGAAGTGGGTTTTCCCGGCTGAATGTCAGAACGGGCGTCCTGGCTCCACCTTCAGACGGTCAGGTGGGTCGCCCAGAACAGTTCAGTTATGTTAGCGACTCTCGGGCAACAGCGAACGCTCTAGTGAGGCTCTTTGGTCCCACTGTGCTTTTGTCTTTGGGTGAAAAATCGCGGCTTATGGAACAGTAGAAAGAGCTTGCGTTACAGAGTCTAGAGGGAGGCAGGATGGTGGGAGGTGGGGGTAGGGGGAGTGGGCAGCTCTGAGTTAAGATTCCTGCTCTGACGCTTATTAGCTGTGTGAACTTAGACAACCTGTATAATGCCTCTGAGCCTCCATGATTCCTTTATAAACTGAGGATAAGGACATCTGCTTCTGCCTTGTGGGGTCGTCGTGTTGTGTATTGTGAAGTGTGCCCACCACACAACTTAGGTTCTCATTAAAAAGTAGATGCTGTTGTTGTTACGGTCTGGTCATGGTGGGCCTTCGGGGTGGTGTGGAGGCCACCATCCTGAAGCTTGTTAGGGTGACAGGGCACCCTAAGTGTGAAGCACTTTAAAAGGGAGCACTTCCATTTTTAAAGAGTGATTTGCAAGGACACAGCATTCATCATCGTAATGAGTTTTGTGTGGGATGCAGATCGACAGCTGAGAAGCAGGGGTTTGATTGGAAGATGAGACGGTCCTCTGTGTTGTTGGCTTGCGTGCTCTGTTCCCAGTTGTATCACTTAGTTTATAAGTGTATTAGGAAAAAGAGTTTGATAACTATGCTGTGCCTCAGTTTTCCCACCTGAAAATTGGAGGTGCCGTCTGTCTTATGTGGATGGTTTGAAAATACTGAGGGTCTCTAGAAAACTTTGAAGTTTTGATGACAGAATGTTAATAAACGTAAAGAATGCCGGTGGTTACTTCAGTTATAAAATGAGAATCCTCGTTTCCAGAGTACTTGAGGAAGACAGAGAAAACCGTTGTATCGTGCTGCTGACTTCAAAGGAGTTCCCTCGAGACCGCTAGGTGCTGAGAAGTTGAACGCTTGCAGGGAAAGGGGTGTTAACGATTTTGTTGTTTTGGGTTTTAAAGGCACACACGAGTGAGGGAAGGAGAACTTTTAGTTCAGGTGCTTTTGCAATCGGTGGGTGTGTTAGATCCCAAAGGCTCTAGGGTCAGACTGCTGCTTTCCTTCCCTGCCATGAAATGATGTCCGTGTGCTTCCACCTCATTGCCATTCAGGTTCCTTCAGGGTAATACAGAGAGAAGAGGAGCCCCTGGTCCCCTCTCCAGGGTCCTTCAGTTTATCCCCCGTCCCATTGTCAGTCCAGCGTGGAGGGCCCCGCTGCCTATGCCGGCCCTTCATGCCCCCAGACAAGAATGAGTTTACCTGACAAAACTATATCTCAGAAATTAAAAGCAAAGTTTTCTTGCTTCTCACTCTCCCATCTTCACGCCACACACACCCAAACACCTACGCACACCGAGCCCCGGAGGCAGGAAGACCAGCCAAAGGACAGGTGGCATTCGGGGCCCCTGTCGGGTCCAGCCCTGCTCTGGGAGGCACGGGTGCCTGGCCTCCATGCTCCAGAGGCGGCTTCGGGTCCCGTTGTTTCAAGGCAAGAATCACCACCATTTGGTCTGCTCTTCTCTTGTGCGTTTTCTCTTTTCTGTGCTTCTATTCAGAGTCAAATTTGGCCGTGTTCCATAAATAGAAGCTTCTCCTGAAACGTTGAGGTGCTTCCACATCAAAAGAACTTATGGGTTTTGTTACATCACCATTTAATCTGAGAAGTATTTTCTTTGCCTTATTAATTTAGCTTTTACGTTAACATAGAGAGAGAGTTCATGATTGACCACAAATACTAGACCTTGAGCCTGGAGCTGTTCTCCTCGCTTTACTTAGGGTGCAATGGTCCAGTCACATTTGGGTCACAGTAAATTGCAGTACTTGAGGTTCCGATCATCCCCAGGGGCAGAGTGCCCTGTGCTTTTGAATCTGGGTGGTTACCAGGGACGGGCGGTCAGGGGACGCACCGTGAAAGATCTCGGGGGAGATAAGGCAGACACTGCTCTGTGAGCCTAACCGCCACAATTCGGAGTTCATTTGAGTGTCCTTTGGTCATAAATAGCTTCCTATTTTCTTGAAGGTATAATTCACTGTGGACATTTTAACGTGTAAAACCCTCCGTGCTGGAAAGTTACAAACCTTAATCAAAATGCAATCTCACACCCCTCAAAGCCATGTCCAGAAGAGCAGGAAAGCACTAAAACAAAAGGTATGACATATATTCTTACAAAACCAATAAACAGGAGCTGGGCGCTGTCAACCTCATCTGCCTGCCTCGCGCTGTTGAGATCTGTTGCTGTCTGAAACATTAATTTCATACGTCTAGTTCCTTTCCTCCATATTACACTTGTTAAAGAAAACATTTTGGATTGGCACCTTTTGCATTTCAGTGTTAGCACTGTGCCTGAGTCCAGAACCAAAGGATTTGGTGATTTGATGTTATGTGTGATCACCCAGAAAGGTCCCTGCAGAGGATGTGATCACGGAGTCAGAAGTTCATAATTGAGAAACTGAACCTTAAAACGACTGAGACCTGGAAACATGTCAAATTAACTTTTATAACAATTACAATTTTAGCAATTATAAGCTTTTTGCGTATAAAATCTGCTGCCCCATTTGCTATCAGAATGTTGAGGATGCATCAGAAATGCCTGAGTCACCACAGGGGACCGTGTTTCTCCTGGGGGCTGTGTGAGCCCATTTTCCTTTCGCCCCTCAAGCCAAACAACACAGAACCACACTTAACCCAAGTCATGATAACTTTGTCAGTATACATAAACATAGTCCTAATGATTTTTTTTCCTAGTCGTGATCTTTCTTTATATAAATATCTTCTTTTATAATACTTTTTGGTCACACCAACAAAATCAACTTGTCTTATGTAGTTTCTGATCTCTCGATTTTAGTCTGACGTGCCTGGGTTTACAGATACGTGTTTTTGTTGTGAGTCACCACAAATCATGTGGGAAACAACTGGAGTTTAATTAAAATAAATAAAATTACATGCCTGTAATCATCAACCTGCAAGGAATTAAAACATTGATGACTCAGCTGTGATGAAATTCGGGACGGCTGATGTAGCAGTGCACCACCCTGTTTGGAAATGGTTTCCTCTACTTAAAAAACAACATGAAACTGAAGAAGAAACACATTGATCAACCACCCCTCATCCGCTTCCCCCTCCCCCCCCCGCCCCCGTCAACAAACTTTTCTTCCTAAAGAAAAATTCATAGAAATGCTATCGGGATTAAAAAGCCCCCAAATCCTTTATATGAATGTCTTAGTCATGTTATTGGAGATAAAACCCTTACTTAATTAGGATGTATCAGACAGTTGTTATACATGGCCCTCCCTCAGTTATTTTTAAGAGCTCAAAACAGGACCCTCATCTGACATCCCACAATAGTTCCTGACATTGTAGCTGAAATGCTGATTTGGGCAACTGACGTTGTACTGCTCTGCTCGAAAAGCAGGGTCTCCAAACAGTTCTGATTTAACCTCATTGTACTGATTGCCCTTTTGGTGAGTAGGATCGTCATTGCCTCACGGATTGTTGCCCTGACAGTGGGGTAGCTACAGTGAAGCCGTTAGATAATGTTCCATGGTTATCATGAGTGTATGCTCGTGTGCTGGCGTCTGGGGTGAACTGAAGTCAAGCTGTGGCCATTCTATGAGTATGTAAGGATGTATGTGATGGGCTATTAAGATGTGAATATTACTCCTGTTGCACAAAGTACTTAACAATGGTGATTGACACGCAGCCTTCATGACGTCTGAGCAGAAAGACGTGGAAAGTGGGCACACATCCTTTACCTTAACCCTGCCCCTGATTTATTGTCTGGGAGCCATTTTTTTCCATTTTCTCATTCAGTCTCAGAATTATTTATGCATCCTTCTCTTCCTAACTACACTAGAGTCTTTGAAGTCAGGAACTGTCTTTTATAAAATCTCTAGATTCTTTACAGAGCCTCGGTCATGGTATATACAGACAGACAGACCAATCTACTCACAGACCACCTGGACTTCATTTTACAGTCATACAGAAATACACCTCTGCTCAATTAGTTGAAATGTCACATTTTTAAAAGGCAATAATCAGAGGCACATTACCCAAAGCTAACTACATGCCAAAGGGATATCTTAGTCCTCAAAAAACCTCTTTGTAAACTAGGAATTTAAAGAATTTTAAATGTACTTGAATCTGAAGTTTTAACAACCTGTACTTAAATATTCTGTCAACTACTCCAGAATTATTGGCATAGTTACCTAGTACAGGAACATACAGCTAAACACATTTCAATATAACCTTAATCCATTGCAATTTCCGAAGAGATGCATTCAAATGGATTTTGTGCTGTCAGATGCCTCCATAAAAATTCATGCAAATGAAATAACAGATTACAGACCTGGATATATTCTGATTTTTCAAGGAGTAGAAATACTTTCAAATGAGCTGTCTCCCCCAGTGAACTAATTTGAATTTGTTGATAGTATTTCAAACAGAAAGTTAAGAGTCATCTAGGAATACTAATGGTGCTTTTATTTTTGTGGGCAGATTGGATCAGATAAGTGCCGTTTGTAACGAGTTCTTATGTTTTCTACAGGTGGATAAGCGGTGCAGCTGTGGTCAATGCATTTTATTCTTCAGGCAGAAATCAGATAGGTAAGGTCCATTCCTAAATAATTCTTTGATATTTTTCTGTTGTTCCCAACGTGTAGTGAATTGCTTGACCAATTTACAATACTCGCCATAAAAGCACAGCTGAGGCTGAGTTATTTGTTTATTGAATATGCTCCTTGAAAGTAAATGCATCCATTTACCTCTTTTCACTATAATAGCAGAATTTAAATTAGTACAGATCACGTTGAGTATTGTTCTTTTACTGTCTTCTCATTTGGAGCCACATAGTTTATCTTATGTCTAAGTATTTTATTTCTAAATACTTTTTAGAAGTCCCTTATACCTCTGTATAGTTGTATTGATGTTAAGACTTTCTAAACGTCAGAGTCTTAAGTGGTTCAAGGTTCCCAGAGCCAGCTGTGTGGTCTCCCTGCAGTTCTGTGTACTCTGGTGGAGGCAGTCCTGTTCTGGATCCTCTTTTCTTCTAGAAGACTCCAAGAGGCTCAGAAAGTTGAAAAGTCTATTATATTAGGTTGAACCATATGAAATTGTATTTACTTAACCACTTTTGATCAAAAAAGAAAAAAATTTCATATGTTCTCTCATAGTAATACCACAGAAATATGCTTGGAAGTTAACTCATGGCTGAATGATGTAATGGATAACTAAATGACTTATATAACAAAGATATATTTTTTTCTCTTCCTGGGAAGACCTCGACATCTTTAAACTCTCTCTTAAGTATCACGTAAATGGGGCCATTTTTTACCAAGGGTTCTCAGTATGTAGAAAGACACCCAAAGATGCAGTACACCCAGAGGTGTTCTCAACAAATATCTCAGAGTCGGCCCTAACCCTGGTTTTTCTTGAATTCTGTTACTAATTAGATTAGAAATGATGAAAATCCTGCAAGATTTTTACCATTGGTTAAAAGATAAACTTTAATATAAATTTTAACCCTTATTTCATTTTAAAATTTGATTGTAACTTTCCCTTTTGTGTTTAAGCCTAGGAAGAGTTAGTTTAAGAAGGTATCTACATTTTCTTCTAGTATTTTTATGGGTTTTGTTTTTTTGGTGAGGAAGATTGGCCCTGAGCTAACCTCTGTGCCGATCTTCCTCTATTTTGTATGTGGGACACCGCCACAGCATGGCTTGATGAGCGGTGTGTAGTCCCATGCCCAGGATCTGAACCAATGAACCCTAGACTCCCAAAGTGGAGGGCGCAACTTAACCACTATGCCACCAGACTGGCCCCTTTTATGGCTTTTATTTTTGGAGTAAGTCCTTAATCCATCTGGAATTTATTTTAGTACATGACATGAACATGGGTTGTATGAAGTAATCAGAAAAATTTGTCTTTTTTTTTTTTAAAGATTTTATTTTTTTCCTTTTTCTCCCCAAAGCCCCCTGGTACATAGTTGTATATTCTTTGTTGTGAGTCCTTCTAGTTGTGGCATGTGGGACGCTGCCTCAGCATGGTTTGATGAGCAGTGCCATGTCCGCGCCCAGGATTCAAACCAACGAAACACTGGGCCGCCTGCAGCAGAGCACGCGAACTTAACCACTCGGCCACAGGGCCAGCCCCAGAAAAATTTGTCTTTTTATAACGTATAGATAATAAGTAAGGCCTGTGCACTTGGTTAAAATCAGGGAGGTCAAAGTCTCAGCTAATAGATTTCCCAACCAGTGAAATGATTACCTGAACTCAGACCAGAGCCTGTTTAATGATCAACTCAGACCCCATGCAGTCCATCCTTTGGAATGTGTTCCTAGAAACCACACCGACCTTTCCTCGAACTGCCTTTGTCTCTGGGGGATCTTCACTTTGAAGACCTCTTTTTACCTCCAGTAGTTCTCTCGGTGTGAGATCTGTTCATTCTAGATTTGGGCTTGAACAGGATTGTTAACTTTTGGTGGGATCCCAAGGCACAGCGAGGCAGCCTGGACTTTGGTCCCCCCTTAGGGCAGACTGAAGGATGGAGCTTCGTTTTAATCCGGCTCAGGAAGGACCCTGGATTTTCTAAGACCTGGTCCTTATTCACCCCAACAAGGAAAACCAGGCAGGCTCTCTGCAGGTCCACCCTGGCTTTCATCTCTTCGGCCCTTCCCTAGAGTAGATCAACAGTTTAGGTCAAGACGGGACCTTGTTTGGCTCTGAATTATCCCACATCCCTGGAGCTGGCTCAAAATTGGTCCATCTCAGAGATTCCCTGATCAGAGAAGACGTGGGAATGTTTTCATTTTGAATTTAATGCCATCAAACCAAATAGGCACACAGCGACAGGTAAAAGTGGCCTGACATTTCTCAAAGTAGACAGTTATCCTCTGAATAGTCAAGAATTCTCTGTAATAAGTGTTCTTAACATATAAGAAAGACCTTTCAAAGATTCTTAAGATAAATTCATCTGATGGAAATACGAAATCCAAAAACTTGTTAACCTCTTTTCATAAGCTAGTCTGATAATAACAGCAGTTCAGAGAAAGGGAACATGTCATGAAGAAGAACAGTCTTTGACATGTGCACGTTTTCTCTTTGACAATTCATTTAAATCTTCAAAGTGGGGATTGTCTTAACTAAAAATAATTTAAGATCCAGATATCCAGTTTTCTTCTTGCTAGAAGAGTGTGTGTGTGTGCGCATACATACACAGATGTGTACCTTTTGCAACACTGTCTTGATGGGGTTGGCATCATCTGCATTACAGAATTAGAACTGGTATAGAACACGTGTCTCATAAATGACCCTCCCACCCTCACACAAATACCCTAAATTAGATCTCATACAGTTTCTCATAGGATTGGTCTTTCTATGTTATGGTAAAAAAGAACTTGTTTTGTTATCATGTAGGGAGTTACTCATGTTAATAATTTCTACTTCTTAATTCAATTCCCAACACTTTTTGTCATAACTCACACATATGGGCTACATTCCAATTTTTATGCACCCCCACCACTTCACATCAATATAAGTCAGCTTCCAGGACAGGAAGGCATCCCAAGAGTGTTTCAGTCACTGGTTCCTCTTCTTGCACATTTGCCCCGTGGAGCTCTAACAACCTTCCATGCTGGCAGAAAGGTTGCGTTTGAATATTTCGTCAAATGTTTCTCTGTAAGTTCCAGGTGCCATTCAGTCATCTTATTAAACCTTGAAGTCTTGTCGAAGGAAATGATCAAGTCAGATGGGAAGTCTTATTACCGCTGCATTTTCTTTTTTCATTAACAATATAATTTTTTTTTCAATTTTAGGAAATTTGTAGATTATTTGCTGTATTTAGCCTGGGTGGTCTATGACTACCTGGAGATAGTTAAATTTTCTAAAGTTGTCTTACTCACTCTTAGGAGTCTAATTTTCAGAATTGAAAATTAAGAGTAAATGTTTCCAAACATATTGCCATTCCATTTAATATAAAAAGAATATTTAATTTTTTTCCACCAAGAATTGGTTTTACCTGATTGCAATCTTGAGTTTTATAGCAAAGATTCTAAAATTGAGTCACTTGCAGCCTTAAAAAAATAAACCAGGGAAGTGTGGTGGTGAGTGAGGAGAAACAGGGTCTTTTGTTTCATGGGCCAATGACTTATTTAATTAACTAACTTGGTGACAACCATGAGCATAAAAAATGCACAGCTAAGCGGCTGGTTGTTATCAACAGTTGTGAAGTCTGCTAAAACAGTGATAAGGCAAATGGAAAAATGCTCATCATAAGATTCAGCTGACAGAGGAGAAGGAGAAATCATAATTTGCAAAGCTGAACTTGAAGATAGTATTTAATATGAGCCATAGAAATCTTATCTCTTGCCTGAAGAATGGCATATCAGGGTGTAATTAAAGCAGCAGGATCTTTACAGTTAATGTTTAGGCTTGATAGCACATTTCATAAGAGCATTTTATATAATGGGGTGGATTTTAATCAAAGTACATAGTGTGGGAGATAGTGTTCACTTTAAGTTAATAAAGTACTGCACATAATTTTTATACTTTAAGCTAAAAATAATTTCTTGGCACTGTTGATAGCTCAGGCAGCTACATGTGAGGTATAACTTTCATCAAAAGTCTTTAAGGACGAAAGTATTTATTTTTTTATTATTTTCTCATTTTGAATGTTATGGCAACTTTCCAGATTTTTTAAAGGTCTGGAGAGAATTTAAATTGCCTGGTGTATTTTCAGCGTCACCTATGTAAGTATCTAATATTTATTCTTGAAACCCATGCAAGGCTATGTCATATTCACCCCACCCAAGAGACACAGAGACAGCATCTGCTCCTCTGCGGTCACTGGATCTTACATTTCTGAAGGCCAGGACCCTTCTCTTGAATTCTTGGCATCCCACACAGCAGTGACCCAGGGCTTTGCAGGTAATAGGTGTTGATACTAAAGATTTTTTTTCAATTACAGAACGTAATGGTTCAGTTATTTGGTGGATACTAGAGTTTTTTAAAACATGGAAGATGAAATTATGAGGGAGGTGGAGAAGCCGCGGGGTCGAAGGCCAGGAAGAAGATGCTGTATTTGTTAGAGAGCAGCGCTGGCCATCCAAGCGTTTTCAGCAGACGAGTGACGCTGATGAGAGCTGCACTTGATCTGACTGCAGGATAGGTTCGACTTAGGATAAACTGTAGCTGGGTGAGACAGGACGTGGGAAAACCAATTAGGAAATGAAGTAATTCTTAAGGCAAGAAAGGAGAGTCTGGGCCAGGATGGGGCAGTGGGAGAGACCGGTGGAGGAGACAGACACAGGGATACACGGGAGGGAAGGTGCACGACCTGGGCCTTTCCTAAGTGAGCTGTACAAGACTTCATAAGATAAGTAGAAAATGTTCACTTTGAGTGACTGAGACCCTTAAAATGCCTGTAGCAGGAATAATAAAGTCAAGAGAGTGATAGCATGGAGCGGAAAATGGTGAGTCTGGTGTTTGACACTGAGATTTAAGGAGTTTGTGAGGCATCTGAGTGCAGAAAGTGAGCGCACTAATGCACGTGTCAGGGTAGACATATAGAAATTGTTACTTCTTTATTTAAAGTCTTTAGTACACCACAGTAAATTCATTATTCATTCATTTGTCATCGATTATTCATCACATTTCCTAAGCACCTGTTATGTTTCAGGTTTTGGGTGCTGGAGATAATGAACTGAAGAAAACAAATGGACTCAAAAACAAATTTATGTGCAGACACACAAATCTCTGCCCTCAAAGGGCTGATATTTGAGGCGCTGGGGGCGGGGAGGGCAGACAAGAAAGCGAAGGACAACGTCCATAAAGAAAGAAAGAAACAGTTGTAAACGTCTCGATGGAGATAGAATAGGGTTACGGGGCTGGGGACACCTTCGATCGAGTGGCTCTGTTTATTTAACAAGCTGTTGCAGATGGATAAATGTAACTATTTCTCCCAAATATTTGCAATGGGAGAAAGCCCTCCTGAATGAAGATGATGGTTTTCCCTGCTCTGAACTCCCCACGGCGGAGAACAGTCTTAGTAGAGACCGTCAAGTGAATTGTGGTTCTAGATCGTGGATCGTGGGGCCGCTCCGAGATGAGCTCTTTGTCGTATCAGTAGGAAAAGACCTGCGTTCGTTTCTGTCGCAGAAGATGTTTGTATACAGTTGAGTGAAGTGGGCATCCTGGAAAACAGCGTAGCGGGCGAGAGCCGAGCCCCGGCCGCCCCTAGAATAACGCCCCCGTCCCCTAACCGCCTTCTTCCCCACAGTCTTCCCAGCTGGCATTCTGCAGCCCCCTTTCTTCAGCGCCCAGCAGTCCAACTCGCTGAACTACGGGGGCATCGGCATGGTCATAGGACACGAAATCACCCACGGCTTCGATGACAATGGTAAGGCCCAGGGACACTCTCCTCTAGCTGAGAAGTGTCCTAATAAGCCTGATGAAGAGGTATTATAATTTGTCAACACAAAAACACGTTTATTCATCGGTGTGTTAGTGGCCTGAAAGTCACCCCACGTTTAGTGTTCCCTTTAAATTGTCGCTTGAGAAGATCAGGAATTTCTGGTAGTGAGGTAAATGATGTGTGCTTTCCCCTCTGACAGAATGAAGGAAATACTCACCTGGAGAAAACACTCTGAGGTCTGTTGATACCAATGGTAGTGTTTGGTCTTGCTTGATAATTGTTCATCTTACCTCCCCAGACCCTTAGAGGGCAGGGTCCACATCCTAAAATCAGATAGAAAATCAACAAGGAAGGTTCCCGTAAGACTGTTACACCACAGATGGTCAGGGGCTGCTGCTTTTTGCGTCTTATTCCTACTGCCTGGTTGAGCGCCTCGCACGCAGTAGGCACTTAAATGAGCATATGCTGCCCCAAGTGGCCAAACAGATGGAGAGTTTCAGTGAAAGTTGAGAATAGTGAAGACATGAGAGGCATAAAGAGGTGAGAGTTGACACTGTGACACAGGTTGTTCACAACCTGTGGAAGGAAAATGAGAACAATAGAGAGAAAATAATTAGGCCTTAAGTGGACCCAGCTGTAGAGAGCCAGAGCAAGGAAAGGAGATGGGAAGCGTGTGTTTCAGAACTTAGTAGGTGCCTGTTAACTCAGTTGACTACACCGCAGTCTTCACAGGAAAGTCCTAGTACTTCCCTGTTTTTTGTTTTCAAATGGAAAAGAAGCGGAGGCAGCTAAAAAACTTGCTCAAAGTTACGAAGCTAGGAATTGGTGAAACCAGGATGTGAGTTCAGGTAGCTCGTCTTCACAGCTTTTTTCTTAATCACTGCATCATAGATAACTATTAAAAAGATGATAAAATTAAGTATCAAAACATTTAACATATATAAATGCGGCTGTGGCTCCGGAAGGGGAAGATCGATGTATCTGAGGGGTAGCAGGACAACTCCAGCAGGAAAGCAACTCTTTCTTTGTGCTTGAAGCAGAGGGAAACTGGGAGTCCACAATGTGTCATGAAGGGTTGGAGCCGTGAAATGAATGCCGGCATAAAAATATCAACCTTTTTAAAATCTCAAAACATCCAATTAAACAGACATGACTCAGGTGAAAACCATTCAACAGAAACAAGCCGCGATTTCAGAAGTGTTTATCTGGTGGCCTCAGCTGAGATATCAGGAGCCAAGCAGCTGAACCATCTGGATTAATCCTGAGGCGTGTCAGCAAGAAGGCCCTCGCAGGCCGGGCTTCATCAGCTCTGGATGAGGAAGGAGATCCGTTTCCTTCATCTCTGTCCAATTTTATGTTCTCCGTACAGTGGTATTTCAGTCCTTGCACTTTGAATTAAAGATCTTATTGTAATTCTTGACCGAATGAGTTCCCATTTTACTTAAATATATTACAGGCAGAAACTTTAACAAAGATGGAGACCTGGTTGACTGGTGGACTCAACAGTCTGCAAATAATTTTAAAGAGCAATCCCAGTGCATGGTGTACCAGTATGGAAACTTCTCCTGGGACCTAGCAGGTGGACAGCATGTATGTCGTCAGCATTCTCTTGAGAAGTTTTAGATATGTTCAATCTTAAGTGAATTGTCGATGGTTTCTTAACAATCTGAATGTAGTTAAGGGTCTTGAAGCATCTATTTTTTTTAACAGCTCAATGGAATTAATACGCTGGGAGAAAACATTGCAGATAATGGAGGTATTGGCCAAGCATACAGAGTGAGTAATAATATTTTCTTTCCATTTTAGTGGTTGGAGTGTATATATGTCATATTTAATCATTCATTTAAAGACTTTTGCAAAAGACAAGATAATTTATATATAATGTATAGAAAGACATATACTGTAAGCAAAAGACATTGAATAGAAAATGGGAAATATACAGGGAGAAAGAGGGTGGTAAATATGCTAACCAGAAGAGCAATACCATCGTGGCTGAGGTGAACCCCAGTTTCCAAGCCCCCAGAAAGCGAGGAGAAGAGGAAGCCCAGGATGTTATATTAGCAGAAAGGAGATATGCAAGTCGCACAGAGGATGCAATGTTTTTCAAAGAAACAATCTCTAAAATAGATATTTTTAGCAAAGATGCCCCATGAAAAGGACTTTTTCAGTGTCACTGATCAATACACTGAACAGGACCCTCAGTTCCACTGCAGGTAAAGCAGCATTTGGGACCATAATCAGCATCAACATCAGGCCTAATATTAAAGGCCAGCTAGTGACAATGACCCAGTGAGGGACTGAAGTGATACGGTGCCAGCACATGGCCCTGTGCCTTCCAAGCTGTTATACCCAGAGGAGCTAGTCAATGGAGCATCCCTGAGAATCTCATTTAGCCTTCCACTCATTCTTGCATCCAACAGACACTGGTGGAAGGCTATACTGTGTGTCTGGCACTAGTCTCAGTGCTGGAGATACAGCTGCAAACCTTCCATGAAATATGTCATTATTTGATGGTTTGAACAAAGTTTAAAGGATTGGTCTAGTAGATGCCACGTGCACAAGAAAAAGTAGGACTTTTCACAAGAGTGGAGGAATACTGATCTTGGAAGCAATAGGAGGAGTGAGGTAGTTTTGAGACCTTCTGACCCCCAGGTAGCCCACATGTGGGAGAACGAGCAGAGTCTCCTTGAGGGGGTACAGGGGGCAAGGTGTCCCCAGGATAGAACCAGGCTCCTCCGAGACAAGAGTGGATGGAATGTTCCATGGAGTGAAGAGGACACAGGGTTATTCGTTCACCATAGAAATGTCTTGGTGGAGGGGAGGAGAGCCTGGTGGTCGGGTCAGGAAGGAGGAAGCATCAGAGCAGTGCGGGACGGGTGACTGTGGGCCAGGGACTTGGCAGTGACCATGATGATCAGAGTGTGAGGCCGGAGATGTTAAGCAGGCTGCAGGGTTTCTGAGAGAATGGAGTCCCCACCAAGTCCTGGGGGTAGCGAGTGGCTGCTGCTTTGAATGCTTGGGAATTTTTTGACTAGACGCCAGATGTGCATTTTACCTCTTTGCGTGCTGGATATCTTTGTTTTCCTGTAAGTATTCTTGTCTTTATTCTAGGACATGGTTAACTCCCTCAGAAGTGGTCTGATCCTCTTGGATCTTGCTTTTACAGGCAGACGGGGAGGACTTGGGGGGTGCGTAGTCTAGAGACAGTTGTTGCCCGCTGCTGAGACGAGACCTGACTGTGTGAGTCCAGAGGACTTCCACGTCCGTCCTCTGGGAGCCCGGGCATTTGTCTCTGACCCTTTGGTGGCCCTTCCGCTAGCTGTGGGTGGTTTGCTCACGTGCACAGTCACATTCTCAGCTGGACACCTGAGTGGGCCGTCTGACCTCGAGATCCTCCATCTGCAGCTTTCTTCGCTCCAGTACCCTGTCCTGGGTGTCCCTGAACTCTTAGCTCCTTCTCCTCGACTCAAGGAGTCACTTAGACTCCAACTGGGTTTCCCTTCTCTATTCTGTACCCTGGAAACGCTCAAGGCCATGAGCTGGGGCAATCAAAGGGTCACCTCATTTGTTTCCCATCTCACAGAGATCGCTGCCCTTTGACATCCAGTGTCCTGCAAACCGTCATTTTATATATTTTGCCATCATTTCGTTGTTTCAGTGGGAGGGTGAATCCAGTCCCTGCCACTCCCTCTTGCCTGAAGTGGAGGCATTGGCACTCTTAATACTCCCACAGTTTCTAATACACAGCCAGATAAAGAATCAGTGCTGTAAAACTCGACCACACTCTGGGTTGCTGGTCTGCCATGGAGATCCTCACCTACAACAAGTACAGAATTGTTCTAAGATGTGAAATATACCTTCTGCTTATCTAATTGATCACTTTCCTTTGTGTTAAATTGGAAGTAATTCATCTCAGAAAGTTGACTGTCAATCTCTTAAGTATATTTAGTACAAAAAAGCTACGCTTTTCAACAGTCTCCATAAATCCTTAGAGTTAAGAACATTTTCTGACATTCAAGTAACTTAAATTCCTTCTTCCTAATGTAACTGAGGTTCCGTCTATCTTGCCCTGTGTTCAGGGGGCCACAATAATTGCTCATTCTTATTCTTAGAATCATAGGATACTAGGCCTCTAAAGGATCTCAAGCGAATCCCTTGACTTTGGGCGAGAATCACTCAACGAAGTCTGGTGTGAGTCTGTTTCAGTGTGAGTCTATTTTGCTGAGAGTAATAATTAAGCCACATGGAGCAATTACAGACTCCCTTAGCAATCCGTTCTTCCAACTGGCTGGACTTACCCGTCTGTCTGTAGAACAACTTAGACGAGTTTTTCCTCACTTGTTTCCTCATCTGTTCATTCAACTGACATTTATTGATCATCTGACATGTGCTAGTCTCTTATCATCTGTTAAACAGTATCCTGTTCTTCTTAGAGCATTTGTAAATAAATTCTAGTTTTCTTTCTAATCCGTGAAGTAGTTATAGGTTGTCATGTCTAATATATTATTATGATGATTCTGACATAAAAGGTTAATTTCTTGGTTACATGGTCTCTTGCATAGATTTAGATATAAATTTAGAAATTATAAACATCATGCTTCTATTTCATTAACTGCCTAGGCCTATCAAAATTATGTTAAAAAGAATGGTGAAGAAAAATTACTTCCTGGAATTGACCTAAATCACAAACAACTGTTCTTCTTGAACTTCGCACAGGTATCGTCTCTCTCTTGATTGATAGATGTGAAAATCATTTTGAGTTATAATTTCATAGTAAGTTAGCTGTTGCATGCTGAGTTTTTTGTTTTAAGCAACTGTGGCAGAGTGTTGATTTGACCAACTTACATTGTGTGTAACAGACTGTCAGATCACATTAGTAATAAATTTGACTTGACACTTTCACTGGTATAACAGACCGTCATATCACATTAATGATAGTTATCTTCCTGATTGCCTATGGTTGAACATTATTTGAAGAGTAAATGATTGAGGAATGCAGAATTCCAATTTAATTTTTGCAGTAAGAAGGTTGATTTTCCCCTAGTCTGACCAAACAAATAATCCTTGATTGAACCTAAGCACACTCCTTTCCTTTTCTGTCCCATCCCTAGGTGTGGTGTGGGACCTACAGGCCAGAGTATGCGATCAACTCCATTAAAACAGACGTCCACAGTCCAGGCAGTTTCAGGTGCGTGGGTTTGAACAGGAGTCAGCTTGCTCTAGTACTGACTCCATTACTTCCAAATTTGGAAATTGGCCTTTTCTAACTCTGCGTCTATGAAATTTGGAAATCTAGTGGGTTTTTTTCTTTTGAGGATCACAGACGGGATGAACAGAACACATCGGGGTAAACATCATGTCTACACAAGCAAAGCCTTGACTCTCTTATCCTCAGAATGTATGTGACCTAAGCACGGTGCTTGATGGATTGCAACAAAGATGGCACCTCGGAGCCGTGGCTCTATTTAAAGCTAGGACAGATATTTCCTAAGAGGCTGTGAAAGGTTTAGGCCTGGAACCGATGAGTTGCTGTTCCAAAGAAAGATTTCCATTCAACACAAAGGGAAACTTTCCAGTAATTAGAGGTGGTCCCACATGGAATAAAGTTATCCCCAAGTTCCAGGAGAGAGTTTCTTGAACAACCTCCCAAGGATGCTGGAGAAAAATGCTCTGCAGAGGAAAAGGTTGAGTTAGGAGATGTCTAAGGTCCTTCCCAAATCAGAAAGTCTAAGAGAACGTTGGATTGAAAGAGAATCACTCTACCCAGCCTTTGAATGTTGAATCCTAACTCCCTATGTATCTATTCAGGACTAAATTCCTATGTCTGCCTTGTCCCCTATAACACTTCATCACTCATTTGCTAATTAACAGCAACACTTCTTGGGCAAGAGTGTCTCAAAAACAAATTAAAAAATTTGAAGAGTGGTTAGAAAACAGTTTGAGAACAGAGGAGAAGTAGTGGGTTACATTTTAAAAGCCTTTCCTAAAATAGAAGTGAACATACTGCCCGGATCATTCACTCCTGGGGAAAAGCCACATTCAATTATGAAACAATTAAATAGCACGTTTAAAAAGTAAAGAATTTACTCAGCTTGTTCTAGTATCATCATTGTCATCATCATCATCTAGTGTTTGCCTTCACAGTTCTTTCAAGAGTCATTCGCTCAACAACTGTTTTTATTGTATGCCCATTATGTGTATAATCCAGGGAAATTTAGTCTTGCTAGGACATCCAAATTGGCTACGTTTTAGGTAATGAGCTACAAAAGTCACTGGATCAATTCCCACTATGGTTTATCCAAGTAACTTTTAGTTTTAATTTTTAAAGTTGTCTTTTTCTTTACTGAAGTCTTCAGAAGTTAAGGTACAAGAACCTAATTCTGAGGATAACAGAGAGCAGTTATAAGCTCATACAAACTACTGTAACAATTTAATTTGCCAAAGGTCTTCCCTCCACATCTCCCTGAACGAAAGCATATATCCATAAAGACTCAAGTGAATTTAAGTAATGTTATTGTAATGCCTGGTATGTCTGGTGTCCTCAGAGAATGGGGGCTGCAAATTAATTAATTTTTTGATAGCTAAAATTTGTCTCTTGAGTATCAACATTTTTATCTTAACCACTGGATTAAAATTTCTGTGTTTAAAGTACGTTTTCTGCCTTCCCATATTAACACAGTATCCTGAACAAAACCTAACCTTTTCTTTTTGATGACACGGACTATTGTTATGACTAATAGTTATGGTTTCACTGTTTATTAGTTTACTGAAATCCTCAAAAGCTGGAGTGGGGGAAATGTGTATTTATTCCTGCACTAAAGAGCCACCGACGGTGATGCACTTTTACTTTTCATTTTGGCTTTTTATTGGGGCTTTTCTGCCTGTTTCTTTCCTGTCTCTTTCCTGTTAACTGCATTGCTTGCCTTTAGCCGTCCCATTCCTCCACTCTGAGTAGCTCAGAAAACACATCCTTACACACATATGGTAAAAATGAACACACGCTTCGAAGTAAGAAATACTTGAGTTCCAACCATGGCTCTGCCATTTACAAGCTATTGACCTCTGTGTCTCAATTTCTTGATTAAAAAAACATGAGGATTAAATTATCATGAGAGTTGCTGGGAGCATTAATGTTACTGTCTGTGAAGGTCCTATTACATATATGTGTTTGAAATTAGTGCTGGGATGATTTTTGGATGAGAGGCATGAACAGAATAAGAATCCCTATGAATAAAGTATCTGGACTTCATTCCGTCTTAGCTGACAGTCAAGGCCTGTCTGTTGCTCATTTCTTCTGTTGTGTAGTTCAGAATGTCAATTACTAATCACTGGCTAAGTGATTGATAGGTAGATAAATAAGTAACTTTTCTATCCCCGATTTAAACTGAAAACAATTTTATTATAAATATGTAAAATTTTGTACTTGTAAAAGTATGTAATATTTTATTGTAAATATATAAAATTATTTGTAACTTTCGTTTTCTTTGTTCTGGCCCAAAAGATTCCTCTTTGACTATTTTTCATTCATAACAATAGACGTGTGTGTTGTTGTTTTTGTAAAGGGTAAATGGAGTGCCAACCTCTTGTCAAGGAAATTATTATTTTCTCTGGAGGTAAAGGGATTTCCTTGGCAAAAGGTTGAGGTTACATTTAGTTTGGGAAACAGGCTGCTTCCTGGCTCTACGAAGTAAAGCATATTTTTTAAAGAAAAAACGAAGAGACATTGAGATGCTATTAAAAAATTGTGCACAGTGGTTTATGTAGACACATTTCTGAAATGAAGGGAGATTTTGTGACCTTATGCTAACATAGCCACAGTATTAAAAACAAAAGGCAAAATATACTTGATTTAAAGTGGAATCTGTAAACCATTCGTTAGGTCTAAGCTGTAATTGTTTCATTCTTTCTAACTAAAGTCTTATGTGCTTTAAAATAAACTTCTAAAACTTTAGTATTAGAGCAAGAGCATTTCTGCTTGATATTCTAGAAACTGAATCTGCAATTTAAGTGACTTCTGTTTGCAAGTCCAGTTTTTGTTAGCCATCCAGTCACTTCAGGGAATAGTTATGATAATATTTACTATATGACCTATAGATGTGTTTCTGAAGTTATTCAGATCTGCTGTTTCTAAATGATATGTGAGGGTCTGATGATTTTTTAAAGCAGGTCCAAGTAGAGAGAATGATGCCAACGTCCGTGCTACCTGAATAGTGTGGTGTTACTTTCGAGGCTTAGGTTGCACAATGTGATCCACCCGTGAGAAGAGGGCGCTTCCTGGAACTAACACAGCGATAATGTGGGAGATGCTTTCCACAGCTTGATTTCTAATACTTTTGAAAGACCATCCTTTCTAGCGTTTTCTGTAGACATTTTGTTCCTTACGATCCCATGATTTAGCTAAACCCTCTCTGAAATACTGATGTTTTCTCCATTTACCTTAAACATTAGCATTGGTTTCTGACGTTTGTAAACATTGGTGTGGATTTGGGTGAGCCATGTAGACTTCCTGTTAACAGTTGCTGACCTTCAGCCCATACCTCAGAATCTATTCAGGCACTTATTTCCTGATGAATTTATAGTGGGACAGACGCTGATCAATGTGACCTTACTTTAAAAGAATCATGAAGAATCGTGAACGGTAATCAATGGCAAATATTAGAAAGTTTATTCACGAATGAAGCAAGTCGGTCATTTAAAAGAAGTAGGAAAAAGTTGTTGGAGGGCTCATTAATTGTACACAGTTCCCTCAGTGATTCAAAAATCCAGCTAATTGCGGTAGGAGGAGTCAGATATGTTATAGGATATAGTCCACTCTTGGTCACGTGATGTTCAACTCCGTCTCTCTGAGACAGCTTTTGTTTTCCAGTTTTATTGAGAAATGATTGACATCCACCACTGTATAAGTTTAAGGAGTATAGCAGGACATTTGGACATTGTGAAATCATTCCCATGGTCAGTTCAGCTAACATCCGTCTTCTCGTGTAGGTACAACAAAGAGAAAAACTTCTCCTTGTGATGAGAACTCTTGGGATTTTCTGTTAACAACTTTCCTGTGTATCGCGCGGCAGTGTTAACTACAGCCATCGTGTTGTACTTACATCCCCGGGACCCGTTATCTTATAACTGGAAGTTCTACCTTTTGACGACCCTCCTCCAAGTCCCCTCGCCCCCAACCTCTAGATGTTTTTATACAAGTGATGGTTTGATGAGGGAATAAACCGCACAGCACAGTAAAATATTTTATACAATAAAGTAAAAGTTTCAAGTAAACCACTTTAACAAATAATCAATAAAGCCTTTATTATCTTCTGTTATTATAAACACAAGCACTACATAGTTATGATATAGCATGAAATTCATATGAGTGTTCTATGTAAGGTTAATGAAATATGATCCCACTCAGAGAAGGAGTTCATTTTTATTAATAGTTCATCCACTTTTTGAAATAGATTATTTGTGTCACCCATCCACAGGTTTGATGTTTTCAACAACCAAACACTAGTTAGAGTCCTAGGAGAGTGGGTGGAGCCCTGGCACCTTGTTGGCCTGCCTCTTCAGAATCACACTCTTTCGTGAAGCCCCTGGACGGAGGGAGAGGAGACGGGTCGGATGGAGAGCTGGGTGTGCGTGAGGTTGGGTGTTGCTGGGTCCCAGTGGTGTTTGGGGAAGACTTTCTTGTTTTGAGTTGTGTTTTTTAAATTTCTTTAATGTTTTTAAAAGAAATGTAGAATTAGGGCACGGGTTTGGACACTTTTACTGAAGTGCTTGCCCCTGTGTGATTATATCTCAGACACAATCCTTTGAAACTTTTAGTAAGATAAAAACAAGCAGAGCAGTTCTTCCCGTCGTGCCTCAGAGCCGTCCCTGTCCCCCAGGAGCTGGCTCCCCAGTGTAAGGAACTGTCAGGCCACCGTGGTGACCGTCCCTCAGCCAGTGTCAGGGCCTCCTCACGTGGGAATGAGTTGGACTCAAGGAATCAAGCTCTAACTGAGAGTCCATGAGCCTGGGACCTAAAAGACTAAAGAGCAGTAGGCATTCCTCATGTCTGAAATCTTTTTATTCCACAAACATGATCACTTCGACCAGGTATCAAGTGAATTTGTTCTCGAATTTTCAGATATAAGAAAGGACACATCATTCTTTTTTTTCTAATCAAATTAATTCAAGCACTAAGCTCCCAACCTAAATTTAATTTCAGAAGTTTCCAGTGTCCTCCTTTGTAGGAGAAATTAGGGAACGGCCCCCATCTGCAGCCTGCTGTGGTCACTGCTGACACCCTACTGTCAGGGGGCTCCATCTGCCGTCCACCGGTGTCCTCGGAGGCAGGAGGGCTGAGGAAGGTCCCCGTGTAGCTGCTGGGGAGTAACTTGGCGGGGAGTGGGGCCGGCAGGAGCAGCAGGCCTGAGGACGGTGTGAGGCAGGGGAAGTGGTCCGTGTGGTCGGCCTCCATGGGCAGGATGCTCTGCGAGAAGGCCGGGAAGGTAGGCTGGAGCCATCGGGACGGTGGAGGGCATGAGAGCAGGCTGAATTTCCTGCAACCCCTGGAAGGTTTTAAGTAGGGAGTTACGGAATTTGGTTTAAATTGTGAAGATCATGCTGACTGCCGTGTGGAGAAGGGTTGCAGGGAGAGAAGTGCTGAGCTGTGCTCATTGGAGCCTCTGCCTGGATGGAGAGCTCAGTAAAGTGGTCTGCCCCTCCCCAGCCGAGGTGGGTGTGGCGGGGGCCCAAGGAGAGAGAAGGGAAGGAGCTGTTCCGGCTGATGGAGAGGTCTTCTCTGCCTCGCTGTCCTGACCTGCCTCTGCCTGCGGCCGATGATGGGGTGGACGGTGTGTTTTTGCTCACTGGGTGACCCTCAGAGATAAGGTGAAACTGGCCATTTTCCAGCCCTTTCCCATTGTTCAGGCTGAATCCAGCTTCTCAAGTCTGTGGAGTTCTTTTGGAAAACAAGAAAATAACCATTATCTTCCCTGTTAAATCGAATCGACAAATGTCTATTTAAAGTCTTTTATTTAAGTTATTGTGTGAGCCCTTTCTAGCTATAGGGGAAAATCATGACTGTTTTCTTTGAACAAACTCTTCTTGTAATAACTGTGATTCCAAATATGAATTACTCATTTATTTTGCAGACTGGTATGGGATGTTTATAAGTTAACTCCCCATGACAACCTTGAGATGCAGGTACTGTTGTTATGCACATTCTGTAGAAAAGGATAATGAGGCACAGAGGCTACATAATGCAACTCACAACCAGGCTCCCGCGTCTGTCTTCAAAGCCTGTGCTCCCAGCTCCTGTAGCTTGTTACTTCTCTGCTTAAACTTCTGTTGCTGAGAAGCAACAGTCTCGTTCTACCCAGTTTTTTTCCCTTTAAACCGTAAATTCCAAATTCACTCACTCGACCCACACAGAGTTCTTAGAGCTCCCGCGTGCTGGGAACGTGGCGTCAGGTGCTGACGGGACTTCTGTTTGCTTGTTTCGCAGGATTATTGGAACTTTGCAGAACTCCCCTGAGTTTTCAGAAGCCTTCCATTGCCCCAAGAATTCATACATGAACCCAGAAAAGAAATGCCGGGTGTGGTGACCTGCAGAAGCCGTGCAGCCTTGGGTGACTTACCGACACACAGGAGTGGGGAACTCGACTCGAGAGAAATGGGCCTAGAGGTCACTGTGCTTACAGGGGGTGGTCAGCAGAGAGGCGAGCATCTGTAACCTCGAAGTCGGTTATTCTGGAAAGATGTGAGGGAGGAGCGCGTCTAATGTCCGTCAAATCAGTCGCTTCTCACGTGTAAATAAGGCTCAATCTCCAGACACAATACGACCGTTCATTTCTGTTTCTCCTATAATCTGCCAGTTTGAGGTTGTCTCTTGAAAACGGTGTTGACCACCTGCTGTAGACCAGATTTCTGTTCAAAAGGAGAAAGAGGAGGCTGAAGATTCGGTTGACACCAAAAGCACAGCAGTGACCTGAGAGTTAAAAACACGCGGCCTAAGTCCTGATTTTTACTTTTATTTGCAACAGTTACACTCCTTCAAAACTCTTCCAAAGAATTCTTATACCTCTTGGGGCCTTGGGACTTAACACGCTTTTAAACTGATTTGGCCAGGCGTCAGTTAGTCACTCTGCAATCGTTTTATCTGAAGCAATCTTAGGGCTGAAATGAGTGTCCAGCGCTGTTCCCCGTTGCACCTGGTGTGACTGAAGCTGAGGTTCGGAGGCTGCCTGCATTTTTCTAAGCAATTTCTTGTTCTTTCTCAACACTCGGTCTTTTTAAGAGATTTGTAGTAATGTATAAATAATAATTTTTATATTTAATTATTAACTACATTTATGACTAATTGTTATTATAGGTAATCATTGAATATTGAAGTTTCAGACCAAGATAAATAGTTATGAACCAGGGTCTGTAAAGTGATGTACAGATGAAGATTTAAGACTTTTTAAACTTATAAATCATATTGATAAAAAGCTTTAAGCGCGAACTTTGCATTAAAAATTGCCATTGGACAGATGCTCAAGATTGTGGTTTAAGCAGGATTTTCAGCATTGATTCTGTGCCCGAGGAGCTGTGACAAAAGGGAAGTCTGCGTCTCCTTATCTCTCCAGATGTGTCATCTGATGGAAATATTTTGATAATAAATTGAAATTGTGAGCCCATTACTCACCAAGCCTGTTGTGTCAGCCGTCCGGCCTGGGAAAGTGCATTTCTGAGCAGAGAAGAGAGGCTGCGGCGCCTCCGAGGGACATGCTTCTGAGACCCTAGCTCGCCGGAGTTCTGGGAGGGGACCGCCCCGTCCTGGAAAGGAGCCCGTCTCTGCGGCTCTTGTGTCCTTCTCTTCTCCTGTCCTGTCGGCTAGTTTAGTGCGTTCCATTCCTTGATACTTTACAAAAGAGCTGCACTTCCAAAATCCTTATTTGTTCCAACAAAACATGAAAGTGGGGGAATTTCTATCCAAAACATGAGTGTTGACTTTCCTGCCTCTTGAAAAATGCCCATTTAACTATTTTTTAAAAATGTTACTGAAATGTGACATATATAAAAGCTTCATGAACGTAAATGTGCAGCTCAGTGGACATTTTAGTGGACTAATTTCCACAAGTCCTTCCTAAAATTATTATAAACACTGAAAATATAGTTTCCACCCAACCACGGATGTCCATATCTCCTCTGCCTTCACCACGGTGATCACGGACAACTCGAAGTCTGCTTATGTGTTTCCTTAAACTTACAGCCTTCCTGAGGAACATCAGTAGTTGGAGCAATAGGAGCATCCAGCTTTGAAGTGAACACCCATCTCTGAGTTATTTAATCTCCTCCCTGTCAGAGCAGCTGAAGAACCAGAGATGAGGAGTGACTGGTACAAATCATAAAGGCACTAGACCCTCAACTGCTTGCTCTTTAAAACGTCAGGCTCCCACCCCCTGGAGAAACTTGAGTGAAATTTTCTGGTGGGAAAAAAAACCTCTCCAGAATCCTGGATCTCCTGTCTCTAGAAGCATAAGATTTTCTGGGGCTGAGGGATAGACCAAAGTTAGACTGCCAATGCCCTGCTGTCCCTCACACATGCAGACATCGTTAGTTATATCTACACTGTTACTGAGTTGTATGGGGACTCACGGGCGCTCTCAGCCACTCCCATCAGATAAAACCTGTCTGTAATCTCACACAGAAACCCTGTTTCACCATGGCCAAACCCTGGGCGAGGAAAGGGTTCAGAAGCTGAGACACCAAGGGTTGGGGGTTGATGTCACAAAGAGATGAAGCTAAGAAGACGTTCTTGACAACACCATTGGTGTGGAGTCTGCTTCCTGCTGCAGTGTCTACGTGGAGTCTAGACGCAAGGTGCAAAGGGTGCTATCCTAGGAGACGAGTCCTTTCTTATTCCAACCCTATTCTGCCACTAATGACAAAGTGACCTTGAGCATTTAATCTGTTCTCTTGGGCCTCTGCTTTTCCCACTGAAATAAAGAGAATTAGATTCTGTCAGTAGTTCTCAGCAAGAGAAGGAGGATGTACCCAATGCTGCCTTACTCTTAATCTGTCCCCCAGTTAAGAACCGTTGGGTAAGATCATCTCAAAACTCCCATGTGAATGCCTGAGTCCACTTAGACCACATTATAGTCCAAAGAACAAGGACCAAAGTTTCATCGAGTGTGAGGCTGTGCTCACATCGAGTGTGACTTAACATCGAGTGTGTTAAGTTTTTTGGAAAACCTTTATCATTCCTGTTGTCACAGATGGAGTTTTCCAAATAGACGATAACTGATCATTGGGAACTAACTCCAGCCTGTCAAAGATGGAAAATCAGAAAGTTCTATCAGTTTCCAGTCTCAAACATACAAAATAAAAACAAACATTTTTCAGACTATTGCTTTTATGCCCAGTCAGCTCTGTTCCAACCTCCCCTCCCCCGTGTGAGCCCCACAGCTTTTAAGTCTTGAAAAATCTTAAGGCCAAATGGAGCTTTTACCTCCACAATCTGCACTTTCTGCCAGCTTCAAATTGAATCTTTTAAAAAAAAGAATGCTATAAACTATTTTACCAATATTTCTTGTTTTCACCACCCCATTCTTCCAAAGATGCCATAGTGTTCTGATCTGATTTGTTTTCACAAGTTCAGCGAAAAGGTTGCCAAGTGCCGTAAGGAGTCACAAGCATAATCCCATGGCTTAGGCAGGAACCAGGAGTGTCTGTGCACTGTCCCTGGACCGAGGGACTTGACCTTGGTTGATCAGGTGAAGAGAGGAGCCGCAGGTGACTGGTGTCCAAGTCGCACACGTTCATTGCATCCTCCTCTTTCCTTTAACGATGGCATCTTAATGTCAACTCCTTTGTATTTTGCCTTTCTTCTAAAACACTGAGAAACACCAGTCATTTTTAACTTCATAGCCAAACTGCTGGGCTTCTATTTTGTTATTTGACAAAGCAGATCCTCCAGGTTGTGTAGGAGAGGGCTGGCGGCAAAGTGAGCAGTGGCTCTTGCTGGAAATAACAATAGGCTCTCAGCTTGGGCAGTGGACGAAGACTGGGAGTCTAGCCATTGGGACTGACTTTCCTGTTTCTGGATTTCCTTTCTACCCAGAAACTAACAGTAACTTTTTCAGGGATCAGACATATTGACATCTGATTCCACTCCTGTAAGTGCACTTGCTCTCATCTCCAGTCCGATCATCTCAAATTCTAATACATCCTAAGAGTTTACTCTGCATCCAGGAAGACAGAAATGAGGTCAAGTAGCTGGATTGTCAGTCACCTTGGTGTGAATCCTTCACCACACATGCTATCAACCCTCTATGTCCCCAGAAATACGGCGTCAAAGACGTTAGCCTGAGAGGTTCATGGCAGCTTTATCTATAAAACTAAAAAACAGGGAGAAAAACTAAATAGCAGGAAATGTTTAGATTTGTTCAAGGAAAATACGAAAAGGACGCGGTGTTGAGTATATATTATGACTTCAGCTATGTTGAAATGTTATTTCATAGAGAAAGAGTTGGAAGAATATATGCCAAAAATTATTAGGGAGTGTGTCTGATTGATGGCATTACATACAGGTGATTCTTATTTCCTTTCTTTCCCTGCATTTTAAATATTCCTATAATGTGAAAACTACATTTTAAAAGTCACTGAAAAGTGTTATTTGGAAGAAAGAAGGAAGTAAGGGAGAAAATATGGAGGAAAGGGGAATAAGGGGGAAATTGACCAAAAAAGAGAAATATAATCCCCCTGAATTTAAGATGTATTATTTTATTTAAGAAGCTGTTCAGTTTGGTATCTCGGTCAACTGAGACCCAAGGAATCCGTGCAGAGGATCTGGGTCAGGAGCGCCCTGCTCCCTCCAACAGGCCAGATCTCAGTTTTACGAGGTGGCATTGACACACAACGCTTAATGCCCAGCCGGGGAATTTCCAGCAGGTGGACCTTCAGCTGACTATGCTCGAACTGGTTCTCTGGGAACAAAGCGTGTGCTCTAGAGGAGTTTGTTTGAGGGTTTTTTTCCCCTGAAAATGCTAAAGGGTTGACTGATCTGGCCACACACTTCCCCAGTCTTCCCCCGTACGAAACCCTAGCATTGGCCAAATTCTGACCAAAGTTAAGGATACAGCCTATGACTGCAAAGCAGAAGCCAGTAAGTTATCCAGTGACGAAAGCTAAGTACTCCACTTGGTAGCACCATGCTTTGCGCAGGGTCCAACGCTAAAATTTGAAGGTTGAGCAGGGAAGAGGCAAGATCCAGCTAATTCTAGGTGACCCTCTGCTTGTATTCGACTGTGGTTGAAAATGTGAAAATCAAACGCATGCTGGTTTCGCCACGACTGATATGTGGACCCACATTACCAAACGTGAGGCGAGCGTGAGTGACAGCCTTCTTCCCATGAGCCTGTTGTCACAGACCGACTTTCTCCAAGAGGAAGCCGTGGTGGTCACCCATGCCCCGGCTCAAAGATTCTCTGCTTCCTCCCAGGGCAAGGACAGGCCCTGACTGCAGCCCCCATTTGATAAATCCTAAAGAATACCTGGCTGGCCCATTTTGGAGACATGCCTACCCCCATGGATAGGGCACCAGGATATGGTAGGTTGTAGAAATTATCACTGATCCCCTACAGAGTTGGAGAAGGGCAGTTTTCTCGAAAGAAAAAAAGCACCATTCCGAGAAGAGAAAGAACAAGAAACAGATGTCCAAAACACCAGCGACACCAGGTTCTTCTTAAGTGCTTTGCAAAACATAGTTTGGATTATGTTGTGCATATTTAATTTTGAATAAATGTGAACTTTAATTTTGTTTGACCAAAATGAAGACATTATACATTTTAGTTAGAATTAATATTTAAGAAAATTAAAAGTCATTAAAAAAGAGAGTGGGAAGGAAAAGAAATACTTATCATTTATTGTGAGTGAGGCACGTAATTTAGGTTGTTTGTATAAAATTTCCCTTTAATGTGACTAACCTGTGGGTTAATGTTAGTACCCCTGTTTTACAGATGGTGGATTTGAGTTTCAGAGAGGTTAACTGATTTGCCCAGATTCACACAGATAGTGAATGACAAGGCCAGGGGCCAAACCAAGGTATGTTGAAGTCCAGAAGCTATGTCAATTCACTATCAAAGCTCTGTACATCACTATAAAACTCATTTTAGCTAATCAAAATCAACTCATTTGTAGCTAATAATTCCTAAAACATTTATCTTTTATAAAGAACAATATCTTTTTCAATTTATTTTATTACTTTACATAAGCCTTTTTTATTTTTAAAAGGACATTAACTATTTTTAACAATCATACCAGTAAACACTTATTGAACATCTGCCGTATTCGAGGTACTATATTAGAAGCAAAAATAAAAATAGCTGTAAAAAGAAAACAAGATAAAGTAACATTCTTTGGTTGGGACTACACTTGCCCATGACACCCATTCTCTTATTCGACTCATGGATGGGCGCCTGTTATAAAGTGTGATACACTACGTTACAGATAAGGGACCATTAGGAGATAAAAATAAATGAAAACAGCTGGCATTTTAATATAGTGGATACATTAAAAATATACACAAACATTGTGCAGTGGAACGTGTGATACACCAAGAGATAGAGAGAAAACAAAATTTGAGAGTTCAGGGGAATATCCTTTCCTGGCGTGCCCAAGACGTCCTGGAGGAAGTAACGCGTAAGTTGCGTTTGACCGTATGGGTGGATTTGGACAATTGCGGAAGGGGGTTAGGAAATACTTTGGCTAAGTGTACATCGTATACAAAGTTCAGCAACAAGAGTGATAACTCCACAATTACTCCACGTGGCAACGCCAGCTGAAAGACAGAGCAAAGGGAGTTCACCCTGAGACTGTTGACACAACTATTCATTATTCACAGTTGGCTGTTTGACCTGTCTTGTACCAGGAAACGCTTTCCTTATTTATTTGAGTGTCTTATGTTATTCTCAAAGCTTATTCATTATCATTTACTTTGAAAGAAGTCCTGTGTGTTCCTTGCATTCGCTAGAACTTGTGTGATAAGGAAAACATTTGTTCTATTCCTGGGAATTTAGAATTCAACTCTTACTCCAGTCCTGTTGCTAAATCACGGCACTGAGCAAATAACTAATTTCTCTGAATTTCCATCGTCTCAGAATCAAAATCAGAGTTAGGACCAAGGCCCTCTCAAACCAGAAAGCAGGCAGATGGAATGTTTGCAAACCAAACTCCTTGGAGATGGCAAAAGATATCAGCATGCAGAGGAATTAGGGCACAGTGTCATGGAAAAATCTGAATCCAGAGGGAGCCAGATAGACCCAGGGACAGCCTGGGTCAATGCAAAGACCAGCCAAATGGCTACACGGCCAGCGTTTGGCTCCTCTAAGCCTCCATTTCCTCCACTTCACAATGGTCGTCATCACGCGCACAGCTCTGGGGAGATACTGTACCAGCTGCCAGCAAATTGTATTTTCAACTGCACTGAAATTTAATCCCCTGGAGGTTACCTCTGACTTTTCCTTGACACTAATTAAGCCTGTGGGTCTTTAAAAATATGAGGGCATTTGGCTAAAAGACTCAAATTTTGTTTTTTCTTTTCACCGTATTGTCTTTCATGTTGCTCTAGGTGAGTGGCTTGCTTGATCCCTTTCGAATCATTTTTCTCACTAGACATTCTTGAAACAGAAAAGACACAAAATGTACAATTCTTTAAATAGCAGAAGATTTCTTCAAAAGTAGAAAGAGCAAAAGCAAGAATATACTCAAAACAAAGTTGAAGTCTTGGGAGAGGTGATAATCTGGGGGAGCAGTGTATGCAGTGTCTTCTCTCTGCTCAGATGAGGGCGTTGGCCCGGGGAGCTTGGGAAGACTGTGCAACTCAGAAACTTAGTTTGCTCAGAAGTAAAGCAGGAAAATGTAATTGCACTTTTGTCATTCGGGTATGTATTAGGCAAAATAGTGCCCCCCCCCCAAAGATGTCTGTCCACATCCTCATTTCCAGAGCCTGTGAGTGTGTTAGGGTTCGTGGCAAAGAGGAATTAAAGGTTACAGAAGAAATTACGTTTCCTGATCAGCTGACCCCAAGAAAGTGAGATTATCCTGGGTTGTCCAGGCGGGCCCAGTGCAACCCCAAGGGTCCTCAGAAGTACACAGAGAGGCAGAAGAGAAGGTCAGAGTGATGCCAGGTGAAAACTCCTCCAGCTCTGGCTGACTTTGAAGATGGAGGGTGAGGTCGCCAGCCACAGAGTGCAGGCGACCCCTGGAAGCTGGAGAAGTCCAGGGTGCAGAGTTTTCCCAAGAGCTTCCAGGAGGAGCATAGTCCTGCTGACTCCTGATTTTGGCCCACAGAGACCCCTGTCAGATTTCTGAGCTGCAGATCTGTAACATGATAAATTTGTGTTGTTTTAAGCCATTAAGTTTGTGGTAATTTGTTACAGCAGCCATAGAAAATACACAATATAAATAAATACCCACTATATAATACTTCAGAATTATTTAAACTTTTTGCAAATATGTTAAGGTTAGATATTATCTTCTAAAGGCAAAATATATGGACTATAAAAATTCAAAGAATATTTACTGTTCTTCACTTACCTGTTATTAGACAGTGAAGTGTGTGGATACCACATGGATCTGAGATAACTAGATGTGAGTTGCCGTTATTCCCATCTCACACTGAGACTAACACATTGGCCTTTATAAATTAACATGACTCGTCCCACAGAGGTTGGGTCTTGACTCTCGACAAGCCTTGCCCATCACCCACTTTCATCTCAGCGTGCCAGCTGACTAACCACTGAGAGGACCGTCCTTGTGTAAGCACTAATATGTCAGGAAAATATTTATGGCTTTATCCACTAAAGTAGCTAAAATATGAATTGTTTAGGCAAAGCTTTGAGAAAATAGAAACCCAAGACCATGGGAATACTAATCATAAAGCAGCCTTGAGATTTTATTGCACTTGGCACATTGCATTTTCCTGAAAGCCTATTTATAGGTATTATTTTTACCTTAGGCAAGCTAATGAACTGTTATGTGCTCAGAAACTTCTGCGCATCAGTCTCAGAAGAAAGTCATAAAAGAGACATATTGCCCCAGTGCTCTAACATTGAAAATAAAGAGAGACACACTAGCGAGCGCATGCTGTCCTTGGTAGCAACACCAAGAATGTTTCTGATTTTTTAATTTCTAACACCTGTAAGTTCCACGTTTCCATTACTCAGGGCTTCTTCAATACTTACTGAGTTTTGAAGAAAGCACAATGAGTGAGCAAAGCCTGGCCCGTGGTGTGCTGGAGCCAGCTCTTATCAGCCCGTGAGAGCCGATTTTTAAATTTCCATGAATTTTGCAAACGAGTTGATGTCATATTGGTAGCTTGAAATCAGTCAACACTGCAAATCGGGGTTGGCTGCAGGGGTCGGCTGAGTGGTTGGTAGGTTGATTGTTCCCTGAGAGCCTGTTGTCAAGCATTTACAGGCACAGCACTGGCCGTGATCAGAGGCAACTCGCCATCTAGTAAGTGAAACAGGGAGGCCATCTAAAGTAACACACAGTCTAGGGGACTTCTTACACATCTGGCTTCTAGTAGATTTGTGTGTGTGTGACGTTTCCCACAGAGAGCTGTAATTTTCTTATTCTAACATGTTACAATAATTTTCCAGTAGAAGAAAGTAAAGTATCCTGAGGAAGGGGCACCTTTGTCAATTCACACAATGGTGACATGTGGGCTAATGCTAACTTGAGGGGGTTTAGGACTCGGTCATCATGGAAATGATGGAGCTCAAATAAGGAGACGACATCCACTTGCAAATATTTGAAAAGTCTTAAGAAAGATGTACCATTGAGATAGGTTTTAAAAATGGAGAGATTTTCCTAGAGAAACCAGCAGGATGAGAAGTCCAAGAGAAGAGAAGAAGCTGGTCAAGATTGGTTGTTGGGACAATTCTTCAAAGAGCCAATTGGGTTTAATCTAACCTGAAGAAAAGTCACTTCTCCAGGTAGTTTGGAGCGAAATTGTGGGGATCTAGGATTCCAGACTAAAAAGTTTAAACGGTGGAAGTGTGTTTGAAATTTTAAAGCCTGATTTTCTGTCAAAAAGGGGGTTGTGGCGACGCGAAGCTAGAGGCCTTCTAAGCACCCACGTCTGTCTCGTCATCGTTGTCCGTTCAATGGCACAGCACCCAGCACACCGCAGCCCCCAGCTTGCTTTCTGTTGGGGGCCACAAGCTGAGTTTATGCCATTGTCCTTAATCCTTGTACCACAAAACACACCTGTTAAAGTATTTTCAATACATCCCAACTAAGCCAACGCCAAACCATTTCTTGAGTCATTTCATAAAGCGACTTTTCTGTCTTTTCCTCTGGTAAGTTATTTTGCCAGATTAAAGCTAAGAAGTTAAAGCTAAGAGGCAAGACTAATAAGCAGATGTAACTAGAGTGGAAAATTGGGACAAAAGGCTAGAGCAGGGGAGATTTGCTTCATGGTGTGGCTCTCATTCTGTCATGGAGCCTCGAATCAGAACCAGTGAACGGTGCTCCGGGTCAGGCCGAGGCACACCAAAGAAGCAGCGGAGTGGAGTGAAATGGGGGTGTCTTACTGAGGAGTCCCCTTTAATTTTAGCCTCAGGATTGCCTGTTCCCTGAATAGAAAGTGTGCACTGCTGAGCCCCTCCCTTTTCTGGAATCCTGGCAAAGCGATGACAAAGCCCAGGGTGGTGGGGCAGCCCGCTTGGAGCTCCACCAGAACTCCCTCAGGCACTGGATAGAACAGATCCAGCAGTTTGACCCTGAACTCCCTGCTTATAAAGCAGGGAGAGATGGAGAGAGAGTGTCACGGTAGTGTCACCCAAGTCCCTCTCTGTCTTAACTCCCATCCATGACGTGGGAACAAATTCCCGATCCTCTCAAGCTCCTCTCAAATGTTTCTGAGAATCTTGTGGGGACCACACACGTTTCATGTCAAACCAAGCCCAGTACTCTTGACCACTCAAGGCTGCCCTCCTCTCTGGCTTCTGTTACTGCCGGCTCCTGGGCAGCAGCTATGCTCCACTGCCCACGAAGGGGCTGCTCCTGCTAACCTCACCAAGGGGACAGCCGTGGCCCCTGTCCCAAGGATACAGCTCAGAAAGCTGATTCCAGACGCTGAGGGCATTGTCATCTGACCAAGGACTCCGTCTCCTGTTACTGCCAAAGATTCCAGCACAGAATCTTTCCATTGCATCAATTACCGTGTTATTGACCTCTTGTGTTCCCACATCCCACAAAGACTTTATTGGGCAGGGGAGGGAGAAATATATGTATATAAAATACGCTGTGTATAATAGAATATATGATGCCATATAGTATAGAAGATGCTTATACTTATTTGCCTTGCTATCGCAGACCCCTTGACCTAGGACTCAAATTTGAAGTTGTGGCAACACTCTGAGTGACAGACAATGCTCTGGGCTCAGAATCTCCCTTCTTCCAAACTATGCTTTTGAATCTCAACTCTGACCTCCCTTAAGATGCATTATTTCCTGTGAGGCCCCTCACTCCACTCTAAACAAACTCCTGTGGAACAGGCCCCACCCAGTAGACAGCGCTGAGGCTCGGCAGGTGGGCACCCATGTGTGTGCTGACAGCTGGCGCCCATTCTGACTGATGGACGAGAACTATTTTGGCTGGTCTCCTGCCTCCAGGACTCCCTAGATCCTGGGGGAGATACGGTGGAGTCTCACAGAAAGTACATTTTCCATGCCTTGGTTCCTCAATAATGGGAAAAAATATAAGACTACTATGTGATAGTAAAGGTATTGATTATTATTTCAGGAGGTGTCAATGCTTCTCATCTACAAAGATTTTTACTACCGAAAAGTACAGAACGTGACAGATCCCTTCTGATAATGAAACGTGGCCAAGAGGTCCTCATGTGGTTGTTCAGGGAAAGACTGCCGTGTCCCAGAGTCCATTCTCCTCTTCTGCCGTCTTGTGACAGAATCCTCAGTTTTGCCTGAGCACGTGGCTGCTCAGCTAGAGACCGCATTTTC
Organism: Equus asinus; assembly: GCF_041296235.1. NCBI lineage: Eukaryota > Metazoa > Chordata > Mammalia > Perissodactyla > Equidae > Equus > Equus asinus. Next base: position 98,439,490 of record NC_091810.1, read on the forward strand.
AGGCCGGGGTGGACCCGTGATTATGTCTCAGCAAAGAGGACGTGAACAGAAGCCGTGTATACAACCTCTGGGTCATATTATTTAGGACGGAGGTTGCTTGCACTCCATGGTGCAGACTGGAACCTGCAAACATGGTGCCGATCAGCTAGTTTCACCCAGGGGTGGAAAATAACAAGACAGATCCTGGGCCCCTAGGTGAGCTCAGCATGGACCTCTTCTGGACTGTTAAATGACAGGGAAAGAAGGTCCTACCTGTTTGAGTCTGATGGGTTTTTTTTTTTTGGATGGAGGGGTCTCTTTGATACAGCAGCTTAGTCTGTGTGCAAACAATACAAGGAGTCATCATAAAGCCATCAGCCTCTGGAAGGAAGACAGAGGTTTAACCATCTGTATATGAAGGACCAGAGAAAGTCGGATACAACTTCAGGGACGGTGCAGTCTTGTGGACATAGTACCTGTTGAGAAGAGAAACTGTGGGTTTAAACATTAGGTCTTGGGGCTGGCCCAGTGGTGTAGTGGTTAAGTTTGTACATTCTGCTTCAGTGGCCCAGGGTTCAAGAGTCGGTATTCCAGGCACCGACCTATGCACTGTTCATCAAGCCATGCTGTGGCAGCATCCCACATAGAAAAACTAGAAGGACATGCAACTAGGATATACAACTATGTGCCAGGGCTTTGGGGAGAAAAAAAAAGAAAGAGGAAGATTGGCAACAGATGTTAGCTCAGGTCCAATCTTCCTCACCAAAAAACATTAAAAAAAAAAATTAGTTGTTTGACATTGCAAACTGCATGACAGTCTGGAAGCCAACCCTATGCAGGATTTAACATGACAAAAGAGAGTTGCATGAAGGAAGTTTTCTGACGTCCTCTGCAACCACCTCTTTCATATTAATTCCCAGGCCTCGTAGCCAATGAGTGAATAAATATAACTTAAAACACAGTTGGATATGACCAGAGAGTTAACACCAGCTGCTGTAACAAACGCTGTCCAGACTGGAGAGCACACTCCAAGATCTGTCCTCCTTCACCAGACTCCATTGCTGGGCTGCTTCCTCTGACCTGTGACGGTTCCTGGCTCCTTCTGGTACTTTTATCCACCATCTTGGAATTCTTTGGATGGGAGGATGTAGAGAGAGGGCCTGGGGAAGACACACAGAGGACATCATCACGCAGGCCTAGAAGTGAGAGCCAACATACTCACTCACGTTTTGTCAACCAGAACTAGCCACAGGCAAACCTGGGAAGTATAGGGAACTCATCAATACTCCTGAGTATTCACAGTCTCCTCCTCAGCAGCCCTACACAGGTGGGCTGCCATTTGCTGTCCCCTTGTGCTCCTGATTCCCACGATTCTGTGAAGGATGCCCTGGAGTGTGTTCTGTGCCAGAGTTAGGAAGGATTTAGGAACAGCCTCCTTTCTACAACATTGCCCTGATTTTGTGGGAGTTGAGAGATTAAAGTTTCTTTTCTCATTTCATTTGAAATCCTTGGTGAAAACCTGAAATTACATCCTAACTTAGTTCCAACCCAGAATTTAATTGGCCTTTTCAAATTATATCCATAAACTGTGGTGTGCAGTGATGAACCACCATAAAAAAAGCTGGGCCAGGAGACAGGAGACTTGCGCTCTCCATCAAGCTGTGTCCCTGGCTGGCTGTGTGGATTTGGAGAATCACCCACTCTGGGCTCCGCTTCCTCATCTGTGAGATAATAAGCAAACAACACACTGAAGGCTGGAGAGGAAGGAGTTGAGCTAGACAATTTCTGAGGCGTCTGCCACATCTAGTATTCCACAGATCTCTAATCTGAAATTGTATGTCTTTGATCATGTTGACAGTCATAGAAACCAGGACATTTTAAGAGCTTCCTGGACCTTGAGGATTCTTACTTTAGAGGCTCCACCCTACTTCATATCAAACGTGCTGAAATGCACTCGGATTCTACAGGAAATAGAACTCATGTGTATCTATACATGAGTTGCACATTTTGGAGACAATACTTTTTTCAAACCTAACATGTTTTATTGACCTTAACGCTGTGTTTATAGGGCTGTGACACATCGATCCTCCAAAGAAGCGTTCTCCAGATTCTCACAAAAGGGATTTCAGCACAATTCAGTGGGTTCCACCATGCAGAGCTCCCACAAATGGAACATTTGTTAAAACATTCTCTTCTTAAAAAATAGTGACAGCAGAAATCACTACACTTGAGAAAGCAAGGAGCTGGAGTGAGATGGGCAGAAAGGGTGGCCTGACATGATGAGGACACACAGAGCTCTTCAAGCAACACGGTCAGCAACCTCGATGGCCCCATATGCTCTCAGGTCATGATTGTGGAAGCAACTTCACTGTATTTAAAAAGGTCTAGAGGTTTGAAATGGAGTTTAATTTTATGTGGAAATGTTATTTACCGTGATCGAGGTACAAGAAAATGGAAAGCAGACACCTTAAAATTTATGTGGGTTATCAGACTAATTGATCCCTGATCCAAAGAACATGAGTGAGTTGAACCCTTCCTACGAAAGGTTAGGAGCTTGCTCAATCAATATTTCACACTAACTCCCATAGCTCCCCAGAGACGACTGTTGCTAAAGTCCAGATCTGCCCTGCTTCCCAGAAGGGCAATCCAGCCCGAGACGCTCCTGAGGGGTTTGTGAAAAGCAGCACTTCTTCAAAAGGACTTTCTGCCCGGGATCTTCTGACCCTGAGCAGAGAGCAGGAGAATGCATGCCTGGAAAATCCAGACTCAGCACAGCCGGGTAAGGACCCACTCACACTGCTCGTCTCCCGGGATTCCAGCTCTCCCTCAATAAGTCATCGAGGGGTCAGTGCAGATAATCTGAGCTGGTGAAGACTTTGTCAACCCCGGAAATTCTTAATAGGCTTACCAATACGCTATGCAACAGTCAAAACAAAACAACATTTGTGGCAACGTGGACTTCCAAAATGCCTGTCACCACAGGTTGACCTGGTGGCTAATAGGCTTCTTCATTGCTTGGGTCTAAAAGAGAAGATAGAGACTGCTTCTTTCTTAATGCTAATAAAACCGGGAATGTATGCAATAAGTGCCTGCAAGATACCAGCTTTATTAAGAAACATAAAACTAACATAACAATCTCTTTGTTTGAGTGCCTGTGGCTCAAGTACCGTGAAGAACAAACTTAGAATTACTTGGCATCCCAGGCTTGATCATTCCGAGATAACTTTTTTTTAATCCAAGATTACAAATAAAGTTGTCATGTAAGGCCAGTAGTAAAAATTAGTGAAAAATATTTTGAAACCATGGTTCATTCTGAAATCAACTAGATTTGGCAAGCATCTAACTAATCACAAGCCTATTTTGTAATTTGGAATTAGGCCAGCCATTAAGATAGCCCGTACAAAACAGTTCAGGCTAATAAAAGAGAAACCAAAAATTAGGATGAACCCAAAAATCACCAGAGCAGCTGCCTAACACCTGGTAGTTAATGAAAATACAAACCAAATGGCAAGAATAGCCAGAGGAATGGTGGGAATACATGGTAATAAACCGTGTCAAGATGACTATTTACAGAAAGAGAAGGAACACTGTGAGAAGGAATTCAAGTTTCCCAAGGTAATGAATTCCGTTTCAAACAATGCAAGCTTAAATCACAGAGAATCTCAGCACCAACAGAGAGCTTGATTTTCATAGAAGTGAGAAAAACATGGCAGAAAATCCACGTCCTATTTATAAGCATAGAAAGAGAAATTGACAATTAGAAAATTAAAATGGTCTCAAGGCTGTTTCTTATTAACAATTCCCAAAGGAAAGAGGAGACAAGGCTGGAAGTAAGGGAACTTGTCATGGAGGAGGCTGTGACCTTGAGACCTGTCATGGGGAAAGCCGTGGCCTTGAGACTTGCCGTGGAGAAGGCCGTGCCTTGAGACCTGTCATGGGGGAGGCAGTGGCCTTGGGCAAGTTTCTTAATCTCTCTGTGCTTCAATTTCTCTTCCAAATTGAGGGACTGGGAGTAGAGGGTGTCTAACGCTTGTTCAAGCTCCAACGTTGTATGGCACCCACACACTTGCAAGGTCTCAGCATGACTGAGTAGGGGGAAGGGGGAAGTGTCAACAGTAGGAATGGGAGCCCCACGGGAACTCATGTTGTCTGTACTTCTTACCATTGGATTAGACCCATGGTGCCTGGATCTAAAGTCCCTCCTCATGTCCTTAACAGTAGATGGTCTCCTGTGTCAGGCACACAGTAGGGCTGCCTTTAGGATGCTGTGCAAAGGAGTCTGGAAAGCTCTCAGTGTGCTCTGTTCTGAAGTGTCTTCTGACAGTGCAGCTCAACAACTCTTACCTTTGCCTTATCACAGCACTCACGTTTAAGGAGTCTTCTCTCCCATCAGGACCGTCCAAGACGTAAGCGAGGCTCACCCTTCTCACCCAGAACTTCAGTATCACCCTTTCTTCAGGACCCTCCCTCTGGTCTCACTGGCCTCCCGCCCAGGCCAGTGCCTGGGCAGACCCCTCCCGTGCTCAGAAGGGCATTTTCCCATGGGAGGAAAAGGCAAGCTTCTCCCAGGCAGAGGCCCAGCACCGACCACAACGCCTGCCACCAAGTAGGAGCTTAATAAATACCAGGGGAATGACTCGCCTGCTCGTTCAGACGTAGAAAACGTGATCTCAGCATGTCCCCTCAGGACCCTGCTGGCTCACCTGGTGAGGAGTCCCCACTGCCCCCAAGAGTCACTGGTGCTGATGTGTCCACGTGACAGCTCCCGGTCAGAGGAAGACGTTGTAGAAGGAGCTGCAGAGACTGTCTGCCTCACCCCCGACGCCCAGCCCAGCATTGGAGCTGGAGATAGAAGACCAGTTCACACCCCTCTACTCTGCACTACACACGCAGCCTCGTCCTTCAATCGCTTATCTTAAAAAGCTGCCTTATGATCTACAAAACGTTCGCTTACATGAAGTCACTGGTAGGGGCAGTTTTAGGACTTAAAGGATGCAGGGAAGGAGCATGGAAGAGTGGGCAGGAGAGGGAGAAGTTCCATTTTTGAGGGGGCAGCTCTGAGTACCTGACGTTGTGTCACATTTCAGCCTCAAGCTGCTAGGTCTTCCGTTTGCAGGCGAGGAAAGTGAGGCTTGCCGGAGCTGGTTTTCTTACACAGGGCTAGCTTCACTGGACAAACGGCAGGGCTGGGACTGAAATCCAGCTCTTTTTTACTGTTTATCTCTCTCCAAAAATGTGGTCCACATGTGTGTGGCTCAGGGTTACACAGCAGTCACAGGTCTCGCAGTAAACCTCCCTTCCCACAGCCGTGGAGCATCTGGCTCTCTCCACCAGGCCTTGTACTTTGCCCCTTCAGCACCCAGCTTTGCACTTTGAAGGAGTTTCTCTCTCTTATTCACCCTGCCTTACACCAATCCCTGACAATGACATGCCACTGTAATGGGTTGAATTGTGTCCCCCCAAAAGTTGTTGAAATCCCAACCCGCAGTACCTGGGATGTGACTTTATTTGGAACCAGGGTCTTTGCAGATGATCGGGTAGAGACGAGTTCATCAAGTGGGCCCTAATCCAGTATGACTGGGGTCCTTATAAGAAGACGAATTGGGATGCCAAGATAAACATGAGCACCGGGGGAACGCCACGTGAACGTGAAGGCAGAGAGCAGGGTGATGCATCTACAACCAAAGAACACCGACATTTGCCAGCAAAACACCAGGAGCTAGAGAGCGAGGCCTGGGACACGTTCTCCTGCACGGAGCTCAGGAGGAGCTGGCATTGCTGGCACCTCGATTTCGAGTTTTGTCCTCCAGAACCTGAGACAGTAAGTTTCTGTTGTTTACACGGCTCGGCTTGTGGTGTTTTGTTGTGGAACTCCTGAAACCAAGACGGTCACCCTGCAGGAATCAGTAACAGCACGCACGGCCTCAAGAGAACAGCTGCAAATCACTCAACACAGAATTATCCAGAAAAGTCAGATAGAAATTCAGAAGGCAGAAGTAACTCAATACCTGATCAACATGTATTTATTCTACTCTGCTCACTACAACATCCAGCAAATGAAGCCGTCAGATGTAACCGAGTATTGTAATGGCATTAATTGCTCACAAAAATAAAAGCTTTTAGTCTGGTGAGTAATTTTAATGCCTCCTGGAACTGTATTTTCCAAGAGTCATGCATGTGAAATCGACACATGTGTTTTTAATTTATAGCAGAAATTGGTATTGCCCAGAAACCAGAAGATAAAATTTAACTCTTGAAACTCAGTCGTAAGCTTCAGCTCGGTGCAGGTAGCTCGTGATTGTGAAGACGGAGGGAACAAGCAGTGACAGGCAAGGACAAGCTTCACAGACACCTTTTTCCAGAACCTTTGGGAGTAGCTTCTAACAACCCAACTCAGGCAGTACCTTCATATGCATTTCTAGTTTGCTTAAAAGCACAAGGGGATAGAATTCAAATAATATGGAAAATAAGATTGTGTTTTACTGGACCCAGTTCAGTTTTTTGGCAAACATTGAGATGAATTTGTGAATTAGTTGGAAAATCACCAAGCGCAGTTAAGACAACCATACTCCCATTGTGTATCAACTGAAGTGAGTTGGCAGCAAGAAAAGAAAGAGACCATGATCATAGGTTGTATAGATGAGCGCATTCAATATTTTTGTGTCTTATTTCTCACCAGCCACCAACCACCACATTTCTTCCAGTTCTAGCTCATTAGAATGAATTATTTAACAATTTATTGAGCAATTATTAATTATTTTATTAATTCAACAAATACTTATTTTGCTTCTATAGTGGGCCAGCACTGTCTTAGGATACAGTGGTAAACAGAACAGGTATAATTTCTGCCCTCATAAAAACTACCCCAGAGCTCATTTGTAAGCTTAAGTTTGGTGCAAAGGGAGTGCACAGAAATGTACTATTGCCACAAGAAATTTATGATGTGTTGCAGTGGCCCCCACTGACAGTGTGGATTGAGAACACCCAGAAAATGTTAGGATGAAAGAGCTGGAGCTTCTCTGAAGGAATAACTGCTGTAGATTTCCTTTAAGGTCAGAGGGTTTTGTCAGAGTAGAGCCATCTCAAGAGACCAAAGAACCCAGTGTTCCGTCATCTGACTGTTTATTCAACAAGCAGTTATTGGCCATCCACGCTATCTTGGGTGTCAGACACAATGGAGAGCGCTAATTCCCATTGGACATCAATTTAGTGGGGAATAAAATGATTATAGGACAGCATGGGAGGTGCTGTTATGGGGAAGGATATGGTCCTATGGACGTACTTAGCAAAGTTACACAAGGATGTGACTGAAAAGGGAATTATTCAGAAGGGGTCCACACCCAGGACCTGAACCCACGAACCCGGGCCAATGAAGCAGAGCTCATGGAACTGTAACCATTTGTCTGCAGGGCCAGCCCATCAGGGAGTTTTCCTTAGAAAGGTCTGGTTGACCTCCCTGGTATCAGTGTTCAAATCAAAGCAGGATCTAACTTCTCGCTGTTCTCACTTTTGTCTCTCTCATCCCTCAGCAGTTTGTCTCATTGTTTGCCTTTCTTAGTCCTTCTGGGTTTTGTATTTTTTAATTTTTACTCTAACAAAAGTCACAAATGTGCATGGTTTGAGCCAGCCCTGATGGCCTAGTGGTTAAAGTTTAGTGTGCTCCACTCCAGCAGCCTAGGCATGGAACCACACTACTCATCTGTCAGTAGCCACACTGTGGCAGCATCCCACATAGAAAAACTGGAAGGACTTACAATTTTTTCAATTTTTCTTTTTTTTTTTTTTTTTTGAGGAAGATTAGCCCTGAGCTAACATCTGCTGCCAATTCTCCTCTTTTCTTGCTGAGGAAGACTGACCCTGAGCTCACATCCGTGCCCGTCTTCCTCTACTTTATATGTGGGAGGCCTACCACAGCATGGCTTGCCAAGTGGTGCCATGTCCACACCAGGGATCCGAACTGGTAAATCCCAGGCCTCCAAAAAGGAAGGTGCACACTTAACCACTACACCACTGGGCTGGCCCTTGGAAGGACTTACAGCTAGAGTATACAACTATGTGCTGGGGTTTGGGGAAGGGAACAACAAAGAGCGGAAGATCACCAACGGACGCGAGCTCAGGGCGAATCTTCCCCTGTGGAAAAACAGTGTGTGTGGTTTAAGTCGTCAAATAGTTTCACAAAATTTGTCAGGAAAACAGCAATCCCCCAGCCTCTCAACCTATTTCCCACTCTCCAGAAGCAACCATTTTCAAAATTCTAATAGTGTACTTGTGCTGTTACTTTTTGATATTTTATTTTTAACCATTATGTCTTGAATTCCCACCATAGAAAAGGAAAATACAACTCTTTCCCACCCACCCACCACTGCACACCTGCAGCTTCCGTGCCCACCCCGCAGTGTTCCGAGTTCACGTAAACTCTTCACAACGGAGCCATGTAGTAGGCGCTGTTGACTTTTCTTTACCTGAATGTTTTTTTGTCTCCATGGAGTGAATAATTTTCTTGTTTTTATATTTGTTTTGTTCCCTACATATTTATCACTAGCACAACACCAAACTCTCCACCAACTGTCTCAGTCTCTCTGCCTCTTGCAGTAGACGTTATTCCAGTTTCTTCCACCTGAGGAGGTTTCTCACAGTCTCCTGCCTGCTCCATCTTGGATGGGTCTCGCTCTGTTCTCAGTGGAGAACTTTGTCCCAGCATCCTTTCTCCACCACCACGGAGAGTCCCTCCTGCCTGTTGTTTCTTCCTTGTCCGTCTTGAGCGCACATAAAAATCACCCAGGGGGCTTTAAAACATCCTGACGCCCAGGCCTTGTCCCAGACTGATTAACTCAGAGCTTTTGGAGGAGGGACCCCAGAATTAGCACAGTCACGTGTCACAATGGCAGGGATGCGATGTGAGAAATGCGTTCTTAGGCTATTTCGTTGTTGTGCGAACGTCATAGAGTGCACTTACACTAACCTAGACGGTATGGCCTACTGCACACCTAGGCTTTATGGGACTAATCTTATGGGACCACTGTCATGTATGCGGCCCATCATTGACCGAAACATCATTATGGGGCTCATGACTCTATTTTTTAAAGCATTCCAGTTGATTCCAATGGGCTGCCAAGGATGGGAACCACCACTCTATCTGTGTCTTTCTTTACTTTCTAATTTTGGTGGAGCACATCCTCCAGAAGCTCTGTGAAAGAGTACTTAAAAAACAAAATTTTGAAAGCCAGCCCTGATGGCCTAGAGGTTAAAGTTCACCACTTCGGTGGGCCAGGTTTGTTTCCCAGTCACAGAACCACAGCACCCGTCTGTCAGCAGCCGTGCTGTGGTGGCTCCCAACTAGAAGCACTGGAAGGACTTACAACTGGAATAAACAACTATGCACTGGGGCTTTGGAGAGAAAAAGGAGAAGAAGACTGGCGACAGATGTTAGCAAAGGGCGAATAATTCCCTGCAAAAAGAAGATAAAATTTTGAGACTTCTTATCTGAGCGCTCTTTTATTCTGCTCTCTGTTCAACTCATAACTCGTCTGATGCAGAATTCATACTGAGAAATAGTTTCTTCTCCACACTTTTGAAGTCATTGCTCCACCGTCTTCCAGCTCTCAATGCTGCTTTTGAGGAGACGGAGGGGTCCCGATTCCTAGTCATTCATTTGTGATCAGTGTGCTTTTCTCTCCAGATTTTTATAGGATCTTCCCTTTGCCCCCAGTATTCCAAATTTTTTGATAATTGCCTTGGTGTGGGTCTCTTTTTTGTTTGTTTGGTTTTTGTGGGTTTTTTGGTGAGGAAGATTAGCCCTGAGCTAACATCTGTGCCAATCTCCCTCTATTTTGTATGCAGGACGCCTCCCAGTATCTGAACTGGTGAACCAGGCCGCTGAAGCAGAGCATGTGGAATTTTAACCACTCGGCCATGGGGCTGGCCCCCGTGGGTCTCTTTTCACTCATTTTCTTGCATATTCATAGCACCTTTTTTCTTTCTCATTTTTGGTGTGGAAGACTGGCCCTGAGCTAACATCTGTGCCAATCTCCCTCTATTTTGTATGTGGGGTGCTACCACAGCACGGATTGATGAGCAGAGTGTAGGTCCCTGCCCGAGATCTGAACCCGCAAACCCAGGCCGCCAAACTGGAGCGTATGAACTTAACCACTACACCACCAGGCCAGCCCTCACAGTACCTTTTAATCTTGCAACTTGGGTCTTGTAATTCTGGGAAATTTTCCTAAATTTCTTTCCAAGTGACTTATTCTCCTTTCTTTTTTCTGTTCTTTTATTCTCGTGTTGTCCCGACGTGGGACCTTCTCTGCAGTCCTCTGCCACGCTCTCCTTCTCTCCAGTTCTCCATCTCTGCGTCTATTTGGTCTGTGTTGCAGGATGAATTGTGTTCCTCCCAAATCCGTATGCTGAAGTCCTAACCGCCAGTCCCTCAGAATGTGACTGTCTTTGGAGATGAGTTCTTTAAAGAGGTGACGAAGTTAAAATGAGGTCGTGAGGGTGGGCTCCAATCTGACGTGACTGGTGTCCTTACAAGAAAAGGAAACTTGGACACAGAGCGAGATCCCACGTGGGCGTGAATGGGGCCGTCTGGAAGGGGAAGGGGAGGCCTCAGGAGTCACCAGCCTGCGGGCACCTTGATCTGGGGCTTCCCGCCTCCAGAACTGCGGGAAATAAGTGTCTGATTTAGGCCCCAGGCAGGTGCCTATTGTGGCAGCCCCAGCAGAGGAAGACAGCCGCTTTGCAGGAGCTTTTCTCTCCTCTACAGCATTAATCTTAGTATTTTCCTGTGTCTGCTATCACGTTTTTGTATTTCTAAGAGCTCTTTTTTTTTATGTTCCATTTATAATAGCATTTTGCTTATGCTTCAAGGAAGCAATATCTTTTCTTCTCTCTCTAAAGATGTTAATGGTAGTTTTCCTTTCAATGTTTTTGTGTTTATGCATCGTTTTGGTTTCCTCATGTTGTCTATTTTTTGCATTTTTTTAGTTCTTATCTTTTATGTTAAGGTTCTAAAGGTATCTGATTATGTGGCCATCTTTTAAGAAAAAGGCAGTAAAAAAGCTGATTTGAAGCTCTGAGTGGTGGTTGGGTTTGTTGGCTGTGGGTTCATGCCCTTTGATCTTTAACCTCAGGGTCAAAAGCGAGCAATCCACAGGCTGAGTCTGAAACAACAGGTCAGTGTTCTGTTCTCTCTTTCAGTTGGGTCTGCATGCCTTCCACGGGGCTATAACCTTTAACTGCCCACACATCCCACCACTCCTTTTTGATTTAAGCTACTTTTAAGCCTGAAGATCCTACCTAGTACTTTCTTCTGCTCATCGGAACCTTGTTATCCTTCACCGCAAGCTCGGATGTCTCTCCCTCTGTGACGCCTTCTCCAACACCCTCAGGCCAAGTTGAACTTTGCGGCTCTGAGTTTCGTTTCTCCACGAGAGCCCTGGCCACAGGCCTCCCTAGTGTGACGTATGGTGGGTGGGATCTCCCTGTGACTGGACGTCTCACGGAGGCAGGGACTCTGTTTCAGGGCTGTTGGCACCTCATAAAGCAGCTTTGACGAAAGCTCAAGTCCTTAATGCTCAGGGGTGGGGTTGAGGGAGGGAGGGGAGCAGAGGAGAGTAATGTGACCTTTTTCCTAGAAGATCGAATTTGATGCTCATCCCCGATTATCTGATTATTAGCATCATGGACTGTAAGGCCCCCAAAGTCACAGTGCGCCGCGCCAGGCTGCAACGTGGCTCTGATGTGCTCTCGCTTCACGGCACTGGGCATCATCTGTTTCTCACAGTAGAACATTCTCAAGCTGTAACAAGAGAAAGAAGGAAAAACAAAAACCCAACACATCTAAGTGAACGAGGGAAAATTTCTGCCTCTGAAGAGGTAATTTATCCTCATTTGTGATCCTGTGCCCTTTCAGAATTCAAATCAGACAAAGCATAAATCTTGGCACATTGGCCAAGGTACCCAGGCAGAATAAATCATAGTTTGTGGCAAATATTTTGACAGCAGTTTCCAGGTGTCTGAGGCCTTTACGTTTCTGCTTGTATCTCCCCACGGTCTGAGCCGCAAAGTACCCTTGATGCTCCTAAGGGGCGTGGACCTGGCCCTTGCATCGCATCCATTTCCACTTAGAGGTCCAGGAACACGACCTGCGGCCTCATCCGTGTAGCACTCCGTCCGTGGCTGAACTAGTCTCTTCTTCTTTATTCAGCCGCTTGTACTGGCCCAACTAAACAGCATCAGCTGACTCTTTCTTCCCATTAATCCTCCCTTCCCAGGATGGTTTGAACATTGTGGTTTTCAAATTACTGAGAGAGCCTTGGGAGTTACCAAATATAGACTCATTCATGTGAACAGTAAGCAAAGTATGTTTGGATTTGCACAAATTTACGACTCTGCAAAGACCTTGGAGAACCAGATGGGTCTGAAGAACTGCATCTCCAAGTACCCTTGAACTGGACATGTGGTCAGAGGACAAACTGCCCTGCAGACGGCTGGAGGCCCATCAAGCCACTGCTTTGTACAAGCTGGGTGGCCGCTCTGGAAGCCCCAGGCCCCACCTGTGAAACGGGCAAAAATAACTGCGTCTATTTCGGAAGATGTTTGTGAAGATCAAATGAAGTGATGTGCTTGGCACACACTCTGTAAATATTAGTCGCGGCGTTTTTTCTTAACACGAACACCGAGGCTGAACCACAGCGCCATGCAAGTTAACTGCAAGAACGGTTGTCCGCAGTGTGAGAAACTGGTTAGAATTCTTTTTCTGCCAAGTCCAAAGCGGGAACACACTGGTTGAATGAAACCAGAAAAACTCAGAATTTAATATTGAAACACATAATTTTTAATGCAACATTTGGGAACAAGAATTGTAAGCTTATGTCTTCCAATTTTTCTTTTATTATTCTAAAGAAAACTTTAGAAAGAAAGCAATAAACTGCTAGGTCAAAATCCTTTTTTTTTAAATCTTTTGCTTTTATTAGAAACCTAACTTGGTTGGCCCTGACATTCAACCCTGCCTCCTTCCCGACAGCGTCTGAAGCGGCCCATGTGCAGAAACCGCCCCACTGGCAGGAAGGAGGGCCCGGCCGGTAACAGCAATGTCCTCTGCTCCCAAACTGAAGCCAAGAGAGCTTTGCCGGAGAGAGAATCAGCTTAACCACTTTTATTTGCCTCTCTGGGTCAAAAAACAAAAGAGCAATATTTTTAAGGTAGGAACACTTTGTAAAACGTCCTTTGTTTTCCATGTGCTCATTTCGTTTGGTCTCAGTCGGTGTAAGCTGACATATATAATACACAATAGTTAATGTTGTTTTTCCTAAGTATTTGGGTAAATTGGTTGATTTAAAGTTGATCTAAATTACTCTTTCCTTAACAGTCACCAACAAAGCATTGTTCCTGAAATGTTAATAAATATAGTAGGAGAAAAGTCTGAAGTAGAGGCGTCCATTATATATAATTATCATCCGTCAAATGTACGTTAGCATATAGAAGACCCTAAGACGTCCTGTGGCGAAGAAAGCCGTTTTGTTCTCTTATCTACATTTTCCCAAAATTACCTGAGGCTGGAACCCGTTTTTCCCAGCTCCTCCTTCAGCATCCTACGAACACAGTTTGCCGGTTTCCAACTTGGGGCTGCACTGATTACGTTTGGGCAGGGCTCATCTCGCAATTCACTGAAAGGCTGTCAGACTGAAAATTGTCAGGGTCTGCATATTAATAATAGTAACAGATGCCACATATGGAGCATGTAGTGTGTCTCAGGGAAATGCTTCTTCCCCTCTCCACACCTCTCCTCCTGAGGAGGCTCTCCCCTCGAGACCCCGGGCCTCTCACCCCACCCTTGACCCTTCCTGGAGGTGGAGCGCGTCATGGGCCAACAGCCGTTGCTCAGTGAAATGGAGCTAGTGCATGAAAAGTAGGAGCAAAGACACAGAGCTGCTTCTCTCTGCTCTGCGTCTGGACCTGGGGCGGTCAGCACCCTGGATAAGTGTCTGCTCCTCTGAAACAAAATTCCCCCCAGGTAAGTCACTCCAAGGCCAGGAATGGGAGGTGGGGAGTTAACAAGCCCGTTCTGTTGGTCAAGCTAAGTTGTGTCTTACAACGTAGCCTTATCGTTGGCAATAGCAATCTTTTAGTTCTCCATGGAATAACTGTTATATTTTACTAGTTCAGAACTTGGGCAGTAAAGAGGGGTGTTATCTTGGGTCCTCATAAGTACAGAGTGTTTCTTGAAAAAGCTGGTCATCAAAAATTACAACATCGGCTTTTAATAAGGAAAATATCTAAATCGTTCTTCAGTGTCACTTGAACTTGCTGGAGAGAAGGCATGCTCTAAGCTGACAGCAGTTGGGCACTTTATTAAGACTGTATTTCCTGATTAAGAGCATTCCCTTCCATTTTGCAAAGCTTGGCTCACACCAGCTATCTGGTTGGGCTGAAAGGTCATATGCAAATCTCTAAAACTCAAGTGATCAGAATGGCCTTCCAAGCTGCCAAAGGTGCAGAAATAATCTAAGTAACTCAAGCCAAACAGACACCATCAGGGGATTTCAGAATGTGCCTCTTTGACCGTTAGAATCCTCAGTGAACAGACTTTCTCAAAAGGTTATTGAAGTGCTTGCTGATAGCCCTGTTTAAAGTTAAAAACATCTTTACAAAAGTTAACAGGAGCAGGAGGTCTGAATAGCGCCATGTTGAAGGGCACTGCCCTTTGACAGCTGCAGAAAACAGCTGGGCAGCTGTAGAGTAGAGGCCCAGGGGACTCAAAGAAATCTCTTCTTTCATCTTCCTTTAGTACAGGGGAAGTCGGCCTCAAGTAAGCCTGCAGCTGGGGATCTGTTAGCCCCCCCCGGGACAAGAGGGCGGTGGCACTTGGAGAGGTGGTGGCAGATGGATCCGGCACCAGGTGGCCTGCCCTTCCCTGCTGGGCAGACACACAGGCCAGCAAAGCCAGCTCGCCCTTCCAGTGCTCTCATCCTTCCCGCTCCTGGCACAGAAGCAACAAGGATAAATACCCACTTGCCCAAACCATGCCCTTGATTTAGAAATGGCCACAGGACACAGACCAACGGGGCGAGAGAAAAGTGCGCTGGAGGATTTGGGCAAAGTTACTGTTTTTTCCTTTTTTCTTATAAAAACCATGGCTGGCCTCCATTTCCTCCTCTCTTCCTCCTTGAACATGGATGTATGTCTGGGGCTTGGGGAGCAATTCTGTGACATTGCTGAGTCTGAATCAATGTCAGAGGCCGGCTTCCTCCTGGTTACAGCACTGTGAAAAGGTTTTTTTGTTACTTTCAGCCAAAATACACAATTGAGGACTAGTAACACCTTTTCGTTCTGGTTTTTAGTTTCTTTGTAATAACATTTCACTAGATAGATTTTTTCTGTCCGGGTGGAAAAAAAAATCTTTAAACACACGTGGTTCCCGGCTGGTCCATTCACTCTGGCAAATGTGTCTGAAGGTCCCACTTATGACCCAGTTCTGGGGGGAATTTTCTGCTTGTGTTTGGGCTGGGATGGTCTATGATTTCTTTCACTTTCGTCTGACCAAAATTTAAAATTTTTTAAAGCATACTCATTATCCACATGAGATCTGCTCATTCTTGCTTTTTCACTGAGGCTTTTTAATTTATTTAGTGTTTTAGATAGGTAACAAGGTCAGCCGATTCATAAAAGACACCAGCACAGAAAGGAACACGCTGAAAAGTCTGCTCCATTGTTAGAACCAACAGGAAAACCATCGCCAGACGTTTTTCTCCCAAATGAAACTCTCAGCCACACGTGACTGCAAACAGACAAACGGCCTCGTCCCCAAACCCAGCTTGCTCCCCTCATCCTCAGCCTCTTTATGTTTCTCATTTATTCCGATTTTTAGTCCAATTACAAGGCAGTGTGAGTGTGCACTCCTCCTTCCTCCCCCCAGGTCAGCCTCCACACTCAGCACAGCCTTGCTTTCTCTGAGGAGCCGCGCATCCTGGAGGCTGTCCATGTTGTGAACAGCGCCACGGGGCGAAGTGTCCCATCGTCTGGCTGTGCGTGAGCGTGAACCGGTCCTCCGCTGGTGGGCATGGATTGTTGCGACAAGCAGCTCACACACGTCATCCTGCACAGGGAAGGAACGTCTGCAGGATAAACACCCAGAAGAGGGCTTGCTCGTCAAACTTGCGTGCTTAGCGTCAAACTGCTCTCCACGGGGGCTGCCCCAGTTCACCTGCCCGCCACGCAGACGCATGTGCTGAGGCAGACAGAATTCACCAGTCCACTAGGCGAGAAATGGTAGCTTAATGCGGTTTTAACTTGTGTTTACTTCCTTATGAGGAATTTGAACATCTTTTCACAAGTTTAGGGACCATTTGCATTTCTCTTTTCTGTATCTCTTCCTATCCTTTGCCAATTTCTAAAAATTATATATACTTTTTCATTTAAAGGAGTCATGTATAAATTGGAGATATTGGTTCTCTTTTGTAACACAAACCAAAGATCTTTTTCCCAGTTTATTGTTTGTCCTTTAACATATTTCTTTTTGCCATGCAGAATTTTTGGTTTTTACTTAGTTAATCCTCTATGGCATCTGAAATTTGAGTCATAGAAAGGCCTTCTTTATTGAAATCTTATAAGGGAATTTATCCGTGCATTCTTTTAGTAATTGTATGGTTTTATTTTTTAATATTTAAATTAAATTATTAAGTTATTTAAATATTTGATCCGTTTAGAATTTACACCAGTGTACAGTGTGAGGTAGACAGCCAACTTTTTTTTTCAGTTATTTACCCAACCGTATCAATGCAGTTACTGAAAAGTTCATGTTTTAAGCTTCTTTAAATATGAATTTTAAATATTTGTCTAAATGTAGTGGTTTCATTATTTTCTACGCTAGAATTCACAGAAGAAAAGAATTTAGCAGAGTGCATACTGGCTTGTACACATCTCACTTGAATACAGAAGTGAAAATTTAGATTTGCTCTTGAGTACCTGTCTTTGAATAAATAGTAAATAGATTGAAGTGGATGTCGAAAGTCCTGTAAGAAAAATGTTGGGGAAATATTGCTGTAGCTGTTTATTCTTTTCCTTTCTTTTCTTTTCTTTTTGCTGAGGAAGATTTGCCCTGAGCTAACATCCATGCCAGTCTTCCTCTATTTTGTATGTGGGATACCAGCACAGCATGGCTGCTGTCAGATTGGTATAGGTCCATGCCTGGGAACTGAACCAGGGCTGCTGAAGCTGAGCATGCCAAACTTAACCACTAGGCCACAGGGCTGGTCCCCTATTATTTTCTCGTTATACATTTAAGGCAAATGATTAGCAAACATTATACATGGACTCGAAGGAAAATGGCCATCTTAATTATAAGTGAGTGAACAACCTAAAGTGGAATTTGATATAATTCTTCCTCATTGACATTTGCAGGCCCCACCCTGATCACTGAATCAAAATACCTATATCTGGGACAAGGGTCTATTTCTACAACAAGTTCGCAGATGCTTGTGACGCAGGCGAGCCTGCAAAAGTCTAGGAACCTCTGACTCCCAGACTGAGAAGGAAGGGCAGATGCCCAGTGCAGACCACAGGGCTGGACGGACTGAGGGAAGGATGGGACCCAAGCCGCCGTCTTCTCTCTAACGGGAGGACACACACGTGACTTGTCTGTCCAAGTGCCTCGGGATCCACAAACACCGTCGGAGGCTCCATTTCAAAGTCGTCCCTAATGATCAAGAATTCCTGTCTTTCCACGAACGACACGTCCAACTTTAGTTTGAATCATTTTCTTTCGTTAAATCTACCCCAAGAAAAGAGAAAGGAACGAATATTCCTTCAGCTTTGAAAGTGTGCCAGGGGCTGGCCCCATTTTGGTGGCCCAGGGTTTCACAGGTTCGGATCCTGGGCATGGACATGGCACTGCTCATCAGGCCATGCTGAGGTGGCGTCCCACATGGCACAACTACAAGGACCCACAACTAAAATATACAACTATGTACTGGGGGCATTTGGGTGAAAAAGCAGAAGAAAAAAAAAGAAGATTGGCAACAGTTGTTAGCTCGGGTGCCAATCTTTAAAAAAAAAAGAAAGTGTGCCAGACCCTGCTCATACCCTAATCTTTTCACTCGGCTTCCCAAAAACCCTGTGAGCTGGACAGTGTGATCTCATATTCACAGTCAAGAAAACTGCGCCTCAGGGAAACTGCAGAACTCGCCCGGGGCACTCGGGACGCGCTGGAACAAGCCCCAGGGACCGTCCCGTCAAATCTTCCTACAGAGAAGAAAATGTGGATCAGCATCTCTATGGCCCGTCAGACAAAACCTGTGTATCACTTGAAGATAAAGTAATCAATCAGCTTTCAGCCCTTATATATTTAGTTTACATTCTCTTAAATGCTATTTTGGACCCAAGAAGTTAAAAATCGCCCCTCCAGCCTCATCCCTCTCCGTGTCCTCTCCTGCGTGGTGGTCCACGGCGCACTCCTCAGTCCCGAGAGCAGATGCTCTGCCCCACCCCGTGCACGCTCTCTGCTTCTGCCACCAGAGCTGGGGCTCCACCGGGGGTCTGGGTCTGTCTTGGTCTTCACTATACCCCTGCGCCCGGGTCCCTGGGGGCATCAATTAGCATTTGTGAAGGAGCAACTCCAAGCGAATTCTTCCTTCACACCGTTTACACTCGTTTTCTTCACAAGTGCCCAGGTGTGAGGTTTTGTTGCTTTCGGACCCTGAGCACAGCTGGTGTTTGGTTTGATGCCTGCTGTCCTGACCCACAGCGGAGCGTCGCCTCGCGCTTCTCTTCGGGAAGATGGAGATCTGCAGACGGCAGAGCTCGGAAGATCGCTGTCATCTGAGCCTTCTCTTCTCTGGGCTAAATGGTGTCTCTGCTTGTTCCTTCCCTGTATAAACCTCCTTTCTGTCCGTTACACACTCTAGAGCGCTTCCTTTACTGGGATCTCCCCGTGTGCCGGGGAGTGTAATTTGTGTGTTGTAAGGCATCTCATTAAATAACCCCAAAAACTCAGTGGGGTGTCCTCCCCCGCTTTGCACACAGGAACGCTGACCTTTGGAGAGGTTAGGTCACCTGTCTGAGGAGGAGGAGGAGGAGGAGGATTCAAACCCACATTTACCCCCATTTAAACTGTACGCTTTCCTCCAGTCTCAGTGTGCGGGAGAAACCTGATCGGCTACAGAGCCTCTATGGGCTCTCATGCCACCATCTTCCAAAGACCTGCCACTAAACGATTGGCTTCGTGGAACAAAGGGAGGGGAAACATCGTATTTCTCTACTTTCCTAAATCATGTCAGATATGGTCCATTCTGCGACCCATTGAGGTCCATGGGAAATGTGACCTCAATCATTTTGTGGGATGTATCAGTTAGAAAAGCCTTCAGTTGTTTGTAAGTGAGACTTAAAGTGGCTTAAAGACATAATCGCTATTCCATCATGTGAAAGAAATTCGGAAGTAAACAGCCCAGACATGGTGGCTCTGCAAAGTCGTCTAATTCCCAGGATCCTTCCAATTTTCTGCTCTGCCATTTTTAGTGCACGACTTTCATCCATGAAATCCTCACGGTCCTGGATGACTGCTGGAGCTCCATTCATGACATCTGGATTCCAGACAGGCAGGAAGGAGGAAGGGTGAAGGGACATGTCCTGGAAAGAGTTTTCCTAAAGTTCCAACCCATCCGCTTCCGCCACCCTCTGTGCCGAATGTGGCCATAGAAACCTCCACGGCTCCTGCTGGCTGGCATTTGGTGCTCAGTTTCCTAATAACCGTGCCGCCTCCTCCAGTATGAGGTTCTGCCACTTCTAAGAAGCATTGAAGGAAAGTGCATCATTCAGACAGAATAGGATGCCCACCATCAATCACTTATTCCTAATCTTAAGCAGTCTACCTGTTTCAGTTATCTTTTGCAACATAACAAATAACCCCAAAACCTCAAAGCTTAAAATACAACCAGATATTTGCTCATGATTCTTCAGTTTGGGCAGGAAACTCTCCTCTTTGTTCTACACGTTACTGACTGGGAACATTCATGCAACCGCTTTCAGCTGGGAGCCAGAAAGTCCAAGATGGTCTTCTCTCTCCCTCCAGGGCCTCTCCATGTGGCCTCTTACCACTTAGTGGTCTAGCCCACGCTTCTTCCATGGTGGCCAGATGCTAAGAGGGAGCATTCCAAGGAATAAAGAGAGGCTGACAGTCCCCTGATGAGCCAGGCCTGAAACTGCAAGGTGTCACTTCCTTCGTATTCTCTTGGTCAAAACAAACCACAAGGCCAGCCCAGATTCAAGGGGAGGGGAAAGACCCCCACTTCTTGAAACAATGTGGCCAGTGTGATCCACCATTCCATCCCTCCCTTTGAGGTCAGACCACACTTTCTTTCTTTAAACATCAGCCTCCGTATACTGCATCCTCTCAGGACAAGCCCATCATGACTTCTTGATGGACCTAACCTTTCAAAACAGAGATTTCCAGGCCTGCAAGACAAAACGTTGCTAACACAATCCACCTGCCTTCCTCTGGACAAAGGAGCTAGTAAGAACAGGGTTCTTATGAAAGAGAAATGTGTTTTCCTTTCCTGTTAGAAATAGGAAAACAGTGGCAAAAAGTCAAGAAATTCATTATTTCAACAAGTTACCTTGTTATAATCACAGTCATGTTTTTTATTATAATTAGCTTGTAAAATTGTCTGTTGTAGTTTGGTAGAGTATGGACATCAGAAAACAAGACTAATGATGTTTAAAAAGACTTATTTTGACAGTTTCAACCTCATTTGTATTCAAACATAATAATCATACTCCTTAAAAAGAGCAGGAAAATAATTGAGTCGGCTCTCGCCTCCTTTTCCTTCTGATTGTTTAAGAAAAACATACAGGAGTCATTAGTATAGAAATTCAGCTCAAAGTAGCTCAAACGAAAAGGGAACTTATTGGTTCCTGAGCCTGAATCGAGCGTAGCTGGAGACAGTGCTACCATATGGCCCTCGCTGCTCTGTTCCCACGTCCGTGGGTCCGATCTTCAGTCGCTGGCTCGCTCCCTCCTGCTGAAGATGAGCTTCCTCCGTGCACCTGGAAAGACCGTCAGAGGAACCCAACACGATTTCCTTCAAGATTAGCACTCCCGGGAAAGGCAACTTCTCCTCCCACCCTAGTAATATTCCCAGAGAAGGCTCGAATCTTCCTGTGTAGGCCACATGTCGGCCTTTGGATGGATCACTTTCCCAGAGGGCAAGGTAGTGTATGGAAAAATAACACGCCAAAGATGTCCACGCTCTCATCTCTGTGACCTGTGACTGTATCGTTTCATGTGGTAACAGGGGCTTTGCAGACGGGATTAAATTCAGGACCTTGAGATGGGCAGACGCTCCTGGATTATCCAGATGGGCCCGATGTCACCACGAGGATCCTCCTGAGCGGGAGGAGCCAGAGAAGGAGATGTGAGGATGGGGCAGAGGTTGCACTGATGTGCTCTGAAGATGGGAGGAGCCACGAGCCGAGGAGCACGGGTGGTCTGCAGAAGCTGGAAAAGGCAAGAAGCAGGTTCTCCTCCGGAGCCTCCAGATGGAACCAGCTGTGCTGACGCCAGCTTTGGACTCCGGCCGCTAGAACCGTAAGAGAGTAGATTTGTGTTTTTAGCCACTACGTTTGCGGTCGCTTGTTATAGCCGCCGTAGCAACTAGTACGAGTGGGTTTGCTGATTTGGCTCCGGTTAGTTTATGCGTTCTGATCTGTGGTCAAGCAAGGGCTAGGATTGGCCGAGGCCTGGTCACTGGGATAGCCGAGACCACATAAAACCAGGCGGAATTTCTCCAAAAGGAAAATCCCTTTGTCATACGAGGAAGTAGACGGAAAAGAAGGCTTAATGAATAAATTAACAAGGAAACAGCTCCGTGAACAGTGGCTGCCACACTCTGGTACCACCCAGGAGTGGAAGGGCTATGCGCCAGGCGGAGGGGAGACTGAGGGCCTCACGGGCGGGCCTCGGTTGCCAGGACTCCACAGCGGCAGCGGCTGCTGTTTTGCAGAGCAGCGTCCTGAGACAGAGCAGAGTGAAGAATGGAGCACATGCCACAGAGTCAGCAGGACCTGCGTGCAATCCTCACGGAGAACCGAGGCTCTGGTCCTGGATTTCAGTGATAAAGCCAGAGAGCTGGTCTTCCTCACCCTCCACAAAGACGCTGATGTCACGGAAGACGGGACCGCGCCACACACCAAGGACCTGGCAGCCTCACTGGGACCAAGCAGGGGAGCATCCCCGTGAGTGTTATTTTTATGATCTAAATTTCAGGTTATTTGCTTTGATATAAAACTAATAGTTTAAAAGTCCTGTGAGTTAAATTATTTTCTCTTCTCAAATGTTTGAGTTAATTGATGCTCTGAGAGTGTTTCCCATTTTTACTCTGGCTTCAAATAGTCTACAATTTCAAGGATTTCCACGGCACGTGCGGCCCAGTTACGGGACGAGGACCAGGTCCCTTCCAGCTCTAAGCTGTGCTGCCCATCGTCTGCCGCCTTGGACCCGCCCCAGGAGGAGGGCGTCGTGGGCAATCCCGAGAACCTGGCTGTGGTGTGAGGAGGCGCCGCCAGGTCTCCTTCAGAAGACACCTCGGACCCACGAAAGGAGGGCTAAGTTTCAGTGGCTTTAGAGCTCCTCTGCAAATTCTCTGAGAGTCCTCCCATCAAGATGCGGGTCCCACATCCTCTTCTCTGGAAACAGCACAGCCTTTGTGACGGCCTTGAGGAAAAGGAACCACGGGGCTTCTGAGGCTGATGGAAAAGGCAGCACAGCCTCCACCTGCTCTCTCCCTCCTAGGACGTTTGACCCTCGGACCAGCTGCCGCGGTGTGAGGAGCCCAAACCCAGAGAGGGGCGGCTGCAGGTTCTGGCCGACAGCCTGCACCCGGGTCCCTGCCGGAGCCACCATCCGTCACCAGCAGGTGCGTGAGAGGCCCTGCGAGGTGGCTCTTGTCACACTGGTGGCTGAGGAAGCCTCTGAGAGAACGCTAAAGAAAGAAGCCGGAACTCGAGCGAAATTTTCACAGAGGGCTAGGAACCTGAGAGTTAAAAAGTCCAAAAAATACTAACCACCCGTCTCGGCATGCGTTTGCTTGTGGTCCCCAGATGGCCAGCTGGCTTTTCAGGGCAGCCCTCGGTTTCAGTGTGTGGGAGGGGCCTTCCCGCAGGATTTCACCAATGCGTCTGCTTGTGACGAGAGGCAGGAGGCCAAGAGAAGTTAAAGTTCCTTTAACAAGGAGTCAGGAAGGAGAAAAAGAGAGAGAGAGAGAGAGAACTCTAGACTCAGTCACCTGTGATTGCAACAGCACAGAGACCTCGAACGAGAACAGCCTAACTGCCCATCAGCTCATGGACTGGGAGGGGCCGCGACAAGGTATGGTTGTTGTCTGACACCACTGCGTCAACGCGGCCTGGACGAGCAGACCCAGGGCGGTGTCTGCTGGGCTGAGGCCCCGGCAAAGGAGAAAGGGAGCATGGAGCTCAGAGAGCGTCACCTGCACGTGTCTGGGGTCCAGGTGCCTCCACGGCACCGCGGCTTTGGGTCTGCTTACGCCCCCACGTCCCTGTCTGGAAGACAGTAGGAGCTTCATTGACGTATGGGAGTGAGGGATGGGGAGGCCGGGAGCAGAGCCCCGAGAGCGCAGTCTCAGGACCGCTGGAAGCTTTGCGGGGCTGAACTCGGAGACAAGCTCCCAGGAGTGAATGCGCCCGAGGCCACAAGGCCACCAACCCCGTCACCTACCCCGAATGACCCTGTCCCTCCCTCTCCTGCGGCCACTGACTCTGGAGCACATGACACGAGAGAACCAGCAGGGAAGACCTTCCGGAAGCACCGAGTGTAGCCTCGTCATTCATTTTAAGATTTACTGAAGATCTGCGAGGCCCGGGGCACAAAGGCAGCCAACCCAAAACAGACTCTATATTAAAGTAAGCATGAACGTGTTACGGAGAAGAATGAAAATTAACACACATTTTTAAGGAAAAAAGAGACAGCCCTGGGAGAGCACGCACACTCGCAGAGGCACCAAGCTGAGTCCCAGAGCGGCCGGATGGTGGGCTCACTCCCCTCCACGGGCCGGCAGGAGTGCAGGGTCACAGAAACTCCCACTGACGGAGTTAATAAAATCCATCTAAGTTGAGTTGGTAGTTCATGGCCCAATCTGCCGACGGGCCTTATTTCAACCCCAGAGTGATTTTCCGTTTTTCACAACTTGAATCAGTGACTGATGTTTAAAACTCGGGGTGTCGTCCGCTAGGCTGGATTTCTGGCCTCTCCTGGAAACGACTGGAAGAGCCGCTCCCCCGGGCCCCCTCTTCGCTGGCCGCAGCCGGCTGGTGTGGGCTGCAGCCCCCCTCCCATTCAGAGGGGACCTGGCCAGGGCCCCTTGTGGCCACGCTGCTTCCCGCCGCACCGCCCGCCAGGCTCGCGCCTGCTCCTCTGGTCCTCGGTGGGGAGGTGTTCGGGCCTGGGGGTATCTGACTCCACCTCCAGTTCCAGGCCAATGGTGAGTGGTTGGCGTCGTTTTCCAATACTTAACACTGACACTGGTCCTGACAGTCAGATCCAGAAATCCGGCCCCATCTGCCTGTCCCGGGTCAGAGAGTCACGGAGCTGGAGCGGACTCACGTTGATTTCTGATCGTGCTCACAGGGCTCTGAAGGCTTCCCCAAAGCCGTGGGATCCGAACCAGCCCCAGGATGGCCTGAGCCACTCAGGAGAGAATCAGACTAGACACACGTCCTCCCCAGACGCAGGGTCCCGGGAAATCGGGGCAGAGCGACTAGAAGGAGGTGGAACCAGTTTGTTTCAGAGCTCAGCTCTCCTCCTGGGACAGACTCCTCCATGGTGCTGGGGGACGGGAGGGGGCTCGCCCGACGTCTCTGGGTTCTGTCACAACAGGCGAGGGGGCCTCCTCACCAGGACTTGGATGACCAGGATTGAGCCTGAGTTCCTGCAGCCCCGTGTGCACTTGTGCGCGTGTGCATGTGTGTGTGCATTGTATGCACACATGTGTGCGTGTGTGTTTGTCACGTTCCCACCTCGGGAGCCCTGGGTGTTCGCCATGAGTCGCAGTCTGCCTTCTCGGCTCACAGCCTGTGGTCTGGCGATCGAGGCCTGGGATTTCGAGCAGCTGTTCGTGTCACCTGGGACAGCAGCTGCACGCACTGGGATCCTTTTTATCAGCTCATGAGCACAGGCTTTGATGCCAAAAGGCCATGTTTCTGAGCTAGAAAAGTAATCTTCCTTTCTGGAGACAGTGTGGGGTCTTAAATGCCACAGTCTGAATTCTGACCTTACGCTGCCCTCTTAAGCGGCTCTAGTTCTGATTTGAGGTGAACTTGCTCCTGCAGGGAGCGGCTTCGGCATCTGTGCCTCCCGGGGGGCCGTCTCCTGCCTGCAGCGAGGACCAGCAGTGGGTGGAGAGGAGGCCTCGTTCCACCTCCTGACGTGTCCCACGGTGACTCTCCTCAGGCTCCAGGGAGCAGCACCCTGTTCTCCGCTCAGGAGCGTATACACGAGCCCCTCTCTCCCAGCAGCCGTCACA